>NW_017306382.1:1967747-1981579 GCF_000935625.1 Nanorana parkeri | reverse complement strand
GGGAGGGCAAGGACCTCCGCCGGGAGGGCAAGGACCTCCGCCGGGAGGGCAAGGACCTCCGCCGGGAGGGCAAGGACCTCCGCCGGGAGGGCAAGGACCTCCGCCGGGAGGGCAAAGACCTCCGCCGGGAGGGCAAAGACCTCCGCCGGGAGGGCAAAGACCTCCGCCGGGAGGGCAAAGACCTCCGCCGGGAGGGCAAAGACCTCCGCCGGGAGGGCAAAGACCTCCGCCGGGAGGACAAAGACCTCCGCCGGGAGGACAAAGACCTCCGCCGGGAGGACAAAGACCTCCGCCGGGAGGACAAAGACCTCCGCCGGGAACACTACCTGCCATGGCAGTAGTAGCAGGCCATACTTCAATATCCCCTATCCAGCAGCACATGATTGCTTTTGCTTCGCTCCCTGCTACTGGAAAGGAATGATTCTCTCTAAAAGAACTAGATAGACTTATGAACCAATTAAGGGGTCCTTTGTTTGTTACCCAAATTGACTCTTTCATCCCTAAACACCACAATGAAGCGCTGTTTCTGGTGATACACATGGTAACTACAAATGCATGCCAGAGATCGATTCACCCCACGCATATGAACTTGGCCTGCTGTGCCCTTCTTATACCTTCCCCTTCATGCACATGGCTTGATTAGTTCCCCCCTCTATAAAATTGTGTTTCTATTCTCTGTCCTTTTCATGAATGAATTCTCTCCATTCTCTGACCATTTCTGCAGTGCCAAATAATCCAAATCCAATAGACTGCGGCACAACCTTGAAATGACTGATTGAATCAGGCCGGGGAGAATGTATTCCAGACACAATGCAATGACAATATTGCCAACAATACAATTGAGCGTAATAAAACTATCCAGAGCAAAGATCCGTCATGATAAACAGTCCTTTGGCGGAGCACGGGATTCTGGGAAATTAGTATACTGCCGCCAGTCGGAATTCACGGTATTCCTTTTGACACGTAAACACTGAAAAGTGCTTGCTGCAGACTTAACGTAAGAGTTGTGTATTGTGGGTTTTAAATATTTAAAGCGGGCCCGCACTCAAATATTACCAACGTATAGCCATGTATGTTTACACACCTGCCATGAGGATACTGTGACCATATGCCTAGGCTTTTGGTCACATGACCAGCACTGGAGGAGGTCCAAGGGTTTGCGTAGATGAGCTTCAGACTCAGACATGAGCCAACATTTTCAGGTGCAATTATAGAAGTATCCTGTTGCACTCCTTACCGATTTCAGAAGATCAGGCGGGTGCTTGAAATGACCACGGGTGGCACAGTGTACCACATACAGTCCAGAAACGTTACCAGCACACCATTAGACGTGGAAGAAATCCATTCAATGACACACATTTGTCATTCAAATGCAAATGTTTTTGGGGGCCACACAGGGTCCCCTTCATCAGGGTTCATTCATTCTGAGCCTGATGAAGGGGACACTGTGTGGCCCCGAAAACGTTTGCATTTGAGTGACAAGTGTGTGTCATTAAATGGATTTTTTTCACGTCTTCCAGTGTGCTGGTGATGTTTCTGGACTGAACAGTTTCAGGTGCTTCTCAGATAGAGATCTGAGAAGACCCGAGATCAGACTTGAATTGGGGGTAAGCTGGCCATACATTGGTCAAATTTCATCCTGCTGATGACCATTGGCACCCGCAGTTCGTCAATCAACTCTTGTCAAAGGACCTGATCTGAACAGTTCCTGCAAGAAGAGCAGCTGGAAGCCCATGTACACAAGCATCATGAATACTACATTCAGCCTATGCTTACCCGTCCATAGAAGCCATGGCTTCCATACACTGCACTGATGATAACCAGCAAGCCTGGAACAGCTATATGCAGTTTGAGATGAATGCTTCTATGATATTAGGTTGTATTTCTACCATACACTTGCAGTTCTGGATGAACAGCAAGCCATTTGGGAATAAAGGAATGATTTGCATGGTTCTGCCTACTATCCTGAAATTAGTAATAATGAGAATACATTCTGTTCTAAGGCGCCCTTATTTTGCTATGCTCTGGTTCAGTTGGAAGGCTTTCTGGTACTTTTGGTCCCTCCTCTTCATTAGAGTTTATTGGGTTAAAGTATCTACAGCCAAACATTTTCTGTTAGTTGTGGACTGAGAAGGGTAAAACCCCTGCTGGGTTATTTTTATTTGCCGTCTGGGGAAATATCCCATCACTTCCTGTCCCAGAGATGCAACAGGAAGTTATAGGTGAATTCTCCTCACTTTCCTCTAAGGCCCCGTTTACACCAGGGCGGTTCGGTCGCGTGAATTTGTCCGCGGTGAACCGCCGACATGAACAATCCCATATATATATATTTGTATGGGGAACGTTCATGCCAGTGAGCAGCTCCGAACTGTCTGCCGCCCAAAATGCTCCCTGGGCTACTTTTTTTCGTGCTGATCCATATAGATTTCAATGGAAACGTGCTGATCGGCGTGTATTTGGGCGCTTTTAATTGCGTTTCAGCGCAGAAAAGTGATTAGAAACGACCTTTCAAAAATCGCTGAAACACTTCCGCCATGATATGAATGGGGCCTTAGACAGTTGTAAGGAAGGAAGTGAGTGTCAATGTCAATTTTTTTATTCATGACCTATTGCAGAGCTGGTTCATGACAGGTCCTCTGGAATTAAAAGTTTTATTTTGTAAGTGAGTTGGATGTTTCCCTAAATGAGTGTGTTGTGTACCCAATGTATGTCTCTGCTATAAATACACAATATAGAAAAAAAAAAAGTTGGGTGTACCTCTAGGAACTTTATGAAGGCGGGCCGGGCTTCCTTGGCCACTCTAACAGCGTCTTTGGCGTTGAGGAAATTATCGATGTAAGCAGAGTAGATGCTGACCAGGATGTCCTTGGAGAACTGCAAAGAAGAGACGGGTTAGTTTAAAAAGTTCCTCGGTGGCTTTAAAATAAAGAATACATTGATCATGATTGAATTCCCTATTTATATATCGATCATTGGTAGAGCACAGACAGTGGGCAATCTCCAGTGGCTCTTTGGTCTAGAACAACTTTGAAGGACGTCGGTCACTGATGGACAACCGGTCACTGATGGACAACCGGTCACTGATGGACAAACGGTCACTGATGGACAAACGGTCACTGATGGACAAACGGTCACTGATGGACAAATGTCACTGAGGGCCTGTTCACACGACGTCCGTTTTCTGTGCTGACCTGATCCTTACGCTCCTGCGCTAAAAATACATCCCAATGTATCCCTATGTGTTTTATGGGCTACAGTTCTCACGTGCGCAGTCCGTTCAGGTTACGACAGAATACTGCATGTCACATTTTGTCCGGTCAGGAAACGCAAAACGTGTCAAAAACGCACTGCACTGCAGCTAACATACTGACAGCCCCACTACAGCAAAAAAAAATTATATATATATATTTTTTAACTGGAACGCATCAAAAACGCACTGCATCAGTAGCACCGCGTCTGCAGATCCGCACCTGATCAGGGCCTGATATCATGTGAACAGGCCCTCAAGGACAACCGTCACTGAAGGACAACCGTCACTGAAGGACAACAGTCACTGAAGGACAACCGTCATTTACGATATATGTGGGAGACCAATACTGTCTGTAAAGTACATGTAACAATAATAAATGAATACATACATAACTAATGGTAGTCCAGCTATAGTTCTTACAATAATCATGACATTTAGGAGGCCTTGATAATACTAAAGGTTCATGACTCCTGATCTCTTTGCAGGTGGAAGCAATATCAGAGATGCTGCTGTAATGGAAGGGAAGGGGTGGGGGGTTGTGTAATATCCCAGTAGGTTCTTTCTTATACAATATTCCCCCAGCACCAGATGATGTGTAGCATTATAAAACTGGCAAGTGGCAAGCAGTCGTTGGAGAGCATGGCCAATGACAATCTCTTTCGAGGCACATCCTGGATTAAAAAAAAAGACTCAGAAGAGATTCTCAATGGCTAGTATGGTCATGTGGCCATGATGACCAATAACCACTTGCCATTGCCAGCATTATGATACTAAATAGCCTACGGGGCGGTGTAGTGAGGTTTTGATGTGTTCGGCCCTGTAATATACTTACCGAGCCGCGCTTTGGGAATGGACTACAGCGCTGCCCACTTCCCCAGGGTCATGCGGCTCCTCCCCAGCTCTCAGTCTAAAGTTGGGAAGTTTAAATTGCTTGGCGTCCTAGTAAACAACAGACGCTGAGCATTTCACTTCCCCTAGTGATACTGCTCTCCACCCTGATTTGGACTGGACTCGCCTTCCTTTTAGCTGCTGAATGATCTGGCAGACAATTAACCTTTTCCTCCTCTCAACTCCGGATAGCTGTAACTTCATTTATCGGACTCTTTTTAGGCTACAAGCATCCATCCATCCACTCATACCCTGGATTGTCATGCATCTCTCATGATTGCTTCCACGTTGCCTGGTCTCCATTAAAGATAAGGTTCCACTTACAGCCACTCAGCAGCATACCCTCTAGGGGAGTCTCTGCTGTACAGGGACTGAAAGTACCCCGATACCAGGTGCCATTTAGGTACTTACACTGATTGTATTTTAAAAAAACAAACATTTAATGATAAATTATTAAAAAGCAGCATTTATGTCTTTTAGATCTGCTTAGATTTCAGCTTTAAACCAACCCTACATCCAGCTGGACTCCTGTCACTCAGTACACAGACACGCTGGGCCCTCACAGAACACAATATTAGCCTGCATGGAAAAAATAAATGACACAATTCAGAAAGTGTATCTCCATTCTCTGGCCCCGGAGCGACATTTAATCAGCTCTTTACTGTGAACTTGTTACAATGCGGGAAGATCAGAAGCCGACCTCTCTCTCAGCCATCGCATTTTACTTCACGCTGGATTTTGGGAGGCGATATTTTTAGACTCGGTGACGCAGGGACATCGAAGAGGCTTAAACTCTAAAGTCACTTGCTGTGTCCTGTACTTACTTCCCTGTGCAGGGGCGGACAAAAAAATGGAAGCATGAAATGACAAAAGAATTTGAAGTGCAATGGTGAGGACAGAAATATTTGAGCAAATGTTCTTGGAATATGGAGTATGCCAGGTACAGAATAGTTTATAAACTTTCGAACAGGGCAAAGGAAATATCTTCATTTTTTTGGGGTTACATTTAGTATTAGGGCTTAGATTATAGCTGGGGTTACATCAGGTTCTAGGGCAGAGGTAGGCAAACCCCGGCCCTCCAGCTGTTTTTGAACCACAAATCCCTTGGGGGAAGACTGAGCCACGGGCATGAATCCAATGAGACAGATGCATTATGGGATATGTACTATCACCACAGCTAGAGGGCCGGAGTTTGCCTAGCGCTGTTCTAGGGGGTTAAAGTATCTATCTTATGTAACCGAACTACTATTCTTCTCCTTCTGGGTGCTTCACAATGTAGCGCTGAATGGGGAATAAAGCTCTCCCCAAAGTGAAATGCTTAAAGGAGAACTATGGGGTAAGTGTTTTTACCCCATAGTTCTCTTTAGGGTCACGGGAGGACATATACTAATCTCCTCCCGTGACCCAAAGCTCAGTATATAGCGGGCTATTGCTACAGCCGGGACGGATCCTGACATTACTGTCGAGATCCACCCAGCTGCATGAATGACAGCTGGCTCTGCCTATCTAGAGGCAGAGTCAGCTGTGCCCGCCCCCTCTCTCGTTCACACCTCCACTCAACGCTGGAGGATCGGCGAGTGGAGGGGGAATCCCTGCGGTGAGCAGTGACTGACAGTCGTCGCTCACTGCAGGGAGATGATCGGGAAGTGAGCGGATCGGCTGCATGTTTCTGCTCACTTCCCAATCAATAGAGCCGACCTGTGACAGGTTCTTTGTCACAGGTCGGTTCTAACTATGAGTGGAAATCACTCACGTCATAGTTCTCCTTTAAGTTCACCGTCTACCAACCCACTACGTTACATAAAAGTGGCACATGTGATATCACTCTAATCAGCGGACTTTGTTGATGATATATTTCTGGAACTATAAGGAGGATGCATAAATGACAAATATCTTTATTTATTTCCAATAGAAACCAAGAATATAAAAATATATGTATGCAAATTAAATCCTGGTCTGTCCAGAAAGAAACAAAGTATAATGTGCGGGACATTCTAGGAACACTGGGGACATTGCAGAAACAAAAACACTCCGGTACTCAAGGGGATTCGGGGAGAGAATGGGTTCGGGGGCTCAAGTGGTTAATAGCTGAGAACTTCCATGGAATATATAACTGTCACTCTGAACATCTTCAGAAGCTCCATATAAATGTTTAACCCGCCGAAGTGATTAATAAATCAGAGGCGTTTCATTATCCAACAGCATGTTCTGCAGAATACCATATCACAGAGGTCATTAGAAGGAGCTGCCTAGTGGATCCTGTGGGGTTTTTGTTCTCCTACTAGAGACCCCAATGTGGTGATACGCAGTCTTAAAGGGTCTCTAAACCCAAAGAACAACATTGTAATATATTGCAGTTTACCGGTACTTGAATGTTATGAACATCAAAATGTTCTTAAGCCATTTCAAATGTTGATGAAATCACTGACCATGGATGCTGCTCCTTAATATTTAAAAGGTTTAGTTTCCTGTGGAATCAGCTGGTCCCCTGAGCACTGGTCCTGATATCCTGTTATAGGGCCCATTCACACCACATCCAGATTACAACCAGACCAGACTGTTTCTGGACCCAAAATGCATCCCTATGCTATTTCTGGCCTCTGTTCCCACCAGCGCAGTCCGTTCCAGACCAGAAAAATACTGCATGTCCTATTTTGTCTCGTATGGAATGCACTGGAACGCATGAAAAAACACATGGAATGCACCTGTAAGACCATTTTAAGCTAAAAAAAAAAAAAAACACGGCAAAAATGCAATGCACTATGTTCCAGATCTGGTCCTAAAAATGGTGTGAACTCAGCCATAGGGTGACTCCCATTCCCCTGCAGGGTCCTATGGAGCCACCCTTGTGTATGCTAGTAAGCGGACACAGCAAAGCAAGCCACTTCCCTCCCCCCTGCTCCTCATTTCTCCTTCCTCCCTTCTCCAAGCTAGTTGATGGACAGCTGCTGCAGACAGCTCTGTCCCTTGTGATCTTGTACTGGACAGGAAGTTCCAGGAAGCGGAGCAGAAAGAGTCAGAGCTGTTTGGAAACATGAAGACTAAGTGCTTAAGAAATATCTTGTTGGACAATATATATTTATTTGATCAGGATTCATTAAAAGAATGTTGAGTGTTTAATACTACTTCAGATGTGGTGGCTGCATTAGTTTCCTTTTTTCAGTTTTTACTATGAACTTTATGTTGTAATCCTTCCAGTAACACGCTTCCTGAACTGAGGGGTTACATTCCTGAACAGACCCCCTCTGCTTCAAAGTGATGGCTAGTTGTGATGAAAATCAAATATCTGAGAGGACCCCTCTATGTTCTTCCATGAAGGGGTGCCAAACAGAGCGGCAAAATCCAAAATAAAAAAATCAACCTTTAGACCAGGGGCGCCCACTATTTTTCATCTGGAGATCTACTTTTCAAATGACGAGCTCATTGAGATCTACCAACGAAAAAACCCTGCATTCAGGGCCGGGAGGGGGCGTGGGCTGCGCAGGCAGGCCCCTCGCCCACAGTGCGATCGCCTGCATTAGTGCCTGTGTTCCAGTCCAGTGCGATCCGCAAAAATGCTGCGAGCACTATTTTTGCAGATCGCACTGGACCGGAATGCAGGCACTAATGTGCCTGCGTTCCGAGTGCGGGCGATCGCACTGTGGGCGATGCCATTGACTTCAATACAGCTCCACACCCCCTCCCGCACCGGAACGCAGGGAGTCGGCCTGCTTACATTCCAGTGCATTCCAGTACATTACAGGTCCCGGCGTCCTGTCCTCCCGTGGTGCTCGTGTGGCCGACGTTGCACATGGGGTGTCCTGCACCTTTCCATCTGCAGCGTCTGACACATTCAGCCGGCAGCCGCACGAGCACCACGGGAGCATAGCCGTAGCCAGCTCCTTTTGCGCCTGAGGCAAGAAAAAAAACGTTTTTTTAATTTATTTTTTATCTATTTTTTATTTTATTTTCATTATTTTTCGTAAATTTTTTTTTTTTTTTTTACTCTTGGGGGGGCTTCGGGGAAATATTAGGGGTCTAAAAAGCCCCCTGATATTTCCCTTTTAAAATAGAAAAAGAAATTGAGGACACAAAGTCCTCAATCTCTTTCTCTGCAGTCTCTATTCTAAATGAATGGAAAGCAAAGAGGCTTCCCATTCATTCAGAAAATATTTTACTATCGAGCTGTTTCTGAATGGGGAGGAGCCTCCGTACAGAGTGCTTCTCCCCATTGAGAAACTTATGAATGAACAGGAGGTGATGTAAATCACCTCCTGTTCATTCATTTATAACTGGGGACACATAGTACTATGTGTCCCCAGTTATTTACAAACACTGGAGTGATCAGCCGATCGCTCCAGTGTTTGTCCTACACAGAGGATTGGTACATACTAGTGACATGTACCGATCCTCTGCCGCTCGTCCACGCACAGGGGGGCTGCAACTTCTCTGGATCCCCCTGCTCTCCCGGGCAAAGGCAGCGGGGGATACGACGAGCCGCGGGGGGGGGCGGAGCCGCTGTGACAGAACGGACGAGCAGTGAGGGGAGAGAGAGGCGCCGACTGTCAGATCCTGGCCGAGCGTCTCTCTCTCTCCTCACTGCTCTGCATTAGTTAGTGACAGCGGCTCCGTCCTTCCCCGCCGCCGGTTCCTTCACTTCTTCTCGGATCCACGCTGGGGAGAGCAGCGGGGATCCAGAGAAGCTGCGGGAGGAGAGGACATGGCGATCTACCAGTGATCGCTACGCGATCGACTGGTAGATCGCGATCGACCTTATGGGCACCCCTGCTTTAGGAGAACAAAACTGCTGCCAAGAGATCTCACTCTGTAAGGCTGGGCACACACCTTACAACCATCGCTTTTGTCTTGCGATAGTTATAAGGTACTTAAAACAACGTACGATCTGCCTATCTTGCATAGGCAGATCGTACTTGCGATGATTGCAAGCCACGCCCCCTGAGGGGCGGGCTTCCGATGACCGCAATGCCGAACAGGCAGTGTGCGCCTGCGCACACCGGCCCGTCCGGCTTTTATCTCACGAACATGCTACACACCCGCCAAACATCGTACGATGCTCAGCGGGTTTTGAAACATGTTTCGTAAGTTTAAAGCTCTACTACTGTAAGGTCGCACGGCTTCCACACACCTTACGATAATCGTAAGGTGTGTGGGGACCTTAAAGATCATTTGCAGACTGCTGGTCGTTTCTATAGCACTGCAGCTCAGGTCTCTACACAGTGCACACCTGCCCTAATCAGGAACGCACTAAAGCAGACTGCTGGATATTCAGCCTGTGCCTGGAACCTGGGCTCCGTTTAGGATTGGTTCTTCTGTGCCTGACCTGGCCATTAGCCTGTTGCCTTCAATACTGTCTGTATGCTCTGACCATCTGTCCTAGGAATAAAGGTATGCTCTGACCATCTGTCCTAGGACTAAAAGGTATGCTCTGACCATCTGTCCTAGGACTAAAGGTACCCATACACCTGCCGATTATCGTACGATAATCGCGGGTGATCCCGCGATCGTACGATAATCGGCAGTTGTATGGGCAGCGTGTGACCACTTCTACTGTAAGGTCGCACAACTTACGACTTACGTCTTCCGAGCACGCTGGAAAACCTTCCGAAAATCGGACGATTTTCGGCGGGTTGGTGGCGTGCTCGGAAGACGAATGCAGCTCAGGCCGGTGTGCGCAAGCACGTACTGCCGGCTCAGCACTGCAATCGTCGGAAGCCCTCTCCTCAGCGGGGAGGGCTTGCGATGATTGCAAGTACGATCTGCCTGTCCAAGATGGGCAGATCGTACGAAATTTTAATCACCTTACAACCATCGCACAACGAAAGCCGTGCGATGGTTGTAAGGCAGCTTTACACCTTCATGAGAAATGAGTCCACTTAAAGACAGCATGTGGTATAAAATGACATCATACTTCATCTACAGTAGCATTGAATATATCTTTTGCGTGGCCAAACCCTTTCATTTAGACTCCCAAGAAGAGCTGGTTACAGAATGGTTATGGAGGAGCGCCTACATTGCACTTCACTTCTGTTACTTACAGACTGTGCCAGGATGTCACCCACGGTTTGGATGTCGGGCCAGTTCTGCACCACGTGATTGACCTGCTCCAGAAACTGCTCGTGATGTTCCAACAATTCTGGGATCTGATCGAAGATTTCGTCCACCAGGGCTGGATCACACAGGAAGGAATTCTCGGGCTGCTTCAGAGGCTTCATGTAACCCTGCAGGGGGAAAAATCAGATTCATGAAATATGCATCACTATAAGTCAGTCATTTTATAATCCGGCTGGCCGCCCGGGAAGCCGAGAGAATTGTTCTTTGTGACAAAGAGCATTAAATTGTTCTTTTTTTTAATTATAAAAAGGGGATCGTGTGGTCAGGGGGGCACACACCATATTTTGACAATGTATCTAAAGCAAAAAAAAAATTTTGTTTTCATTTGCATCATACTCTGCCATAGAGTAGGGAATGGTTAAAATACCTGACGGATTTATTGTTTATTCTAGTTACCAATAAAACAAAATTGGTAAAACACAGAAATTAATTATAAAAATTTGAGCTCCATCTATTCTCTCTGCTTGTTTTATACACAACAAGGCTGACAGGTTGCAGGAGGCGGGGCAGTGACCACATAGGAATGTGATAACCTGAGGATTAGTCTTCATGGTCATGTAGATAGGAACTGGGGACAAGTACTAACAATTCTCAGCGCAGAATGTGACCATTACAAATTAAATCTTTTTTTTTTTTTTGCCTACAAATACTCTTCAAAAGCCAAAGCCGACGGCTTCGGGTGGAACTCCTGTTTATCTAGCTACAGGCTTCATACACTGAGACCTATTACATCAGGACACCGCTACAGCCTTGCAGCCACCATATGACTGGTGCAGCCCCATAAGAGCAAAACAGGTCCATCGCCGACGTTCACTTCAGCGTCTTCAGACCGAACCACGCTTTGATTTGTAATGAAGTGCTTTGCACTCATAAATCTTATTAATTAGATGAGGAGCGCACAAATCCATTTGCATGTCTCTAGAAGTGGAGTGGTTGAAGCAGAGAGGATGTTCAGGCAAGATGCCAGAATCTGGGTCTCGGGAAGTCAATACGCCAGACCCGGCATTGGAGGTTTTTGAGTGCGGCTAAATGTTATGCATCAAAGTGACCTAGAAAATGACAACTAAGCCAAAATCGATTAGATCAGCAAGATCCAATTTTGTGCTGCAAACATTTTTAATCCTGTTTAGCAACGGACACACTGCTGCATTCAATCTCAGACACTTCTGTGGTCGCCCACTATCAAGTGGCACTATGGCAGGGAACCCAGAATGGCCAGTTATTCTTGTTGGCTGCAGAGGAGCATAATTGGGTGGTGGATGCCCTTTACATTGGCATTCTGCCCTATATGGGCAAGGTGACAGCACCTTATCACTATGGCAGGGGACTAGGTCACCAGCCCCACCATACCCAGAATGGCTGGTTATTCTTGTCGGCTACAGAGGAGCTGCGAGGGAGCACCAGTGAATGTAAGGGGGATGCCCTTTGCCCTACACAAGCAAGGTGATAGCATCTTTTTAAAAGGTCCTTATCACTATGGCAAGGGACTAGGCCCCCAGCCCCACCATACACAGAATGGCTGGTTATTTATGTTGGCTACAGAGGAGCTTGCGAGGAAGCACCGGTGAGTGTACGGGGGATGGGGATGCCCTCTGCCCTGTCACTCTGCCCTACGCGGGCAAGGTGACAGCATCTTTTTAAAGGTCCTTATCACTATGGCAGGGGACAAGGTCATCATCAGCCCCCACCATACCCACAATGGTCAGTTATTCTTGTTGGCTGCAGAGGAACAAGGAGCTGCGTGTAAGCACTGGTGATTATAAGGGAGCTGAGGATGGGCAAGGCGACTGTGTCTTTTTAAAGGTCCTTATCACTATGGCAGGGGACTAGGTCACATGACTCACCATACCCACAATGGCCGGTTATTCTTGTTGGCTGCAGAGGAGCAAGGAGCCGAGTAGGAGCACTGGTGATAGGGGGGCTGGGGATGCCCTTTGCACTGTCACATTACACCTACACGGGCAAGGTGACAGCGTCTTTTTAAAGGTCCTCCTTATCACTTTTCACACAGAGTAGAAGACTCCGAGCAACATGACTAACACAACTCTAATGCATACAGCTACTAATATTTTAGTGGGAATTCCTTTTATGTTTTGTGCCTTTCACTGACAGTGGCAGGCTGTACCATCTGGAATCCCTCTTTCTTCCCACTCAGCTTGGTTCCTTCCTCCTAACGTGCACACTCACGATGGGAAGGCAGCCTAGCCTGCTGGGTACATACATGACTAACTGCCGGTCTACTGCTCCATAGTCCACTGGCATGACCTTTCCCTGTATGTGTACCAGCGGGTGTACAAATGCATACAAGGGTGGACATACTCCGATAGTGGCCCCTGACCCCGGGCCCTCTACCCCACATGCTTGCAATATTTAATTGATAAACACAACTACTCTGTTTCCCCCTCTTCAAAAAATCTGTCCCATTTTATTTGCACAACAGCTTATAGAGAATTGATTAAGGCGGGGACCCCAAACTTCAAACAAAGGGCCAGATAAATGTCTTCAAGACACTAGAATGGCCAGACTGTGGCCAGTGGGAGTAGAAAAAAAATGCCTCAGGCTTGGTGCTCAGTGGGAGTAAAAAATGCCCCAGGGTTGGTGCTCAGTGGGAGTAAAAAATGCCCCAGGGTTGGTGCTCAGTGGCAGTAAAAAATGCCCCAGGGTTGGTGCTCAGTGGCAGTAAAAAATGCCCCAGGGTTGGTGCTCAGTGGGAGTAAAAAATGCCCCAGGGTTGGTGCTCAGTGGGAGTAAAAAATGCCCCAGGGTTGGTAGTCGGTACAAGTAAAAATAATTACCTATCTCATGTAGTTATTGGGAAGAGGGATTGTTGGCACCAGTGGGAGAAATAGCCCCCTATCGTTAGTAGAAGTGGGAGGAATAGTCCCCTATTGTTAGCATCAGAGGAGTCCCCTATTGGTAGTATTAGTGGGAGGAATAGTCCCCTATTGGTAGTATTAGTGGGAGGAATAGTCCCCTATTGGTAGTATTAGTGGGAGGAATAGTCCCCTATTGGTAGTATTAGTGGGAGGAATAGTCCCCTATTGGCAGTATTAGTGGGAGGAATAGTCCCCAGTCGGTAGTATTAGTGGGAGGAATAGTCCCCGTCGGTAGTATTAATGGGAGGAATAGTCCCCGTCGGTAGTATTAGTGGGAGGAATAGTGCCCCGTCGGTAGAATTAGTGGAGTGGGGGGGATATCACCCCATCGGTAGTATTAGTGGGAGGAATAGCCCCCCGTCGGTAGTATCAGTGAGAGGAATATTGCCCCGTCGGTAGTATCAGTGAGAGGAATAGTCCCGTCGGTAGTATCAGTGAGAGGAATAGTCCCGTCGGTAGTATCAGTGAGAGGAATAGTCCCGTCGGTAGTATCAGTGAGAGGAATAGTCCCCCGTCAGTAGTATCAGTGGGGAGAACAGTCCCCTATCGGTAGTATCAGTGGGAGGAACAGTCCCCTATCGCTAGTATCAGTGGGAGGAATAGTCCCCTATCGGTAGATCAGTGGGAGGAACAGTCCCCTATCGGTAGTATCAGTGGGAGGAATAGTCTCCTATCGGTAGTATCAGTGGGAGGAACAGTCCCCTATC
>NW_017306382.1:1964547-1967421 GCF_000935625.1 Nanorana parkeri | reverse complement strand
AGTCCCCTATTGGTAGTATTAGTGGGAGGAATAGTCCCCTATTGGTAGTATTAGTGGGAGGAATAGTCCCCTATTGGTAGTATTAGTGGGAGGAATAGTCCCCTATTGGTAGTATTAGTGGGAGGAATAGTCCCCTATTGGTAGTATTAGTGGGAGGAATAGTCCCCTATTGGTAGTATTAGTGGGAGGAATAGTCCCCTATTGGCAGTATTAGTGGGAGGAATAGTCCCCAGTCGGTAGTATTAGTGGGAGGAATAGTCCCCGTCGGTAGTATTAATGGGAGGAATAGTCCCCGTCGGTAGTATTAGTGGGAGGAATAGTGCCCCGTCGGTAGAATTAGTGGAGTGGGGGGGATATCACCCCATCGGTAGTATTAGTGGGAGGAATAGCCCCCCGTCGGTAGTATCAGTGAGAGGAATATTGCCCCGTCGGTAGTATCAGTGAGAGGAATAGTCCCGTCGGTAGTATCAGTGAGAGGAATAGTCCCGTCGGTAGTATCAGTGAGAGGAATAGTCCCGTCGGTAGTATCAGTGAGAGGAATAGTCCCCCGTCAGTAGTATCAGTGGGGAGAACAGTCCCCTATCGGTAGTATCAGTGGGAGGAACAGTCCCCTATCGCTAGTATCAGTGGGAGGAATAGTCCCCTATCGGTAGATCAGTGGGAGGAACAGTCCCCTATCGGTAGTATCAGTGGGAGGAATAGTCTCCTATCGGTAGTATCAGTGGGAGGAACAGTCCCCTATCGGTAGTATCAGTGGGAGGAATAGTCTCCTATCGGTAGTATCAGTGGGAGGAATAGTCTCCTATCAGTAGTATCAGTGGGAAGAATAGTCCCCTATCGGTAGTGTCAGTGGGAGGAATAGTGCAATGATGCCCCATTTTTTGTGTCAGTAGGAAGGACAGTACCCCTAGAGGTCCAGATGAAGGCACCCGGCCCACGGGCCACATTTTGGAAACCACTGGTATAAGGGGCCATCACTGAACCTCATTAATTTGCCCCCCCTGCAGTATAGATGTCTGTGTGTGTGTGTGTGTTCCCGTTTCAGGCCCCATACTGACAAACCACAACCTAAAACCCTACCCACAATCACTATAAAAAAAAACAAAAAACTGTACTCGGACCCTACCCTAAACTCACCATTATCACTGCCACAAAACATGACAAAGCCATTACATTACAAAAAGAGACTGCTAGAGACTTCTGTTATGTTACGAGAGCCTGCTGCTGTGTTACAAGAGACTGTTAGCTTTTCACACATTCACAAAAGAAAACTACTAATCATTAGTCAACAGGATACTGCTCCCGCTACCCCGGGTCTAATTAAAACAAAAAAACAAAATGCCAATCAACCCGATGACGGAGCCTTCGTCTCACAGACGGGCCACAAGCGGCTTCTCGCTGTCATCTCTCATTATGCACGTATGAATTGTTTACCCGTTTCAATGCAGCCGAACAGAACACTCTCCGGCGCTCCAAAGCCTTCAGGAATAGCAAGTGTGAAAATGAATGATATCGCGGCAAAGCAGAGCGCATTAGAGGGGGGAACAATAAAGTTTGTTTGAAATGCTTCTTTAGCAGTCACAAGTAACAAGTGGATTTGTATTGTATTCCACAATGAATACAAAATTAATGCAGATTTAATTCAACATTCCGTTCTCCGTACAAAATCTTCTACGTCCCCGCGCCTTCCGACAGCTCTCCAAATTCTCTCTCCCCCGCCTTCTGACAGCTCTCCAAATTCTCTGCCCCCCCAAAATGTTCTCCCTAAGAGAACATTAAAGCTCCACCATTGACTCATGGTAAGTAGTGGGAAACACACTCCACGATACAAGGCAGAGACACCTTTCCTTCTGTAAAGAAATGATCCATTAAAAGGGAAGGCGGCAACACGCCGACTGACACCACGCTTCACCAGGAATACCAAGGAGACAAAAAAAACCCTGGCGCAGCATTTCCAACACGTTCCTTAAAGGAGAACTCCGGGATTTAATAAATATTATCCCTTGCAATGGGGCTGCTCCCGCACTGCAAGGGTTAAAGTGATCATAACGTCAAAAGGATTTTAAGCTATTTCAAATGCTGATGAAATCACTTACCATGGATTCTGCTCCTTGATGTTTAAAAGTGGAGAATCAGCTGGTCCCCTGAGCATTGGCCCCGATATCCTGTTTCAGGATGGCTCCTTTCCCTTGCAAAGTCCTATGGAGCCACCCTTGTGTGTGCTAGTTAGCTGTGTGTATCTCCACAAACACAGCTCCAAGCCAGGAGATAGACGGCTGCTGGAGACTGCTATGTTACCTTTTCTTTTTAAATAAAACACAGTATTTAACTTTATTTTTTTTTCATCCTTTGTTACATCTCAGTGCTGCTGATCTCCTGCAGCCTCTATGCAGCAACTGTCTACATGCACCGCAATGGTTGCATGGCAGGTTTCCTGACAGTGACAACAATAGGCCATGCCCGTCTGTATGAAATGCCGCTCGCATCCTCCATCCAGTGTGACAACGTAGAAGCACAACTGGCAGACGGGTATAGAACGTTGTCACCGTATAACAGGAAGTGTCTGAACCTTCATGTCGGGATCACCAGTTATTTTAATTTTTATTTTACATTTTAAAATATTACAAAATGACATGAACCTGTTAAATTTTAAATACGATGTTTCCTCTATGTATTAAAGATTCACTTTGTCTTTCCAGCTTATCAGCACGGCCGGCTCTGAGCCCCGGCAGAATTTCGGGGGTGTTCTGTTCCCGAGTCGCTGGTTGCCGTAAGAGCATCCTGGGTACAGTTTGTTCCTGCACATCAGCGCGATCAATCCCTACGCCCAGCAATCAGCGGGAGGAAACACTAGAGATGAGTTTTGGAGGGTGT
>NW_017306382.1:1962785-1964522 GCF_000935625.1 Nanorana parkeri | reverse complement strand
GTAAAAAAAAGCAGCAGATGAAAGGGGGAAAATGTCACGGAGATGCTCGATGATAAACACTGTGCAGAGGAGACAAGATTGGAAAACCTGCAGCCTTGAGGTGTCCTTGTATGCGAGGCAGACAGCAAAACCGCGCAGTGTCATCACAGGAGAGTGCGTCAAAGTGGGAGGGGAGGGGAGGGGGGGGAATGTGATTTGATCTGCTTTTGTAGAGGGAAGAGGAAGCATAATATAATAGCACATGAGATAATCCCAATTATAAATTAACCACTTGATGACCGGGGTGTTTACTAGACGTGCGATTCGTTTTGTTACGAATCGAAATTCGTACGAATTTTCCTGAAATTCGTAAATTTGGAAGCATCCGAAATCCGAATTGCAGTTTCCGAATTATATCCGAAATACGAAATTCCGTTAACGTGAACTAATATTACCCCTGTAAATGAGGTTGAACAACATGACAAGATTTTTTTTAAAATCCGAAATACGGATCCGATGCTGCTGAGAGTTGCATTACAATACACAGGCAGGAAATACGAAATTCCGTTGACGTATTTTCGTTCCGTTACGAACATTCGTTATATTGAAGTTAAAAAGCAAAGTACATTTGTTAATATACTGGAGTTGATGGTAGTTTGTTTTTTTATCCGAAATACGAAATTCGGATCCGGAATCCGTTAACGGAATTCGTATTTCGTTTGGTTGACCAATCAGAGGTTTTCTCTTCTGCTGCTGAGAGTTGCATTACAATACAGGCAGGAAATACGAAATTCCGTTGACGGAATTTCGTTCCGTTACGAACATTCGTTATATTGAAGTTAAAAAGCAAAATACCTTTATATTGGAGTTGGTGGTAGTTTTTTTTCATACGAAATACAAAATTCGGAATACGGAATCCGTTAACGGAATTCGTATTTCGGATAAAAAAAAACTACCACATCGACTCCAATATTAACAAAGGTATTTTTGCTTTTTAACTTCATCATAACGAATGTTCGTACAGTTACGAAAATGTGCCGAAACTAACGAAAATTCGTATTTCGTACGAATCCGAATTGAGTTGGTCGGACACGAATTACGAAATAACGGATATTCCGAAACGGAACTAAACGAAACAAATTTTTTGACGGCGCACAAGTCTAGTGTTTACACCCCCTTTAAATGGCCTGGCCAGGAAGGGGGTCTAAACACCTGGTCTTGAAGTGGTTAAGGAAAAATTACTGAAACTTTTTGGGGGAAAAAGAAGTTTTTTACGTTATAATAATTACCCAATTTTTTGGTAAAATATAAAAAGACAGGGTCACGTCGGGTAAATAGACACCAAACATGTCAAGCTTTAAAATTGCGGCGCATCCGCGAAATCGCAAAAAAATACCATACACCAAATTGGCCATAGGCGACGCTTTAATAGCTTTTACCGCTCATCAGTTTAGTGTTATCGGTGATTGATGGCCCTAAAATTATTGCTCTCACTGCGACATTCGGGGCAATATGTAACATGTGCGGCGTAATGGGCGTAATCGTCATTTACACATGTAGGTACACCCAACACATGTTTGCACGTATGTATGTATGGGTGGGGACTTTTGGAAAAAAAATGTGTTTTTTTATTCTTCTTCATGTGTGACTTTATATAATTTTTCAACTTTAATTTTTTTTTCATTTTTTTTTCCCCACTTAACTTTATTGTTATTACATAGAGGCTAAGAAACCCCCCCCCCCTTGTGATAGAAAAGC
>NW_017306382.1:1951465-1962582 GCF_000935625.1 Nanorana parkeri | reverse complement strand
ATAAATGTAAAAAACCCCCCCCCCATGTGATAGCAAAGAGGATGTGACAGGTCCTCTTTATAGAGACATCAGGGGTCTCCAAGACCCCTAATGTCACCTAGAGACCCCCAAAGAAGCTGATGAAGCAGAGATCTGCGACAGCAGAATGCGGAAGTGATGTAATATACATCACTTCCGCATTCTGACAGTGGAGAGGGGACCGGAGGGAGATCGTGTACCGACCTCCCTCTGATCCCCAGTCACAGAGCCACAATGCTCGTCCCGGAATCGCACCGGGCACAGCGGAGCTCGGGACCAGCGGGGAGGGCGCACATACCAGCATGTTATACAAGCGATCTGCTGACTCTATAGCTGGTGGATCGTTTGTATGTAAACAGGCATCGCTTCCCGTTTTTAGATGTTGTCAGTTTCCAGAGTGGGCGTGGCTGATGGGACGTTTAAAAACGCCCGCTCAGATCCAGGAAGTTCCCGGCCGCCCGCTTATTCACAACGGCCGGCCGGGAGGCGGTTAAAGGATTTATTGCAAAAAAGGAGAAAATGTATTATTGTTATTTATTTTAGATGTATATTCATATTTTCACTCACATACAGACCAAGCTGCCCAGAACTGGAATAATGACACTATTTAGCAATATAGACAAACCTCCAAATCACGGAGTTCATTTGTTTCCACTGAAGGGTACTGGTAGTGTTGCAGCCCACTATAGGCCCAATTCACAGAGCCAACACACCACGAGAAGCCTATTCTCAAAAAAGTGAGTTAAAAGGAGAACTATGAGGCGAGTGCTTTTCACTCACCTCATAGTTCTAGCCAACCTGTGACAATGAGACTGTCACAGGTCGGCTCAGTAGATCGGGAAGTGAGCGAACACATACCGGCGCTCGCTCACTTCTGGATCCTGTCACGGCTCTCTGCTGTGACAAGGGAGGGACTGGATTCCCCCCTCCCCGCTCCGATCCTCCAGCGCTGACTGGCGGAACGGACGGGGGAGAGGGCGGGTACAGCTGGTATTGCCTCTAGATAGGCAGAGCCAGCTGTCACTCACGCAGCTGGGCGGATCCAGACATGATTGTCGGGATCCGATTCAGCGTCTCAGTATACAGCTCGCGGTATACTGAGCTTAGGGTAACGGGAAGACGCTAGTTTGTGTCCTCCCGTTACCCTAAGGAGAACTATGGGGAAGAGCCCTAACCCGATAGTTCTCCTTTAAGTCCAATGAGATTTGGAAATAACAGTCACATGGCTAAAATAAAAATACTTCACCTTGTGTTAAACATTTGTGAATTGAGCCTAAAAGACATTTAGGACATTTTTGTCCCCCCGACCTTGTGATTTTCGGTTCTGTATAGGGAAAGGGGGACACACTCCATATTCTTGTCCATGGTTTTGCAATGGGATGTCCATCAAGCTCACACAGGTATGAGGCACAATAACTTTTAATCAAATTCCTCAATATTCCTTTACAAGACCAGTTATAACTTTGTGAAAGTAGCAGTGACATCATCACTGTGCTGCACATGACCCGTGCAGAGCTGTGGGAGGGACCCAACAGACTCCACTACCCTCCCGATCGTTGTGATTGGTTATTACAGCGAGCACATGGCAATGTTTACATCGCTGAGCCCCGCCCCTCCTCTTACAGCAAATCAGGGAAACGTAAAGGAATCATTAACTCATTTGATCCCACTGAAGAGAAACTGCAGCAGAAACAAGGTGTAGCATAAGGCGTACCTCTCAGTCTGTCCATGTCTGTCTGCCCATCTCTGCCCGTTCATCCATGTCTGCCCATGTCAGAACAGGAAGAAAAGGGGGGGGGGGTTGGAGAAATATCCAGTGGGAACCTGGTTCTGGTGACAAGTACCTAAAAAAGGAATTTCCCGCACCATGGAGGGATTTCCTCACTTCACACACAAGCAAAAACAATAAAACATGATGGGATTCGTAGTTTCAGCAGAGCTGGAGTGCCTAGGTTGCCTGCCAATGGTTAGAATGAACTTTAATACAAGGGGCAATTATACATGTTTTAAAAGGAAACCTGCGGAACTGTAATAAATTAAGAGTACATCTTCCGATTCTTACACCAACTCATACAAGACTGGTACACTTTAAGGGGATGGCAGCACTGGCAGAGGGAGCGCCCAATAAACAGCACAGACTGGGAGTCACGCAGAGATCCTGGTGATCTCTCTGGAGACATAGCTGTCACTTCCTCCATTTTCTCGTGTGGAAGTTCAGCTCCCAGCAGGAAACGTACTGGTAATTTTCCACTCTCAGCCACCGATCCAGGAATACGCACTCAGGAAACCTGGAGTTAAAGGGCAACTCCACACAGCAGGAGAAATCAGCTGGGGAATGCTAATGGAAGTCAGGGGTCATCGGAGATGGGTTTTGGGGTCATATACATTCTACCAGGCCCCCCATATCCCTACACACACCTTTTTGTTTTTTGGTTTGGTGTATAGACTCAGCATTTGGGTCGCGGAGTTCACACAGTCATCCGGCTGTGACATTGTTTGTGTTTTGACTTCCGGCAGACGCCACCTGTCGCATCAGAGGGATTCTCCATCTTGCGAATCCCTCTGATCGGTCAGCGAGGAATGATTGGGTGCCATAGAGGGGAGTGGGTGGCTACTTTCCTCTCCGTCCTCCCCTGTGGTCGTCCACCTATGGTATTCATTGTGCAATATACTTAGATTGAGTTCATTAAGAGAAATGTATGAAAACTGGAGCAGACAGAATCTGAGGTGGACGTGTGATATCTCCCGGGATGTAGTATTCCTTAGCTTGAGCACTGGAATCATTCCAGACACCGGATCTTCATGTCTCTTTGCGCTTTACACTTGTTACAAATATTTATTTTGTATCAGTGTTTGATTTTACTGGTTTCATTTTTTGACACATTGTATTACCATTGTATGGTATCTATAGCCACCTTGTTTTTATTGTAGCACAGCATTCTTTTCTTCTATTGCGTTTCATGTAGAGTATCACTCATTTGGGTGCACTTGCGAGTGCTAGTATCGGTATTGATACTGAGCAATTGGGCGGTTACTCCTACTCGCTCAAATGCTCCGATACCTTCCTCGATACCGGAACTTCTGGACAGAGGTAGATTTCCTCTGACCGGTAGTGCCGCAAGGGAACATGAAGCTGGCTTCCCAGCCAATCGGGGTAATGACTCGTTGCCAGGAAGCCGCCTCCATGCTGATTCATTCCGGCTTCCCAACCAATCTGGCCAAACAGCATTGAGCCGGCTTCCCGGCCAATCAGGAAGCCGGACAGTGGGTAACGACCTGTCTCCCGGCTTCCTGATTGGCCAAACAGCCGGCTCGATGCTGATTGGCCGGGAAGCATCGAGCCATCTTGCCCAGGAAGCCGGCTTCTCTCTTTCATTTCCAGTTTAAACTAAACAAAATGAAAAGAAAAGCTGATTGGTTGCCATGGGCAACGGCTCCAGATTCTGTTTACTCCAGGAAATGTAAAAATTAGCCCTTGTAGCAGCAGGTCTACCCCCGGGACTACAAGGGTTAAGTGCTCATTTAGGAATAGGTGGCTAAAATAAAGAAGATACAATTGCCTAATCTTCAGCCTTGTGGTGCTGACTGCTTGCCTCTCTCCCCCTCCACTCCGGCGGTGGAATGTCTCTCGGTGTCCTCATGTCTTGGCACACCATAACAGTAGTGAAAAATCTTCCTTGGGATTTGGTTAAAAATGTAAAAAAAAGAAATTCAGTAGCCATCAATATGGCCTCCTGAAGGTTGGGCAGCCGTTGCTGTAATGCCCTGAGAAATGTGATCCACGGCGGATCGCTTTTCACAGGCAGCTGTTGCAGTCTTCCTGCCGGTCTGATGATGTCACTGTCTGCCTGATGACACACTCCCTGGGGTGGGGCAGGGCTAGAAAACAACAATCTGAGCTCACCTGCCCCAAAGAGGACCTATGGTGCTGGGCCGAGGAGGAAGCCGGCAATGGTGCTGGAGCAGCATGATGTAAGCAAGTGAATATTGACTCTTTTTTATTTTTTTTCATGGCGGGGGCTGGGCGGCGGGGGGGACTGACAAATTGCAAAAAAAATCTGGAGTTGTACTTTAATGCAGTACCCAGCACTACCAAAACAATGACCCTTCTATGATCTATAAGAATGACACCAAATCTCCACAAAAAGGACAAAAACCTGCAAACATCGAGACATTCCGGGTCTGTGATACAATGGCTACATGTAAATGATGTCTGTTCCGTACCTCCATCAGTGTGCGCAGCGATTCCACGTATGAATGTTCAGTATCATGCAGAGTCAGGAAGACATGTTTCCTCATATCCTGCAAGAAAAAGCCATGGTCAGAGAGAGGCATGATGGGAAAGACCATTCAGACAATTCATCACTACAGTATATGGATATATCAGTGCCGACTCAGGATCATTCCGCCCCAATGACGGCCAGAAACGTCACAGTTGTCTTTTTACTGAGATAAAGCAAAAAAAAAAAAGATCTCGTCTTTTATCATCCTGACTATTCACACTACATCCAGATCATGTCCAGACCAGACCAGACCGTTTCCGGACCCAAAATGCATCCTAATGTATCCTTATGCTATTTCTGGCCTCTGTTCACACCAGCGCAGTCCCTTCCAGACCAGAAAAATACCGCTTGTCCTATTTTGTCTGGTCTGGAATGCACTGGAAAGTATAAAAATGCATCACAAACGTATCCAAACGCACTGGAACGCACCTGTACCATTTTAAGCAAAAAAAATTCCAAACGCTGCAAAATCGTGATAAAAACGTGTTAAAAACGCAATGCACTACGTTCCAGATCTGGTCGGAAAATGGTGTGAACCTGCCCTAAGGTCTCATTCACTCTGCGTAAACTTGGGCCGTACACTTCCCTGCAGCGTGCACGCCCGTACCGGGCCGTTCCCCGGAGGGACAGGTGCTGCATGTGATTGCACACAGCAGCCTGTTCTTCCCTATGGGAGCACGCGACTGTACGCACACACCCGAACTGCACATCCAGGTGTCCTTGCTCGGACGCAGGCAGGAGCCATCCTGTCTGCGTCCAATACAGACAGTTCGGGTGTGTGCGTACAGCTCGATAAGGGCATGCACGCCGCACGGAGATGCACCGCGACTTAGCGCAGTGTGAATGAGGCCCGAAACAGATCACCCCACACACCCATCAGAGAAGAAATTGGCATTACAGTCACATAGCAAAATCACATATGACAAGTCTCCACACACATCACAATATACAGCAACAGGATTATTCTTTAAAAGAGCGCCACCTTTTATCATTAAAAAGCTGACCTTGTGCTCCAGTCAGGGACTTTGCCTAGGCTGAGAAGTCATCAGTCTGCTGCAGGCAGGAGGAAGCATTTCCTCAGTCTCCCCACCCACAGTGATCAGTCTGCTGCAGGCAGGAGGAAGCATTTCCTCAGTCTCCCCACCCACAGTGATCAGTCTGCTGCAGGCAGGAGGAAGCATTTCCTCAATCTTCTCTCCCATAGTGATCAGTCGGCTGCAGCCTCAGTCTCCTCACCCCCAGTGATCAGTCTGCTGCAGGCAGGAGGAAGCATTTCCTCAATCTTCTCTCCCATAGTGATCAGTCGGCTGCGGGCAGGAGGAAGCATTTCCTCAGTCTCCTCACCCCCAGTGATCAGTCTGCTGCAGGCAGGAGGAAGCATTTCCTCAGTCTCCTCACCCCCAGTGATCCGTCTGCTGCAGGCAGGAGGAAGCATTTCCTCAATCTTCCATCCTGTAGTGATCAGTCGGCTGCAGGTAGGAGGCAGGCAGGAGGCAGTATTTCCTCAGTCTCCCCGCCCACAGTGATCAGCCTGCTGCAGGCAGGAGGATTTCCTCAATCTTCCCTCCCATAGTGATCAGTCGGCTGCAGGCAGGAGGAAGTATTTCCTCAGTCTGCCCACCCACAGTGATCAGTCTGCTGCAGGCAGGAGGAAGCATTTCCTCAATCTTCCCTCCCGTAGTGATCAGTCTGCTGCAGGCAGGAGGAAGTCATTCCTCAGTCTCCCCACCTCTAGTGATCAGTCTGCTACCTGTAAGAGGAAGAGTTTCTTTAGTCTCCTCTCCTCCAGTGATCAGACTGGACCATTATACGTGTCGTCACCACTTCCATTACAAACGGAACCCTTGCAAACCCTTTGAAAGCACACCTTGCATTGTTTAAGCATCATTGTGCAGTTTCTTAGCATGTATGACCACCCTTTGTGTGGGAAGCTGTAAGGCTGCACTTCCCTTTTATTTTTATGTGCAGCAAAGCGTGTGAACTTCCGTGCGTACCGGGTCTATCACTGGCATTATTGCAGTTATGGAAGGCTGTGTTTGAGCATTTCAGGGGGTGTGGAAAAATTCCCAAGAACTGCTCTGTTTGCCGCCAATGGAGACAAGGCCTTACAAGGCACCAGGTGAGAGGCTGCAGCAGGGGATAATCTGTGTCATACATTTGGTGTTACATAATTGTGTCAATTCTGAGCCAGTGTTCTATCGAAAGCTCCAACTCGTCAAAATCTCCAACTACCTCATTACTAGGTACTTGCAAGTTGGAGATTTCGACCAGACGGTGTTAGACTGACTGGGCTCTGTACAGCTGCATTTTAACAATATTCAGCAGGTGGCAAAATATCGGCGAGTATTCTGAAAACGCTATGCGCGCATGCACAACGCAAGTAAAAAAACGGCATAGGAACGAATAGCTAGATTGCTATTGGCTATTTCAATTTGCAATAGCCAATAGCAAGCTGGCTAGTGCACCCGCCCTCTGCTGCTGTCAGCACAGGTGGACCTGATGGAGAACTTGAGGTCCACCGCTACCGATTGACAGCTGCAGTGGGCGGGTGCAATAGCTAGTCTGCTATTGCAAATTGAAATAGCCAATAGCAATCTAGCTATTCGTTCCTATGCCGTTTTTTTTTTTTCTTCTGACTGACTGACTGCAGCCCCGATGTCAGAAAAAAGAAAAAAAAACCCAGACAGGTTTACTCTGCTAGATCGAGCAGAGTAAACCTTTCCGGGAGAAAGTGTTTCTCTCCCGGCCATCCGGGAGCCGCCATCTCAAAGCGGGAGACTCCCGGAACATCCGGGAGAGTTGAGATGTCTGTACAAGTGTACAGAGCTCCAGTCTTTCTGAGCACCGGAAGTGAGGTAGTTGGGGATCTCGATGAGTTGGAGCTTTCGATAGAACACCGGCATATCAGTCCAGGAAGTACACGGTGACCCTGGTTAACATCTGAATAAAGATGGTTCCGTCCTTCTGGATAGAAATGCAGATAAAGGCATTGTCAGGGGGAGCACTGTGACCTATGCGAGACGTGATTAATACCTGGGAGTGTTACATTTGTACACATTGAACATAAATATATATATCTAATGCTATGTTGTCTTTAGGGCCCGTTAACACTAGGTTGTTGCAGCAATGTGCACTTTAATGCAACGTGTGGCAACTCATGTGACGTGCACCCCGACGCACGGACATTCGTTGGAAGTACAACATGTACAGTGCACTGCCGAAAGAATGGTGCATACACAGGGCCAGTTTTACTCTCTCTGCTGCCCCAAGGCCAGGTTCTTCAATGCGCCCCCCTGTATACAGGCCACAAACAAGTGATCTCGGCGACATCGCTGAGATCACTTGCACCAAACAAGCGGCGGCTTTCATTTCATCTAAAAGGAATTATGTTGGAAGATTGCACAGCTATTCCCCTCCCCGCATGGTCACATGACTATCACGCTGAGCCGGGGTCGCCCGAGTATAAAAGCACACGAGTCCCTCGATGTAGGACAACCACGGCAACATGTGACCGGGCGAATGTTAGGTCACCGAGAACCAGACACCCGGCTGGCCTAAATACATTGTCTGCACAACCTCTGCAAGCTGCCACAAAGGCCCTGGAATAATTTGGCTTGGTCGCCATCGACAAGCAAATACGGGCCGGGCGGTGCCGAGGTGGGCCTTAGTAAGAAAACTGCTGGATTTTACAGGAAATATAAAAGACGGCGACTATACCCCGATCGCCATGGTAACCCTCCCCTGACTCACGTGGAGCGCACTTCGAGCCATCAGCATAGCTGCTATTCAACAACGGCACGGAACACAAATGAGGCGACTCAAAAGAGAACCGGTTCTGATGGAGGAATTGAAAAATTCAATTTTAAAAAAGGAGAACTATGGGGTTAAGGCTTTTCCCCATAGTCCTCCGTAGGGTAATGGGAGGACACAAACTAGCGTCCCCCCGTCACCCTAAGCTCAGTATACCGCGCTGTATACTGAGACGCCGCAGCTGAAGCGGATCCCGACAATTATGTCTGGATCCGCCCAGCTGCGTGAGTGACAGCTGGCTCTGCCTATCTAGAGGCAGAGCTAGCTGTACCCGCCCCCTCCCCCGTCCGTTCCGCCAGTCAGCGCTGGAAGATTGGAGCGGGGAGGGGGGAATCCAGCCCCTCCCCTGTCACGGCAGAGAGCTGTGATAGGATCGAGAGGTGAGCGAACGCCGGTATGTGTTCATTCACCTCCCGATCTACTAAGCCGACCTGTGACAGTCTCATTGTCACAGGTCGGCTAGAACTATGAGGTGAGTGCCATAGACAACAGCTCCAGATTTGGTCTGCTCCAGTTTTGATAAATTCCCCTCATTATGTATTCCTATTATGAGGAATTTTGGAGGAGTGTGCCAACCTGTGGCAGTAGTCTGGACATAAATTAGCACACCATCTCACAGATCCACTACCTGCTGTCCCATGTAAAAAGGATCTGAGTTTGAAGTGCCACACAATAGATCAATAGTCCAGATAGTTATTCCAATAGAAGTCTGTATCAAAAATCCGACGCGTTTCGGGGGTCAGATCCTTTCAGCAAGGCTTAAAAGATAAAGTTTTTAGTTTTGAATATAGAAAGGGAGGGTTGTAAAACACCCGTCAGCTTTTTTTTCCCCACCTGTGCCCCATTGGGGAGATTTCCCTTCACTTCATGACCAATAGCCACAACCTGATATTGGGGGGTGGTTCTGTGGTCTCTACAGGTTTTCTTTACCTCCCCGTATTTGAGGGTCTCTTTTTCGGAAGAGCCCCCACCTAGAACTGCTTCAGTAGATCCAAAGGATCGGGGTCCTCCTGGCCAGGGCCGGCCTTAGGCCTTTGATTTCCCGATTTTCACTTTTTGTGTTCACAGGGGTGAAGACTTTGTTTGATGCATGCACCACAGACATAAAAAAAGATGTCCGTCCCCCATACACATTTGGAGTTCCGCTCACCCACATAGGCAGCCTGGCAAATAATTGTTTTACTAAACGGCGTTTAAGAAATTCACGTTAACGGGAATGCACAGAGGAGCCGTGAGACGTGCGGAGGGATGTCAGCCGTCCTCTCTGGAGGACGATGTGCAGGGAAGAGACATGAATAATTCACTGGAACCGGCCGCACCCCAAGGGAGGAACGCCGCTTCCAACAAGAACACCGGGCTGGCAATGAACAGCTTGGGGACTGCCGGCTTTTTGTGTGAGGAGATCGGGGTCACCCAACGAGACGGGAGCCCGAGGGGACTCAGCGGAGGAGGAGACACTTGAAGATAAACCGACCTCAATACCGATACAGACCGCACACGTCTACAGAAGAGCAAACTGGATCAGACAGATCGGATTGAGATCACCGCATTGGGATCCCATTAATATCTAATCAACCAATCACATGGCAACTCATTACATTTTGGCATGTAGACATGGACAAGAGGATCTGCTGAAGTTCAAACTGAGTATTAGAATGGGAAAGAAAGGTCACTATACGTGGAAATCTATCAAAATGAGTGTCAGAGGGGAAGGTCTACCTAGATCACATGATCAGCCCCCTTGGGCATTTTTCGGCAGACCTGTGGGGGACGTCGTATTATAAGACTGGAGTATGCCTATTATTTGGCCTTAAAAAGTGTATCTAAACCCAAAATGTAATATACAGCAGCTTACCAATCCATTAGTTTTCTTTCTTCAGTCTGTTATTTTCCCTGCTGATCCTGCCAGTAACACACTTCCTGTCCTAAGGGGACAACGTTAACTTACTGTACTATATCTATAGAGGAGAAGTGTTGTCATCCTACCACAGGAAGTGTTATAGGGGATGTGCTGTAGTCCACAGGTGTAGGTGATCTGTTCAGGGCTGATGCCTAGGGTGACACTGGATTTCTGGCAGGATCAACAGATTTTATTTTTTTTGCAGTTATCGAACTAAAATAACAAAACAACTTTTTACAAACCGAACCAGAGTAATTAGCAGAAGTTCAGAGTTTACAAAACGCTCCCTGCAGACTTCTAAAGGACACGGAGAGCTTTGATTAAAAGAGCAGGGAGACAAGAATCCAGTAAAGTATGGTCTACAAACGGTTCTCTACAAAAGTAAAATAAAGGGCGGAGCCAACTCAATACTGAACCCTACGGACTAAGACTGGGATGCCATTAAAGTTCATGTGCGTGTACAGGCCGGCGTCCCAATACTTTTTGGTAATATAGTATAAAAATATATATATACATACCTACCACACACACACACACACACACACACACACACACTTTTTATAGACAGATCTGACAGCAGAGGCCTTCGGCAGGTCTCGGAGCCTTCCCCCGATAATGGGGATATATTATTAGAGGTGATTATGTTGGGATTATAAAATCTCCGGCGCTGAATGAATATTCCCTTATCACGCCGGGTGACATGACTTCAATCAGAGCTTTATTATCCCATGACAATAGACGCGCGGGCTGCATTCTCTCTTACCTAATCACGGCTTCTCTCGGAAACCCTTTTCACTTGCCGTTCTCACTGCTGCCGCCGCCGTGTAATTGTTTCCCTGAAAGCCGATTTTACCAAAGATCATTTTCTCCCCCCAAGTAGGATTTGCGTCATGTTCGGGAACACTGTCTTTTCATTACAGGGAATTTTGTGTTCTTATATATGTGGGTCTTTTTTTTATCGTGTTCAGGACTTTAAAATAAGTAATATTGCGGACTGGAGGAGAGAGAATGAGCCATCAGTTGGCTTCTCCTCCTTCACCGTCCATTCAAAGGACTGAGGTGGGAAGGTGATCTACTTGCATGGCCCTCCCTATAATGAGGCAGCC
>NW_017306382.1:1950090-1950669 GCF_000935625.1 Nanorana parkeri | reverse complement strand
GGGGGGGGGGGGGTGTTTACATTTTTTTCAGTGTGCCTGCCGCCCTATTTCTGACAAGAGCATCCCACGTCGCCAAGAGCTGAGCAGGGAGATGTGTAAGGGCCATACAGCTCTTCGCAACATGGGACGCTCTTGCCAGCGTCCCACCCAGCTCCTGGCAACCAGTGATGTCATTGGTTGCCAGGAGCTGAACTGGACGCCGGCCACAGAAAACTACAGGAGGGGGCGGAGATTGGACCAGGCAAACCGCACAAGGAGAGAGATCAGTGAGCGGTCTTTATTACAGGAGGGGCGGAGACAAGACCAGTCACCCTGCACAAGGAGAGAGAGAGCAGCAGTGACTGGTCTTTATTACAGGAGGGGGCGGAGACGAGACCAGTCACCCTGCACAGGGAGAATGAAGCAGTGACCGGTCCTTATTACAGGAAGCTCCAAGTGTCACACGGGATTACTGCACAGATCTGAAAGAAATACACAAAGCTCAGCAAGATTCAGGAAGAACACACATGGCTCTTGTATTTAGATGATATTTGCTTATCCCGAAGTTCAGCTTTAATACTCCCCCCCACCCCCCCCACA
>NW_017306382.1:1935713-1950057 GCF_000935625.1 Nanorana parkeri | reverse complement strand
TATATATATCTCAATGTGTTGAACGGTACAGCAGCTAGCGGGTCACATATAGTGCGTAATGCCTTGTTGTATGACAGTCATTGAAAATAATCAGTGGATTTATAAGCCATTTATAAATTATGGAGGTCGGCGGATGTAATACGGACGATCAATCATTTCCCATTAAAGAATGAAAATGCAAACCGAGCCGATTGGGTTATCCTGTCTTTATAATGCCTCCAGCCTTCCTGTGACCATGGTGGTGAGTCTTAGTACAGGTGAGAAGGGTTAAAACTTTTCACAATGTTTGTGTATGTGCTTTCTTTCCCTGCTGACAGCCGCTCCCCCTATCTCTTGCATGCGTGTCACAGAGACAGGAAGTGAGGAAAAATTACCCCAATAGGGCCACGGAAAAAAAAAAGGGGAATGCATTTTTAACTCTTTCCCACTTTATCCAAAGCCAAAAAATAAAATTCAGGAACCCCGAGCATGACTAGAACATGTTTTCTTATTGGTACTGCAGAGAATACAATAAGGATCTGCTGCCCCCATCTCCTTCTGTGATGTGGCTTCTAGTCATTTAGTGATAGCCAGGGCTGTAGTCAGCCTGGTTGGATTATAATTGGCATTTATCTGGTTATTTCCAGGTGTCTGGAATTGATTGTACCCCCGGGGTGGAGTGTGAATGCTGTATTGTGGGACAGCCAATGAGGGATACTGTAGTGTATGTACAGTACAGCAGCCAATCACTGGGTTTCTCTCAGCCAGTGATGCATGCTGGGATAGGGTACAGATACTGGAGGGAATTGCCATGTGCTCAGACTAGCCAGGACCAGCCATGGATTAGCATAGGCCTGGGTGCTGTCCAGCCACCCCCCAGGCTAGGCCTGAGGGTGGACAGAGGCTGGAGTGTGGGAAGTGTTTCCCTGGTGCCTCAAGTATGGAGGAGGCCTGTGCTGTTTGCCAGAGGGGGAGAACCAGAGACGCTGATGTCTGCTGGAGGTGCCTGGGACATAGAGGATCTCTGGAGCAAGTCTGGTGTCTCTCCTGCTGAGGATCTGTCTCCATCTCCTGCTCATCTGATACCCAATTTCTATTCGCTGTACTACAAATGGATCTACACTGAGATGCCAAAGAGGTCTGGTGAGTCTGGAGTCTGTCTGTTACCCCCTGGATGTCTAGGACCCCTATACCCTCTCTCCCCAGTGTGAAGATGTTGATAAAAGTTATTCAGCATTGTATTACGGGACTGGATAGCAGCTTTGCGGGCACTAGAAGAGGGCGTTTAAATGCTAATGGTCCAGCGAATACCAAATCCCCTAGACAGACTAGTGATGCCCCGGGTTATTTTGGCGGCTCCTTCGGGGGTGAGCGCTACAGATCCATTCACACCTATCAGTTGAGGTGATTCATGGCGACTTACCATGCACGTATTAGCAGTACTGTTCATTTTCAATGGCACCCCAATGCAATAGGACAAAGCATCTCTGACACGTGTATTGTAGTACACCCTACGCAGTACCGTGTGTTGTGGCGTCCTGCATTGGAAAAATTGGTGCTTGGTACATTGGCAGCCTGCTTTATGATGTGTGCATTACTGCGCTGCAACAGATCTCTTAGGTCTCGCTCACACCTAGGCGTATTGCATATGCGCGACCGTCGCACGTTTTTTTTACCGCGATTCGGCTACTTGGCTGTATCCCAATGGAAACGCGCAACAAAAGGGCCCAAAGTAGTACCTGTACCTTTTCAGGCGTGGGCCGTTTTGTAGCGCGTTAGGGATGGGCGGAAATACGCCAAGGTGGGAACGAGACCATTGACTACAATGGGATTTATATTTTTGAGCGTTTTGTAGAGTGTCCGTCGAGCGTAGAACGCGCTACAAAACGTTCAGGTGTGAACGAGGGCTTAGGTGTGCATGGCCCCTATAGCTCACCACACACATTGCAATACGATTGCGCAATCTCCTTTAGATCTACCAACAAGTATTTAGTGCGAGGGCCTTCCTGATTGGATATAAATGAATTCGATCGTTTTAGGAAGGTCCCCATATTCCATACCCTGGGTAGATCTAAAGTTGATTGTACAGAGATTGTGACAGGTATGGCGAGCCTAAGCGTTACAGACAGAGGGTTGTCCTTCTACCACACAATGTAATCCACATTCGGTGCACGGATGACCCTCTTCTGGAGTAATCGGATCAAAAACTGTCAAACGGGCACACGGCGCTCTTCCAAAGACGATCTAATTTCACGCCGCGTGCATCTGTACAAAAAAAGAACAACCTCAGACCCGTTTCTGCCTTACTCGGCCTTACTCATAGTTGACTAAGGCTGAGTAAGGCAGAAACGTGTTAGCGGCTGATTTCTTTTTGTACAGATGCACGTGGAATAAAATGTTCTTTGGAAGAGCGCCGTGTGCCGGTTTTACAGTTGTAGGCCCGTTGCGGAGCTTAGCGATCCGGGATCGCGCGTTTCGGGATTGCACAATTGCCGCGCGGCTCTATTGATTTGAATGGGGTACATTCGCTCGGCAAATCGCAGAAAAAAGGTACATGTACTTTTTTTTTTGGGCGATACACGACGCGCGTCTGTTTCAGCCGTTTTCGGATGCACAGGTGGAATCGTGGCGGGAAGCCGCACGATCCGCCCGGCGCGAGTAGGGTGCCATTAGAATATAATGGCACCCACAGCACGATCATTGGTGATGGTCGACTCCGCGATTGCGCTGTATCGCGCACGAATGCCGCGCGGTCACAGATCGCCTAGGTGTGCACCGGCCCTTGGATGGTTGTCCTCTGCACTGGGATTTTTGTTATTATTAACGCTCCCCGTAGTTCCCCTTTAACTCGCCATACAATGGTACTAGAATGAGGAATAACAGTGAGGCTGCGATGTGGTGTTTGCTCGGCGGGCGTGCCGAAATAATAGGTGTTTGTTTGGACGGAATAGGACGCCCGCGAGTCTTCATAACAATGTACCATCTCTGTGACGGGAGGGGAACCACAACATTCTACGCTCTGTACCAAACCACAAGCCGGATCTTCCCTATTGGCTCTACCATGGATTGGATGACGCTGTAGATGTCTGTGTGTGTATCTGATGAATGAGACGTATACAGATATGACCCTACACGTCTCATGGGGCACAACCTTTAAAGGGGGGCTCCGGGCTGAACTGAAAAATTGCCATTTATAAAATGGTACTGGGAGCCAATCTAAATCCCCATTACATTTCCATGCTGGTATTCTCCATACACACACACACACACCACACACACACACACACACACACACACACACACACTGTCCAGATTGTCTCAGAGTGTATGTGAACCCCAACGATAGACTCTTATTTGCTCCCTTGTAGTCTGCCCAACATACCAATCACCAATACCTGCTGATCCTGCCAGGAATCTTATCAACCTATAACTTCCTGTGTGCTCTGCCTGGCAGGTGGTTCCAGATGCCTGCTCAGCCTCTACAAAGCAATGACAGGTTCACAGCAGTCTGCAGCTATTCGCACATCCAGCGATTTCCTGGGGCTAGGGAGAGATTAAAAGCCCTGGACGCAGGCAGATTGCATCCATGGCCGGGCATCTGTCCCTGAGCGCAATGCCAACACATGCAAATAGCAGCGGAAGCTGCGGCTCCTGTCAGCCGAGCATTGCTTTGAACAGGCTGAGCACAAATCCTATGTCGATAAGAACTTCTGACGCCTCTAAAGGTCCCCACACACCTTGCGATAATCGTATGATAATCGCGGGAAATCCCGCGATCGTACGATTATCGTAAGGTGTGTGGAAGCCGTGCGACCTCTACTACTGTAAGGTCACCCGCGACAGCGACGGACAGAGCCCCATTGCCATGCATTGGAGAGCGATATCGCGCGGTAAATAGCCACGATATCGCGGGAATTACCGCGTGATAAATCGCTCAGTGTGAATGGGGCCTTAGACTTGATCTGTATGCTTGCTCCGGGTCAGTGAAGCCAGAGGATCAACATAACAGGCAGTCAGCTAGCAGCTTTAGAAAAGAGCAAGGGCATCCCTCGTATATCTGTTATGACAGGTGCACTTAAATGGCAGCAGGTGTTGTGAGGATAGAGACGCAGGAGCCGTCACTGCCAGCTTGATTTGAAAGCAGATTGATTGTCATCCTTGCGTCACTGCATTGTAGGTCAAAGACGTGGAACATGTCAGGAGTTTTGACTTCACTGGCTACATAATTGTTCAGATTCGGGGACTCAGCAGTGAAGCAATGATGAGGCACTGCTCAGCCTGTACAAAGCAATGATGGATTCACAGCGGCCGTGGTAGTCCGCTGATATTCACCCGCAGGTAACCGCTGGATGTGCCGATACCTGGGAATATCGACGGACAGCTGCGGCTCCTATCAGCCCTGTGTACAGGCTGAGCGGCCACAGCCGTCCAAACCCACTTGTGATTCCAGCCGCAGGAATCCACTGCTGACCCTAAGGCCCAGTTCACAGCTTGCGATGCGTTAACGCGCGCTTGCGTGTGTATTTGCCATTGTTGCTGCGTGTCAATCCAATCAACTCAATGGGCTGCTGCACATGCGGCAAAGAAGCTCAGGCAGCACTTTCACGTTTTACCGGCTGCTTAAGTAATGGCACAGCAAACACATTGCATTTTATTGATGAGCTGAGTGAACGTGCACCAATGCGCACATATGACACTCTCTTGGCGCACATTCACGCAACTCCAAGGTGTGAACGGAGACTTAAAGGGTTCGTTCACACCAGGTGCAGCGCGTTCCGTTCCGATCAAAATAGTGCTTGCAGCATTTTGTTCGGACGGGACCGCAGGTATAATGTGCCTTGCGTTCCCGTGCGGCCGATCGCATTGCGGCCGGAGGGCGTGGCTACGGTGCCATTCACTTCAATGGCCCGCCACACCCCCTCCTACCCCACTAAAAAGTGAACCGGCTGCAATGCGATACAGTGCATTCCGGCCAGAATCGGGTCGGAACGCACTGCATCTGGTGTAAACAAACCCAAAAGCGCAAGCCTAAGGCCTCGTTCACACCTGGGCGTTTTACAGCGCGTTCCTACGCTCTGTAAAACGCTCAACATGTGAAAACCAATGATCGCCTATGGGCATGGTTCCCACCTGGGCGTTTTTACAGCGCGTAGGAATGTGCTGCAAATCGCCCTACGCCCAAACAAGTACAGGAGCTTCTTTGGGGCGTATTTGCCGCGCGTATCCATTGGGATACAGCCTGGTAGCCCTCAGAAACGCGCGTTTGTTGCACGTTTTTTACCGCGAATCGTGGTAAAAAACGCATGACAAACGCGCATATTCGATACACCTAGGTGTGAACCCAGCCTTAAGGTGCACATACACCTTACGATTATCGTACGATAATCGCATGCAATCGACTTTTCGTACGACAATCGTAACGTGTGAATAGAGTGCCCGACCGATAGCACTGTACAAGCGTACGACTTTTGACGGTCACGCATGTTTGAAAACTTTGGTTGATCGTACGATGTTCGCATGGTTGGCGGCGTTTCCGTCCGTCAAAAGTCGTACAACTAACACTGCGCATGCGTAAACGAAAATTACAGTCAATTACCGTGGTTTTTTTTTTAACTACCGCTGATTGAACCTTGCGATAATCGGGGCAGTTCGATCATCAGACGCAAAGTTTCGTCCGATAATCGGAAGGTGTATGGGCACCTTTAGTCTTGCGAGGGTTGTAAAGTAATTAAAAAAACGTACGATCTGCCCATCTTGGACAGGCAGATCGTACTGGCGGGCCTCCGATGACCGCAATGCTGAACGGGCAGTATGCGCATGCCCGTTCGGCATTTGTCTCCCGAGCATCATTCAAACCAGCTGAAAATCGTAAGATTTTCGGCGGGGTTTCTAGCATGCTCCTTAGACAAAAGACGTGCGACCGTACGGTAGAAACGGTCACACGTCTTCATTCACACTGCACGATTCTCGGAAGATTGCGGGATTTCCCGCAATTCTCGAACGAGAATCGTGCAGTGTATGGGCACCTTTTGTTGGGATTTAAACCCTTTTGGTAGGGATTCATTCAATGGAAACCAGTTTAGAGCTCACCACACACATCTTACAATCCGATTGCACAATTTCCTTTAGATCTACCAACAACTATGTATTGCGAGGGTCTGCCTGATTGGATGCAGACTGATTGCATAGATCGGGTAGGTCTTCATATTACGTAGCTTTGGTAAATTAAAAGCTGATTGTGCAGAGATTGTATGGGCAGATTTTACCGTGTGTTGTGACCTTTAGGCAAATGGATCAGTTAAAAAAAACCCAAACAAACCACAAGGCCTCATTCACACTGGCCGCGCGTACTGTACCATATGCAACATATGCAAATAAATGGCTCCATACACACAGCCGCGTATGGAGCCGTATATTTGCGCAGCGTATATATGCGCAAAAACAGAATGGAACAGAGATGCGTCTGGGCAGCGTATTTCTGCGTATTTACGCGCACATACGCGTGTTTACGCACATGTATATGCGTGTACATGCGTACAGCACATTAAAAATTCCATTACGAGGGATGCATTCTGGGATTGCATATAGTACACGCATAGACGCTCGGATAGACGTGTATATACGCAATATACAATTTTGCTTGCGTTGTGTGTGAATGAGACCTAAAACACGAGTACTATTGGTTACATGTGACACAATCGTTTATGTTTTAAATTGGCTGCAGGATCTTTTCATACAATATTGACACTAGTGATACACAGATACAGATACTATTATAACGGTAACGGTGCCGAGATACCGAGTACTCGCCCCAAACGCTCCGATGTCTATCCCGGAACTTCCCACATCAGGAAGCTAGGCGGCGAGTCATTACATATTGGTCGGGAAGCCGGCTCTATGCTCCCTCGTCACTTCCCGGTCAATCAGGAAGCCGAGCAGTGTGTAATGACTCGCCGCCTAGCTTCCTGATTGGTCGAGAAGCTGGCCAATCAGGAAGCCGGCCGGACGGAGAGTCATTACCTGCCCCCTGCTTTCTGATTGGCCAGAAAGCCGGCTTCATGCTTCCTCGCCACCTGGTGACGAGGGAGCATCGAGACGCCTTACCGGCCAATTATGAAGCCGGGCGCCGCGTCTAGCTTCCTGATTGGTCGAGAAGCTGGCTCCATGCTTCCTTGTCACCTGGTGATGAGGAAGCATGGAGACGGCTTCCCGGCTAGTCGGGAAGTTGGGTGGCGAGTCATTACACGCCGCCTGGCTTCCTTAATGGGACATCCAGTGTCGGTATTCAGTATCTGCGAGTACCGAAAGAGGGGGAAAAAAAACATACTGGTACTCTTATTCCATACCGAAAAACCGCTATCGGTGCATCTCTAGTTGACACACACAGCATTGATCAGATCCGTGCCGCTTGGCGCTCATCGTAATTATAATCATGATAAAAAATTCTGAACGCCATTCCCACTGGCCGCTATAAAACATTTGGATACAATCGCAGCACGCACTATCAATCTGCGCTGATCCAATATCAAATCTTCCCACTCATCTGTTCACCAATTATTACCGCCTGATCCTGAATGGATGCACTGCCCCTCCCCCTCCTAAATCTGTACATCTGCACCATCAATTTCTTTCATTTCCTCCTCAGTGTGATAAATGGACATTTTCGATGCACCTCGGTGTGTTAAAAATCTGAAAAGAAACGTCATTTACTTCTTTTTTTTCCAAAGGCAAAGACAGCCAGGAAGTTGTGTCGTCTCCTGCTGGAGGAGGGACTGAGCCAGACTTTTACATAATTTCCCTGACCTCCTGCAGATAGAACGTTGTAGTGTCAATCTAAAAGAGCGGTGGGCGGAGCTAGGCGTGGCTGTTTACCAATAGGTAATGATGGTGCAAACCTCTCAGCAAAGGTGACAACGCTGCAATGGGTTCACTGCAGAAGGAAAAGTGTTGTCACCCTATGAAAGGAAGAGCCTACACAATGGTTTGGATCAGCAGATATTTACAAGAAGTATGGGGGAGGGGACTGATTCACACCCACCCGCCTGCTAAAACACATGTGCGCTGATGTGCTCTGTGTAAGGTATGTGCAGTGTAACTGTGCACATCAATGCAGATCAATGGTGATGGTGTGAATGTATAGTATATTGCCGTAACCTTACAATCGGATTGCGCAATCTCCTTCACATCTACCAAGAACTATGCAGCACCAAGGCCTGATTGTCTGTGAGGATTTAAGCAAAATCTGCCGGTGTGTGCTCAGCTTAGCCTGGAATCTGCCGCGCTACACTTCATACAAGAACGCAGCGCTTGCACTTTAACAACATGGCACCACAGCAGACGCGAAGCTGGTGGAACTGAACGGTCAGCGCTCAGCATCCTCTGCTGGATCTTACATTTGAAGATTGTGTGTGTGTGTGTGTGTGTGTGTGTGTGTGTGTGTGTGTGGGGGGGGGGGGTGTGTGTTGGTGTTTGTGTGTGTGTGGGGGGGGGGGGGATGGGTGTCCGGTAACCCCATCGCGGCTTACGTGCAGTACAACGCATGATCCCGGCACGGTAAAAGTGCATGAAGACTAGTTGGAGGGCAATGTGTTGAGGTTTTTAAATCTGCTGCTTGCTGCGTCTTTCGTATGTTTTTGTAGAATCGTTTGTTACATTATAATCAATGGCAATGCATGCAACGTCACATGTCCGTATGTCATCACATGTCTGTATGTAGTCACATGTCCAACAAACACAGACAAAAAAGAAAACGCATGTGAAGTGCAGATGTTTCTTATGTTGTGCTACATTTTAACACAACTCATGAAAATACATCAAAAACTCATTAGGGGCTTTGAGGAAAGCGTGTGTGTGTGCGTGCGTGTCACCTTTTCTTCAAGCTAAACCCGAACACTCTAGCAACACGCGGACATTTTTGGGGGAGAATGCGTCACGGCTTATTCCTATGTAAATATCACAGTTGAGACTATTTCCAGTGGGGGGCCAGTAGCCCCTATATTCTTTTTGGTTGCCCCTGTCTGCCTGGCATCTTGTGTCCGGGTTTCTGCTGCCATGGAACTCGGACACAGCATTCAAAATCCGGACTGTGCGGGTGAATCCTGGACAGGTGGCAGCCCTAGAATGGGCCCTAAGTGGCCCCTCTGGGTCTGAGTGCTCTGCCCGATATCTGTGCAATGACAGTGCATGGTGCCAGGAGCTAGGTGCATCGTCGCTCATTCTCACTGCCACCCCCTTGGCAGTTGTGGGTTGCAGCACCATGCAGTACCGCATTAAAATGCGCCTGCCATGCAGTACCACTTGCTGTGCTGCTCACATGGATACCGTGCATTTAATACAACGCTATATATATATATATATATAAAAATTATATTATGAAGGAGGAGGAGGAGCCGGGACACACAAAGATGGGCGGGCACACACAAAATGCCCAAGTGGTACTTATGGCAGGAAGAAATCGATCACTTTGACCCCAGTAACTATTACAAAATCGAACAAATGTCCCGAAAACAGATTTTATTTTGTGTGGTGGAAGCCTATGTGATAGGGTGACAACACAAGAGCACAATAGGCTCCTGGGGCAGAGAGTTGTCATCCTATGGCAGGAAGCGCTTGAACAAAGATCTTTATGGCCCGATAACCAGGTAACAGGATGACCACGCAGGAGCATAACTGGTAGACAGGGACAGAGTTGTCACCCTATGACAGGACATGCCTCAACAAGAATCTTCATGGCAGGATCACCATGTGAGAGGGTGACAATGTAGGGTCAAAGTTGGCTTCTGGGGCAGAGAATTGTCACCCTATAACAGGGAGTGAGTGCTTGAACAAGAATCTTCTTTGGAAGATCACCCTGTTACAGGGTGACAAAACAGGAGCACAACTTGGCTCCTGGTGCAGAGAGTTGTCGTCCTATGACAGGAAGCAGCTAAACAATGACCTCCGTGGCAGGATCACCATGCGACAGGGCGGCAACGTAGGATCACAACTGGCTTCAGTGACAGAGAGTTATCACCCTATGACCAGAAGTGCCTGAGCAAGGATCTTCATGGCAGGATCACCATGTGACAGGGTGACAATGCAGGGTCACAATTGGTAGACAGTGACAGAGCGTTGTCACCCTATGACAGGAAGTGCCCGAACAAGGACCTTGATGGCAGGATCACCATGTGACAGGGTGACAATGCAGGGTCACAATTGGTAGACAGTGACAGAGCGTTGTCACCCTATGACAGGAAGTGCCCGAACAAGGACCTTGATGGCAGGATTACCATGTGACAGGGTGACAATGCAGGGTCACATTTGGCTCCTGGTGCAGAGAGTTGTCATCCTATGACAGTAAGCAGCTGAACAAAGACATTAATGGCAGGATCAGCATGTGCTAGGGTGGCAACGCAGGATCACATTTGGTAGACAGTGACAGAGAGTTGTCACCCCTATGATAGGAAGTGCCTTAACACGGACCCTCATGGCAGGATCACCAGCGATTTTCTTAATCAAGACTGCATTGGTGACTTTTTAATATTCAGTGAACACGTTACAACCTATACGAGATTTTAATAATTGAGTTTACATCTTAAAAGCCCATCTCCAAGCCAACAAAAAACACTGCACTGAGGCTACCCTGGCACAGCAAGGGTTAAGCTGTCATTTTGGCTGGAGTAAAGCAGACTCCCCCCCTCCCCCCCTCGATGGTCGGCGCTCACCTCTTCTCCCAGTGGTGGAATGTCCCTCAGCACCCTCATGTCCAATGCAGGTCTATGGACTCTACATTGTATGTGATGAGGTCAGCGGTCCTTAGACCTCCAGGGCGAAGGGTAGAAGAGGCTGCGGGGACCGGTCTAGCAGCCCATAGAGGAGTAGGGATCAAGTAAGAAAATCTGCTTTCCTCCGACCCCTAAACAAAATTGGGAATTAACCCCTGCAGTGCCGGGGTAGCCCCACAGCAAGGCTACTTTTTTGTTTGCCTTTGCGCCCGTACCCCACAAGCCACGGACTCAATCCTCAGACCTTCATCACCTACAGCAGACCAGCGTCACCGAGCATGCAAAAAAAAGGAACAACACATTGCCACAGCGTTCCCCCTCAGATACATCTCAGATATAACGAACGAACGGAGCGCCCTGGCAATCGTTTTAAAAAGGTCACATGACCAAGCTGGTGAGTCGAACGGCAGCGACAGAACCTGTTGCGCCCACTTCCATTCAGTAGCATCATCCACACTTTTCCCAAACACCATCACCTCCCTCCCCCGGCTTCATCACCTCTGTGTTGCTCTGAGCGGCCCCGTCGCCCCCAGCGTCCTTGTCCTGGACCTCTTCGCCGCCGTCCCCTGGCGACACCACTTCCACGCTGTCCCCCATCTCTCGCATGTCCTCCAGCGCAATGGTGAACTGGGCGAGCGTCCTCACCATCTGCAGCATGCGGGGCTCCTTAATGAACGGACAGGTGCCGGCGATGAATTTGGGAGGAGGGGGGGGGGGACGAGACGGCACGCTTAATAACAACACGCTCTTCCCTCTTCTCTCCGAAATGGAACGTAAAAGAAAATAAATCTGGATATAAGCAGAGGAGACGGGCAATGAGGCTGCTGGGGTGCCGGGAGCTGGCAGCGTCTTGGTAGATCACAGCCCGGATGATGCAGCTTGCCTCCTCCTCCTTTGCATGGTGGATGTTTTCCTCCCCTCGCTCGCTCTCCAGCAGGTGTGCGGCTGTCTGCAGCCTGTGTGTGCCTTCTGGTGATTAGCAACACAGAGCAGACAGCATCAGTCGCTGGCAGAGCCGGCCGAGAACGGCGCAGGGCTCGGCTGCTGCACAAATCTTTACCTGCACATGGGCAGCGACCGCCCGCTGCGTGACCATTCAAGTGGGAAAATAAAAGATACAATGTTACTAAGAAAAGAAAACAAAGTCGCATTACCTCTTTGTTTTATGTTTTTTTTGATACACGTGAATGCGTGACCTAATCTCATCAGTGGACTTAATTCAGTAAGCGCGCGTTGTTTACCCTAACGAGTGTTCGGTAGAGTACGGTGAAAGTTCCGATCGTTATAACGTTATTAATAAAGTCAATATATTCAATGAATGTTATATTAATAAAATCACTGTTTAAACCCGCTGAATGGATTCCAGGTGTGCAAAGCTTTTCCCTAAGGCCTCGTTCACACCAGACGCAGTGCGTTCCGGTCCGATTCTGGCCAGAACGCACTGCATAGCATTGCGACCGGCTCACTCTGTTGTGGGGCAGGAGGGGGCGTGGCGGTCCATTGAAGTGAATGGCACCGTAGCCCTCCAGTCGCAATGCGATCGGCCGCACGGAAACGCAAGGCACATTATGCCTGCGGTCCGAACAAAATGCTGCGAGCACTATTTTGGTCGGACCGGACCGCAGGCATAATGCGGCCGATCGCATTGTGGCCGGAGGGTATGGCTAAGGTGCCATTCACTTTAATGGGCAGTCCCCTCCTGCCCCACAAGATAGTGAGCTAGACGCAGTGCATTCTGGCCAAACTCGGGCCGGAATGCACTGTATCTGGTGTGAACGAGGCCTTAAAGGTGACCTCCGGCCTTCCCTTCAGTCTCATACAGTAGTACCGGCTCCTCTCCTGGACTGGCCCCCTTTGATATCACTGCACACTGCGAGCTTCTCACAATGTGCATTAGAAGCTGCAAATGGCGCCCGCCTCATTTCCTGGCTGGAGGATGTCCAGCATCTTGTAGCTCCTTTTGCTTGACTGTCCATGGCCCGCCCCTTTCATTCATTGGATTTCAGTTCTTTCAATCAAGGCTCAGCATGACGTGGGTGTTTTGATTGCAAGAACTTGCGCTATTGGGAATGATAAGATATTAAAGGTGATATTAAAAATATTATTATTAAAAATATATGTGTTAAAATGATAAATAGTGAAGGATAGTTTTTCTAAAAGGGTATGGGATGCAGCTGGACTAAAGGCACTCAGCCCTTAAATGGATGTGTATTCTTAGAATGTACAGTGCTAGCCCTCCTTAAGACAGAGATGTAAGAAATCAAACGTTTAAGATCAGGGTTTGAGGTAGGCAATTGAAACTATAAAATCAAATCAAACATTCAGTGCAGGGGTGTATCGCAAAAGCTCAATAATTTAGATTAAATCTATGTGAATGGTTGTCTGTAACAAGTGATCAAAAGATGTATGAAATTTAACTAATAAATGTTTAAAAACTGTGAATGATTGTATCAGGTGTGAAATATTATATTAAATGGTGAATAAACAATGTGTAACCATTTAAATAAACTGAAACAACATAAAATAAACTTTTATCCATGTATCCGTGAATAATCCAAATCTTTTGTAGTTTTTCAAGTCTTTAAAAGTCCATAAATGTAAGACACTTCCACAACGAAAATTCAGTGCAATAATGTGTTGAACGAAAATCCAAACTTCCACAGTTAAAGACTTGAAAAACTACAAAAGATTTGGATTATTCACGGATACATGGATAAAAGTTTATTTTATGTTGTTTCAGTTTATTTAAATGGTTACACATTGTTTATTCACCATTTAATATAATATTTCACACCTGATACAATCATTCACAGTTTATCACAGTTTTTAAACATTTATTAGTTAAATTTCATACATCTTTTGATCACTTGTTACAGACAACCATTCACATAGATTTAATCTAAATTATTGAGCTTTTGCGATACACCCCTGCACTGAATGTTTGATTTGATTTTATAGTTTCAATTGCCTACCTCAAACCCTGATCTTAAACGTTTGATTTCTTACATCTCTGTCTTAAGGAGGGCTAGCGCTGTACATTCTAAGAATACACATGACGTGGGTGTTACCCAGGCCAGTCTGAATACAAATGCAGCCGGCCTAGGAACACCCACTCTTCCAGACTTCAGAGGTATCCCATCGCACTCCAAACCGACGTATCCTCATGTGTAGCTGAAATGGCCAATGGATTGCGCCGTAGGACCAAAGGAGATAACAAGGTCACCAGCACCTCATTATCTCCCCTCCTTGCGACGTCTCTGTATACCGCGAGCTGCAGATCGCTATATACTGAGCTTTGGGTGACGGGAGACCGCTAGTTTGTGTCCTCCCGTTACCCTTAGGAGAACTATGGGGAAAAGCCCTAACCCCATAGTTCTCCTTTTAAGCTTTGTACAGCAACCTTGCTGGCCCCTCCCACCAGCCATGATCTGCCTGCATTGCATAAAGAATCACAGAGGCCAATTGATAAGTTTACTGAATCTAAAATAATGGATATAATGAAAATTGCATTTTTTTCTTTACGTTTAAATGCTAATTGGGGTGGGGGGGAGGCAAATTATTATTTATTTATTTTAATTATTATTATACAGGATTTATGTTAA
>NW_017306382.1:1917464-1935683 GCF_000935625.1 Nanorana parkeri | reverse complement strand
AATGCTAGAAATACTATTACTATACCCAATACATATATTATAATAATGAACTCAGTAAATGATCTTTATAGCAACATTGATATTATTATAACTGTTATATTAAATGATCCTTATTATAGAAATATTAATAGAGATCATTAAGGGATTGTTATAGCAATGTTACTAAAACGAATCAACCAAAACATTGTCACATTAATAATAATATAATCAGAATATTAAAGGGTCATTACAGGAAAATTTCTATATTAATATATTAAAGAATCGGGAGCAGTGGCTGAACTATTACCATAGCGACACAGCCGGCCGCTATGGGGCCCGGGCACAGGGGGACCCGGCCAAGATGAGGAACAAAAGGGTCCCCCTGATGCTGTGTGGGCTGCCTGGGTTGCTATGGCATTACAGGCTGCTGGCTGTCACTGGTGGCTGTGAGGAGGAACGCACCGCTGTCCAGATCAGTCACAGCCAGCATCTGCGGAGGAGGAGGCGGGTCCAGCATAAGCAGAGGAGGGGAAAGCGAGGCCCGGCATCAGCAGCAGAGGAGGAGGCAAGGCCCCCCAGCGACCATGGAGGAGGAGGCTGCTGGCTGTCTCTGGCGACTGTGAAGAGGAACGCACCGCTGTTCAGATCGCTGACAGCCTGTCAGTGATCGGTGCAGCGGCGCATTACTCCTCACAGCCACTTTTAAGTCAGCTGCGTTGGAGGAGGCCGACGTCGGCAGCAAAGGAGGGGGGCCTGGCGGAGGAGGAGGCCAGGTCCGGTGGCAGTGGAAGAGGAAGCGGGGCCCAGCGGTGGAGGAGGCTGACAGCAGATTGGGGCTGACAGGTAAGAAGTGTGCAGGGATGTGACCACCTGAGACCCTGCAGAGCCCACTGTGCGGCGCGCAGCTTGTGTGGAGCCGTGAACAGGGCCAACTGATTGGAAGCCGATTAATCGATTATTGAAAAAGTTGACAACTTTTTCAATAATCGATTATAATCGATTATGTCGATTAGTTGTTGCAGCCCTAGAGCCCACCATAGAGATTCTATGGTGGGCTCTGCAGGGTAATTCTCAGGAGGGCTGTGTTGGATCTCAGGTGGGCTCTGCAAGGGGCATAACTAGAAAATCACAGGGCCCCATACAAAATTTTGCTATGGGGTGATTTCTAGTTACGCCCCTGATCAAGAGACACAGAGCAGACAGAATGAGTTGCTGGCAGAGCCGGCGAGGATTATTAGCAGGGCTGGTGGAGCACGATGACGCTTTGGCTGGAGGGCCCGGCGGCTGCACAGATCATGATCTGCACATGGGAGAGGACACGCTGCGGAGGGTTCCTCACACCAGACAAAGGCTGCCAAAATGCTAGTTCCCTGGCTGTCATGCTCATCCTTTGGAGTCAATACTTTGAGTCGGAACAGGTATGAAGATAAGGAATTCTAGTATTCCTGAGCTGCCTACTTTAAAAAATAAAAAGTTATACTCACCCAAAGCTCCAAGACAGCTTGCTCTCAGACTGGTCCCTGTAGCCTGTCCCCCCCCCCTCCTCTGCACAGTCCTGAGGTCCCCGAATCTTCACGTTCTATACACATTGGGGGGAATTTATCAAAACGGGAGCAAACAGAATCTGGAGCAGTTGCCCATAGCAACCAATCAGCTTCTCTCTTCAGTTTGCTCAGGTAAGATTTGAAAATGAGACAGAGATGCTGATTGGCTGCAGTGCAAACCTGCTCCAGTTTTGATAGACCCCCCAGTGTATAGACATGAGGACTCTGAGGAAGATTCCAATGCTGCATCGGAGGAGGAGACAGGCTGGAGGGAGCGTTGTGACAGCTGGCCAGCTCTGAGGATGGGGTGAGTATACATTTTTGTTATATTTGAACATTGAGACAAACAAGCACTTAACCCTTGTAGTGCGGGGGTATCCCCACGGCACGGCTTAATACAATGGCATTAGGCAGACATGCGAATGGCATCCCATGATATACAGGCAACCACTAGAGGGACCATATACATAAAATATGGAACAGCAAGTACAGTATGTCAAAAAGTTCAATGAAAAGTTACTTTCAGTAAATGTTACAATGATGGATTTTAGGAACGTTGGAGTGTGTTTCTCACTGAGCACATATTATTGTGATGTCAATTCTGTTTGGTGTGCATGCCATTTTTTCCATGCTTGCTGTATCATATTTCCATTGCTGTATTACAAAGCCGACACTCTACGGATCTGTGTCTGGGGCTAGCGTTCGGCCTTTCTGATCATCAGAACAAAATCTCTGGCACACAGACAGTACACTGGGCACCTGGCCCACAGATCTGCACGATGAGGGGGGAACGGTGAAGCACAGTGTGCTGTTACACAGTTGTATAAATCATCACACAATGCATAGTCATAGTTCATATTCATATTAATGAGGAGTGAGGATTTACATAGTTCATTTCCCTTTGCCATTTGTTCATTGGTATAATTAGCTGATTATTATACTGCCATCTTGTGGGCGTTTTGGTTATTGCACCATGTTTTCTGCATTCCCTCCCCTTGTGTGTAATGTACCGTCCCCCCTTCTTCTCCAACCAGTCAATTCTAGTGTCATGGCTGACTATAGCAGGACCAAATGTAATATGCTAGCCTGGAAACATTATCATCTTTGCCTTCAAATACCATCTGTACATCTACTGCATCCTGTTTTCTGCTGCATGCAATAAAGCTCTTCATGGATGAAAAGGTATTTGGTGAGTTCAGCTGTCTGATAAGGATTGTCTGCAGTGATTATATCCGCTTATAAAGGCCAGGCTTAGAGGTCTCCGCAAGGGAGGCATAGAGGTCTCAGCAAGGGATACATCGCTATTACAACAATCGAAGTCACAATACACAGTCACTACCAAAGAAGGAAGCAGAGCCTGACTATGAAATGAACAAACATGGCTACACGCATTGAAGGGTTTTATCACAAAACCGCCCATTGATTATTATTTATGATAAATATACAACTAGGTATAATACATATTTGAATCTGACTTGGTATTATTATTATTACTATAAGACAAGATTTATACAGCGCCAACAGTTATTAGGGTCTTGCAATCACCCAGACTGGGAGGAGCAGCGCTAGGAGCCAATCAAATCAGCTGCAGGGCACATGTGCTGATAAGAAACATGCTGACAGCAGAACCGAGTAGAGGGATCAGCTGATCAGTCTGCTGCTGCTCCTTCCTCGTCCAATAATATGCTGGGGATGGGGACCTAGTTTTACGGCTTGAAGCTGAACTCCAGCCATATATAAAAGACAGATTTGTGCAGCTGTGTAACGTGGATTACATCTTTAAATGTATTTTCAATCATTGAAAGCAGTGGAAGTACCCGAATATGATTTGGTTTTAGGCTCTTGTAGTCTCCTGCAGAGAGGAAGAGGGAGAAGGGGCATGTGACAATGCAAGGAGCTAAGCATTGTGACAGGAGGAGAGAGCAGAGTGACAGAGAGATGAGGTCATCAGTGTGCGGCTTTTACCTTCACTGTCCACTGCCAGGGCGGGGAGGAGACCTGTAAGTGAAACCACAGCAGAGAAAAATGAGGACCCCTGCCCTGCTAGATAAGTCTGTGCTGCGTGGCAGAGCTGTGTAAATCTTAGAACTGGATAGACAGAAATACAAATCGTTTGGGAAGAAAACCAGCTCCCAGATCTGTATTACATCTGTGTATTTAGCGGTTTGCCTGAAGTTTACATTTTATTGCAGTTGAGAACAACCAGGGCACCGATCTGGCTGTACTATCTGGCAGGGTGTTATCAATCTCAGGAATACAAACCCATTAGCAGCCAAGTTCAGAGTAATGGGTTCTCCCTCCCAGTAAGTTTTACATTAATCCAGAGGTGGTGATCGCTGTAACTGGTGCATGTACACAACATGCCGCCAGCCGCATATGTCCAACCTAGGCTTCTCCAGTATATGCATTGGCTGGCATGGTGTGCCTTGTCAGATAGTGGAGGAGGAAGCTGTAATGGATCAGTAAGCAGTATATACCATGTCAGTTAGTGGAGAAGGAAGTAATGTCAGGTTAATAAGCTGTGTATCAGATATCAGTGTGTGCCTATCAGATAACCAAGAACGAAGCAGAGCAGGGGCACACTGACAACACATGGGGCCCACGGGCAATACGAGAGTGTGGGGCCCCCTTGTGCCCAACCCACATACAAGCCCCACCCGCATATACATTCCTGCACCCCACTGTTCACCTCTGCATCCTTCTTCTTACACTGTTCACCTCTGCACCCCCTGCATCCCTCCTCCTACGCTGCCCACCTCTGCACCCCTTGCATCCCTCCTCCTACGCTGCCCACCTCTGCACCCCTTGCATCCCTCCTCCTACGCTGCCCACCTCTGCACCCCTTGCATCCCTCCTCCTACGCTGCCCACCTCTGCACCCCTTGCATCCCTCCTCCTACGCTGCCCACCTCTGCACCCCTTGCATCCCTCCTCCTACGCTGCCCACCTCTGCACCCCTTGCATCCCTCCTCCTACGCTGCCCACCTCTGCACCCCTTGCATCCCTCCTCCTACGCTGCCCACCTCTGCACCCCTTGCATCCCTCCTCCTACGCTGCCCACCTCTGCACCCCTTGCATCCCTCCTCCTACGCTGCCCACCTCTGCACCCCTTGCATCCCTCCTCCTACGCTGCCCACCTCTGCACCCCTTGCATCCCTCCTCCTACGCTGCCCACCTCTGCACCCCTTGCATCCCTCCTCCTACGCTGCCCACCTCTGCACCCCTTGCATCCCTCCTCCTACGCTGCCCACCTCTGCACCCCTTGCATCCCTCCTCCTACGCTGCCCACCTCTGCACCCCTTGCATCCCTCCTCCTACGCTGCCCACCTCTGCACCCCTTGCATCCCTCCTCCTACGCTGCCCACCTCTGCACCCCTTGCATCCCTCCTCCTACGCTGCCCACCTCTGCACCCCTTGCATCCCTCCTCCTACGCTGCCCACCTCTGCACCCCTTGCATCCCTCCTCCTACGCTGCCCACCTCTGCACCCCTTGCATCCCTCCTCCTACGCTGCCCACCTCTGCACCCCTTGCATCCCTCCTCCTACGCTGCCCACCTCTGCACCCCTTGCATCCCTCCTCCTACGCTGCCCACCTCTGCACCCCTTGCATCCCTCCTCCTACGCTGCCCACCTCTGCACCCCTTGCATCCCTCCTCCTACGCTGCCCACCTCTGCACCCCTTGCATCCCTCCTCCTACGCTGCCCACCTCTGCACCCCTTGCATCCCTCCTCCTACGCTGCCCACCTCTGCACCCCTTGCATCCCTCCTCCTACGCTGCCCACCTCTGCACCCCTTGCATCCCTCCTCCTACGCTGCCCACCTCTGCACCCCTTGCATCCCTCCTCCTACGCTGCCCACCTCTGCACCCCTTGCATCCCTCCTCCTACGCTGCCCACCTCTGCACCCCTTGCATCCCTCCTCCTACGCTGCCCACCTCTGCACCCCTTGCATCCCTCCTCCTACGCTGCCCACCTCTGCACCCCTTGCATCCCTCCTCCTACGCTGCCCACCTCTGCACCCCTTGCATCCCTCCTCCTACGCTGCCCACCTCTGCACCCCTTGCATCCCTCCTCCTACGCTGCCCACCTCTGCACCCCTTGCATCCCTCCTCCTACGCTGCCCACCTCTGCACCCCTTGCATCCCTCCTCCTACGCTGCCCACCTCTGCACCCCTTGCATCCCTCCTCCTACGCTGCCCACCTCTGCACCCCTTGCATCCCTCCTCCTACGCTGCCCACCTCTGCACCCCTTGCATCCCTCCTCCTACGCTGCCCACCTCTGCACCCCTTGCATCCCTCCTCCTACGCTGCCCACCTCTGCACCCCTTGCATCCCTCCTCCTACGCTGCCCACCTCTGCACCCCTTGCATCCCTCCTCCTACGCTGCCCACCTCTGCACCCCTTGCATCCCTCCTCCTACGCTGCCCACCTCTGCACCCCTTGCATCCCTCCTCCTACGCTGCCCACCTCTGCACCCCTTGCATCCCTCCTCCTACGCTGCCCACCTCTGCACCCCTTGCATCCCTCCTCCTACGCTGCCCACCTCTGCACCCCTTGCATCCCTCCTCCTACGCTGCCCACCTCTGCACCCCTTGCATCCCTCCTCCTACGCTGCCCACCTCTGCACCCCTTGCATCCCTCCTCCTACGCTGCCCACCTCTGCACCCCTTGCATCCCTCCTCCTACGCTGCCCACCTCTGCACCCCTTGCATCCCTCCTCCTACGCTGCCCACCTCTGCACCCCTTGCATCCCTCCTCCTACGCTGCCCACCTCTGCACCCCTTGCATCCCTCCTCCTACGCTGCCCACCTCTGCACCCCTTGCATCCCTCCTCCTACGCTGCCCACCTCTGCACCCCTTGCATCCCTCCTCCTACGCTGCCCACCTCTGCACCCCTTGCATCCCTCCTCCTACGCTGCCCACCTCTGCACCCCTTGCATCCCTCCTCCTACGCTGCCCACCTCTGCACCCCTTGCATCCCTCCTCCTACGCTGCCCACCTCTGCACCCCTTGCATCCCTCCTCCTACGCTGCCCACCTCTGCACCCCTTGCATCCCTCCTCCTACGCTGCCCACCTCTGCACCCCTTGCATCCCTCCTCCTACGCTGCCCACCTCTGCACCCCTTGCATCCCTCCTCCTACGCTGCCCACCTCTGCACCCCTTGCATCCCTCCTCCTACGCTGCCCACCTCTGCACCCCTTGCATCCCTCCTCCTACGCTGCCCACCTCTGCACCCCTTGCATCCCTCCTCCTACGCTGCCCACCTCTGCACCCCTTGCATCCCTCCTCCTACGCTGCCCACCTCTGCACCCCTTGCATCCCTCCTCCTACGCTGCCCACCTCTGCACCCCTTGCATCCCTCCTCCTACGCTGCCCACCTCTGCACCCCTTGCATCCCTCCTCCTACGCTGCCCACCTCTGCACCCCTTGCATCCCTCCTCCTACGCTGCCCACCTCTGCACCCCTTGCATCCCTCCTCCTACGCTGCCCACCTCTGCACCCCTTGCATCCCTCCTCCTACGCTGCCCACCTCTGCACCCCTTGCATCCCTCCTCCTACGCTGCCCACCTCTGCACCCCTTGCATCCCTCCTCCTACGCTGCCCACCTCTGCACCCCTTGCATCCCTCCTCCTACGCTGCCCACCTCTGCACCCCTTGCATCCCTCCTCCTACGCTGCCCACCTCTGCACCCCTTGCATCCCTCCTCCTACGCTGCCCACCTCTGCACCCCTTGCATCCCTCCTCCTACGCTGCCCACCTCTGCACCCCTTGCATCCCTCCTCCTACGCTGCCCACCTCTGCACCCCTTGCATCCCTCCTCCTACGCTGCCCACCTCTGCACCCCTTGCATCCCTCCTCCTACGCTGCCCACCTCTGCACCCCTTGCATCCCTCCTCCTACGCTGCCCACCTCTGCACCCCTTGCATCCCTCCTCCTACGCTGCCCACCTCTGCACCCCTTGCATCCCTCCTCCTACGCTGCCCACCTCTGCACCCCTTGCATCCCTCCTCCTACGCTGCCCACCTCTGCACCCCTTGCATCCCTCCTCCTACGCTGCCCACCTCTGCACCCCTTGCATCCCTCCTCCTACGCTGCCCACCTCTGCACCCCTTGCATCCCTCCTCCTACGCTGCCCACCTCTGCACCCCTTGCATCCCTCCTCCTACGCTGCCCACCTCTGCACCCCTTGCATCCCTCCTCCTACGCTGCCCACCTCTGCACCCCTTGCATCCCTCCTCCTACGCTGCCCACCTCTGCACCCCTTGCATCCCTCCTCCTACGCTGCCCACCTCTGCACCCCTTGCATCCCTCCTCCTACGCTGCCCACCTCTGCACCCCTTGCATCCCTCCTCCTACGCTGCCCACCTCTGCACCCCTTGCATCCCTCCTCCTACGCTGCCCACCTCTGCACCCCTTGCATCCCTCCTCCTACGCTGCCCACCTCTGCACCCCTTGCATCCCTCCTCCTACGCTGCCCACCTCTGCACCCCTTGCATCCCTCCTCCTACGCTGCCCACCTCTGCACCCCTTGCATCCCTCCTCCTACGCTGCCCACCTCTGCACCCCTTGCATCCCTCCTCCTACGCTGCCCACCTCTGCACCCCTTGCATCCCTCCTCCTACGCTGCCCACCTCTGCACCCCTTGCATCCCTCCTCCTACGCTGCCCACCTCTGCACCCCTTGCATCCCTCCTCCTACGCTGCCCACCTCTGCACCCCTTGCATCCCTCCTCCTACGCTGCCCACCTCTGCACCCCTTGCATCCCTCCTCCTACGCTGCCCACCTCTGCACCCCTTGCATCCCTCCTCCTACGCTGCCCACCTCTGCACCCCTTGCATCCCTCCTCCTACGCTGCCCACCTCTGCACCCCTTGCATCCCTCCTCCTACGCTGCCCACCTCTGCACCCCTTGCATCCCTCCTCCTACGCTGCCCACCTCTGCACCCCTTGCATCCCTCCTCCTACGCTGCCCACCTCTGCACCCCTTGCATCCCTCCTCCTACGCTGCCCACCTCTGCACCCCTTGCATCCCTCCTCCTACGCTGCCCACCTCTGCACCCCTTGCATCCCTCCTCCTACGCTGCCCACCTCTGCACCCCTTGCATCCCTCCTCCTACGCTGCCCACCTCTGCACCCCTTGCATCCCTCCTCCTACGCTGCCCACCTCTGCACCCCTTGCATCCCTCCTCCTACGCTGCCCACCTCTGCACCCCTTGCATCCCTCCTCCTACGCTGCCCACCTCTGCACCCCTTGCATCCCTCCTCCTACGCTGCCCACCTCTGCACCCCTTGCATCCCTCCTCCTACGCTGCCCACCTCTGCACCCCTTGCATCCCTCCTCCTACGCTGCCCACCTCTGCACCCCTTGCATCCCTCCTCCTACGCTGCCCACCTCTGCACCCCTTGCATCCCTCCTCCTACGCTGCCCACCTCTGCACCCCTTGCATCCCTCCTCCTACGCTGCCCACCTCTGCACCCCTTGCATCCCTCCTCCTACGCTGCCCACCTCTGCACCCCTTGCATCCCTCCTCCTACGCTGCCCACCTCTGCACCCCTTGCATCCCTCCTCCTACGCTGCCCACCTCTGCACCCCTTGCATCCCTCCTCCTACGCTGCCCACCTCTGCACCCCTTGCATCCCTCCTCCTACGCTGCCCACCTCTGCACCCCTTGCATCCCTCCTCCTACGCTGCCCACCTCTGCACCCCTTGCATCCCTCCTCCTACGCTGCCCACCTCTGCACCCCTTGCATCCCTCCTCCTACACTGCTCACAAAAAGATGACAGCACATGCGTGATGATGTCACGGCGGGGTGTCACAGCTGCTCTGGGTGACACCTGGCCTCGGGACACCCCTGAGCTGGCCATACACCTATAGATTATCTGCAGATGTTCTATGGTCAGATGGGAAAAGTGCAACAGATTCCTCCATCTACGCTAAGCTGTGTGTATGGAGGAATCATCCACTGGGCCAAGCTTTAGTATCTTGCTAGTCGGCCCCGCTGGCTCTCAAAATACCTGAACAATGCCTGCATCCAAACAGATTCTGCAGGTATTTTGAAGTCAATGGGACCACAGCCATGCCCCCTGCCCGCACTGCGATTGGTCGCATGGCAAAACATTGCCTGCGTTCCGGTCCAGTGCGAATGCAAAAAAATGCAGAATGCAGCAAGGATCTGCTATTCTAGAGAAGTGGCCTTTATACACCCAAAATGACACCTCTGCTCCTCACACTGCGTACTATGACACTCCCATCCTCAGAATGATTTATCACCATTCTTCCCAGTAGCTGGAAGAGGAACGCTCTGTGATTGTGAGCACGTTTTTCCAGAAAAGCAGCAATGGTTTACTTTGTCTTTCTTCAGAACTTCAGAACTTTCTGCAGAACTTTGTGGATAACAGATTGTTTCCTTACCTTGACCTCTGGATTTCAAAGGCACTGCTGGTCCCACTCTGTATTTGGTCATTACAGCTGAACATTGTGGTGGCTGAAGTCCTGCTAACAGCAGTTGAAGGAGATAATACAGACAGCCTCTGCTACCTATGAGAGGGGTGGACAGGGACCCAGCTCCCTACTGATGCTGGAGGGCGATGGGACTGGTGGGGAGTTGGTCCTCTGAGGGCTGCCGGCAGAATTGCCTGACACTTCGTTCATCTCCGCTCCGTTCAGGGACAACAAAAACAACTTTAACCCTGCTGCTTGCCCGTGAAGAAGAAGAGAAGAAACCACCTGCCCGGTGCCCGGGACTGCATGTTACGGGCGCCCCCTCCCTGCTGACTTAATGGGGCCCCCTGCTGGCAGTAAACTGCATTAGGGTGACAGTATGTGCCATGACAGTGGAGGAGGAAGCAGTGATGGATTAGTAAACTGCATAAAAGTGACAGTGTGGGCCATGTCAGTGGAGGAGGAAGCAGTGATGGATTAGTAAACTGCATAAAAGTGACAGTGTGGGCCATGTCAGTGGAGCAGGAAGCAGAGATTGATCAGTAAACTGCATATGAGGTGACAGTGTGTGCCATGTCAATGGAGGAGGAAGCAGTAATGGATCAATAAACTGCATATGAGGTGACATTGTGTGCCATGTCAGTGGAGGAGGAAGCAGTAATGGATCAGTACACCACATAAAGGTGACAGTGTGAGCCATGTCAGTGGAGGAGGAAGCAGTAATGGATCAGAACACCACATAAAGGTGACAGTGTGTGCCATGTCAGTGGAGGAGGAAGCAGTGATTGAACAGTAAGTCAAGTGTAAGGGGTCAGTGTATGTGTTATCAGACAGCAGAGGAGGAAGCAGTGCTGGATCAGTAAGTCGTCCAAAAGGTGTCACTGTGCTGAAACGGGTACATACAAGACAACAGCGTGTGCTTTACTTCATCATCCCCTACTATAGCTCTATCCACTGTATGCTCTCACTATTGGCCTCTGAGGATTCCTCATCGGACAGTGGGGTGGTAAGGGAGGGGAAGGTACCAAAGTTCCAAGTCCCGCTGAAATGGAGGCCATGAGTTCAGGGTTCCCAAGCACATGAAAAAGGATTGGTTGTAAATCCCAGATCCTGAAACTCCACATCCTGCTTTTACACAATGAATTTAGCCCAGAACCATTTTGTACATGACAGGTCCTCCTTGATACCCCAATTATTGGACATCAATATATAAGATTTTTCTGTGACACATTACATATTACAACATTTTGGTGTGAAACCCATGGAGTACCACAAAGCCAGAAGACGGGTCCCCAAATCATCAGTAATACACATGTACCCCCGGCCCGACGTCCCATCACAGAGGAGGCTGAAAGCAAGACTAAACAACACAGCTGCCACCAAACAGAGTGAAGTGGAGAAGAGTAAAGGAAAACAGCAAGCGTGCGGGGTACCAGGGATTAAAAATAACACAAGAGCAATTACCCGCCCACCTTCTCCACGGAGAAAAGAAACCTGTACAGCGAAGATCAAAGAGAACAAAAAAAATGATACGCACTTATTCGACTATGAACAAATATCAGGAGATTGAGGTCTTAAAGGGGACCTGTCAGAACGTCGGTTTCCTAACCCTCTCAGAAAGTGAGGTTTCCATCTACTGATATGGTTTGCTGTTGCCCATCTTCCAAAAGTCGCATCCTTAGGCAGCCAGGAAGGTCTTCACCCGATGTTACATAGCTGTGCACTGCCCTGACTAGCAATGATCATGGTAGCTGGCCTATAGGAGCGCTTGGCAATGGTTGACTCCCTCCATCCTCCGCCCTCGACTTTGTTGGCTGTCCCCACAAGAACCCTCAACCCACATAGATTTACAACCGTGTCTTGTCTAGACCTAAATCCACCTCTGTTACTCTTTCTACCACAACTGTCCTAGCAACGATCATGGTAGCTGGTTTGTGGGAGCCCTTCGCATTGGTTGGAGCCCCTTGACTGTCAGTTGTCCCCACAAGAACCTTCCTCTCACCGATTCACAACCGTACTTTGTCTGGATCTTTCTTCCCCTTTCCATTACAAATGTCCTAATAATGATCATTGTAGCTGGCCTATGGGAGCCCATTGCATTGGTTGAGCACTCCTCAACTACTTCAGCTGTCTTTACAAGAACCCTAACCTCACATGGATGGTAGCCTTTGGTATTGCTGGAGCCCCCAACTGTGTTAGCTGTCCTCAGAAGAATTCTCAACTCAAATAAAGTCAAAGCCATATCTTATCTGGAATTAAAACCACCTCTGTTCGCCATTCTACTACAACTGTCCTAGCAATGATCATGGTAGTTGGTCTGTAGGAGCCCTTGGCATTGGTTGGGGCCTCCAGACTTTGCCAGCTGTCCTCACAAGAAGCCTCATCTCACATAGATTCACAACTGTGCCTTGGTTGGACCTAAGCCCTTCTCTGTTCCCCTTTCCACCCCAACTGTCCTATTCTGTAGGAGCCCTTGGCATTGGTTGGGGCCTCCAGACTTTGCCAGCTGTCCTCACAAGAAGCCTCATCTCACATAGATTCACAACCATGCCTTGCCTGGACTTAAATCCACCTCTGTTCACCTTTCTACCACAACTGCTCCACTTTAGGATCCAATATCTGCAGATTTGCACTATAACTGTGAAGCCTGGAGGACCGAATCAGCCCTTGACTTCTCATAAGCCTTGAATGGTCCAACAGTGAAATATCCATATTCTCTAATTCTGTTCCTGCCCACCTGGGACTTTTGGGTGTTCTTGCCCACCTTTTGTATGCTCGAGCTCCTCCATTTACATCCTCTATTTCTTGAAGAAATAACAATCCATCAGTGATGGTGGAACCACTCATGATGGATGCAGCAGATGTGCAGAGCCAAGAACTCAGTATAGAGATCTCACCAATGGAGACCCCGAGAGATAAAAGATAGAGATGATTTAACTGTCCAGCACCCACCAAAAACTGGAATAGTAGTTTTCAGTGTACTGACCCCTTCATCGGCATCCCTTGCTAGATGCTTGTTTCAGGTCAGTGACTTAGAAAGCACTAAGTTTGGAGGATCAGCATGACATCTATGAAGGTAGCATTTTTTAGAAGGCGGTTAGGTCAACAGTGGAGGGCCCCATACATCTCTCAGTTAATATGTTATATTAAAACAGTGTACCCAACATTCATATTTTTTGGAAGATCCTAAAAATAAATGGTAATTACAGTTGCAAAAACAACCTTGTATCGCACCCTCCTTCCTATTACAAGGCTGACAAGCTTGCATTCTCAGGGCCAGACAGGAATCGCACCTGGCACTATCATGCCAATCTCGGGAAAAGATGGGCATGTGCCAGGCCTGGCCTTAGAGAATACAGGTCGTCTCAGCTCAAAATCTCTTGCACTCTCGGAGAGCCATTCACATCTATGCACACTGCATAACCCCAGCCAGGCCGTGGCAGTCAGTGTATAATGTCTGCGGTGCAACACTGAGCGCTATGAGAGATCAGAGAGAGGGGTATGTGTGCCACTTAACACCTTTTTTTTGCACTTGACGTGGCAATGACGGGTTTGCTTTGCCTTGTAATGCACCACTGATCCTCAAGTGGTTAACACACAATGATAGGACATCACAGCCTTGGTCTTTTTTGAACTCTTTTTTGAAAGCATTATTCTGTCAGTCTTAATAGCAAAAAAAATAAACTCAAAGTGGCTGACCAGCGGCCCTTGTCGATTATTGCTTGAAGAATTTCTGTGTTATATAAATAGTGATATGGCTGCCCAAGCTGTCCTTATTCAATGTAATAATGACCTTCACCCCTCTAGCTGAACACAAAGGATTAATGACATTTCATGGACAATTTCTAACAAGCCTGGCTAAAATGCAACAGCAGAGACCCCCAGTGGACAACGTGTGTACTGCATAACCTGCAGCGCAGACTTCAGCACTTCAGCAGTGTAATAGGAATACATACCGTGTTTCCCCGAAAATAAGACACTGTCTTATATTTTTTTTGGCTCAAAAAAACACACTAGTTCTTATTTTCGGGGTAGGTCTTATTTTTTTTTTATGTACAAAAATCCACACTTATTCATGTACAACAGTCTACATGTATTCATGTACAAAAATATGGTGATCAGGGGTGCTGTACCTTTCCAAGAGCAATTTGCTAACCAATCGCTGGCCAGAATAAGTGAAGCGGACTTTCACTATCGATTCCTCACAGGCGGAGTGCATTTGGTATCACTCCGCCTGTGACAGAAGCCGGCGCTATAGAGGAAGCATCGGCTTATGCGGCTCTGCTCCCTCCGGTGCGGCCTCGCTTCCTCTAGCGCTGGCTTTTTTGGCACCGCTTATTCTCTCCTGCCTCTCTCGCGGCTCTTCAAGGAAGTTCCCCCTTATGCCACCACCGGCCCTGGGAATGGTCACAACTAGGTCTTATTTTCGGGGGTGGTCTTATATTTTAACAATTCCAAAAATAGTATTAGTTCTTATTTTGGGGGTAGGTCTTATTTTCGGGGAAACAGTAGCAGAGTTGTCTCTGATAATACAATCAAAGCTTACTTAAAAAAAAATCCTTTTTATGTAGTGAGCGCTTTCTTCCGTCTGCCCATCACTTCCAACAACTTCCTGGATCCCCAGTGTGCTTTGTGTCTCTTTCCCTGCTGAGTGATGGGATGTTATCTCCATTTCTCAAGACTACCTATGTATCCTATCATGTAGGGATGCACCTATACCAATACTAGTATCGGTGCCGATACCGAGTATTTGAGCGAGTACTTGTACTCGCCCAAATGTTCCGATACCTTCCCCCGATACCAGAACTTCCGGTCAGTGCCATAGGGGGCCCGGAGCCAGCTTCCCGTGCGATCAGGAAGCTGGGCGGCAAGTAACAACCCACCTCCCGGCTTCCTGATTGGCCAGCTTCACAGCATCAAGCTGGCCGAACAGCCGACTCCTTGCTGATTGGCCGGGAAGCTTCTCATAGGAACACATGGGATTTTTTCATGCATGCATCAAAGAAGCAGGAAGCTGGCCAGGGAGTTTGCAGCAATGGCTGCCTGTACCTTTGTGGATCCCACAGGTGCTTTGGCGGGTGACTACAAGGGTCCATTCATACCAGATGCATTGGTGCTACACTGAATGCCTGTTCCTCCAGTGCAGCCCCAATGCATAGACAATTTGTCTTATTTTAAATTGGCTCCGTTCACACCACCTCATCTAAACCTCCTGAGGGGTATTTTACCTTCTGGAGAGTGTAAGAGGAGGAGCTGAAACTCACAAAGTGGGTGGAGACACTCAAAATTCTGAGATGGTCAGAAATAGAGTTGGGTATTATGGCCAGGAGATCTCACTGTTGGCATATATCTGAGACATATAAGAAGTCAGAGGTAGACTCTAGGGTTGCCACCTTTTCTTCAAGTGAAAAAAGTTTGTGAGAAAGTAAAGGGGAGAGAGAGAGAAAGAGAGAGAGAAGAAAAACAGCCAGGGGAGAGAGTGAAGAGAGACAGCCAAGAGAGAGAGGAGAAATAGCCAGGATAGAGAGTGAGGAAAGACAGCCAGGTGAGAGAGCAAGCAGAAACAGTCAGGAGAGAGAACCAGGAGAGATAGCCAGAAGAGAGCGAGGAGACATCCAGGGGAGCGACAGCCAGGAGAGTGAGGAGAGACAGCCAGGAGAGTAAAGAGAGGCAGCCAGGGGAAAGAACGAGGCGAGACAGCCAGGGGGAAGAACGAGGAGAGACAGTCCGGAGAGAGGGCGAAGAGAGACAGCCAGGAGAGAGAGGAGAGGACAGCCAGGTGAGAAAGGCGAGGAGAAACTGGCAGGGGAGGAAGGAGAGAGAGAGAGAGAGCAGAGAGAGACAACCAGGGGGAGATACTGAGGAGAAACAACCAGGAGAGAGAGGGAAGAGGCAGCCAGGAGAGAGAACAAGGAGAGATAGCCAGAAGAGAGCGAGGAGAGAGGAGAGACAGCCAGGAGAGATAAAGCCAGGAGAGTGAGGAAAGACAGCCTGGGGAGAGAGTGAGGAGAGACAGCCAGGAGCAGGAGAGAGAGGGAAGAGAGACAGTCAGGAGAGAGAGGGAGGAGAGACAGCCAGGAGAGAGAGGGAGGAGAGATAGCCAGGAGAGGGAGGAGAGACAGCCAGGAGAGAGAGGGAGGAAAGACAGCCAGGAGAGGGAGGAGACAGTCAGGAGAGGGAGGGAGGAGAGACAGCCAGGAGAGGGAGGAGAGACCCAAGAGAGAGGAGAGACAGCCAGGAGAGGGAGGGAGGAGAGAGCCAGGAGAGGGAGGGAGGAGAGAGCCAGGAGAGGGAGGATAGAGCCAGGAGAGAGAGGGAGGAGAGACAGCCAAGAGAGGGAGAGAGGATAGAGAGCCAGGAGAGAGAGGGAGGAGAGACAGCCAAGAGAGAGAGGGAGGAGGGACAGCCAGGAGAGAGAGGGAGGAGAGACAGCCAGGAGAGGGAGGAGAGAGCCAGGAGAGAGAGGGAGGAGAGAGCCAGGAGAGAGAGCAAGGAGAGATGGCCAGAAGAGAGCGAGGAGAGAGAGCCAGGAGACGGAGGAGAGACAGCCAGGGGCAAAAGTGAGGAGAGACCGCCAGGAGAAAGAACGAGGAGAGATAGCCAGGAGAGAGAGAGGGGACAGCCAGGGGAGAAAAGCAAGGAGAAAAAGCCAGGGGAGACAATCACATCTGCCAGAAGCAGAACCCCTGGGCTCTTCCATACTTATCTTCACCCTGTGTTTCAAACATCTCTTTGCTCCCCGAGTTCCAGAATCCCTCTGTGTCCCGTGCCTCCTCCATGCACTCAAGTTGGAACACGAAGGACCCCGTGGTTGCCGCCATCCATCTGACATTGTGACATTGCTTTCAGCCTGAAACGCAGACACAGCACATGCAGGGCTCCAAACCCGAACTATGCAGGTGAATCCCGGACAGGTGGCAAGCCTAGTTGACTCACCTATGGCTAAAATATCACTTTGGTGTGGATTGACCCTTTATTAGAAAAGGGTTGTAGTTGCTCTAACATGATTCTATTGTTATGCGTGACCCTTTTATATATACAATTAGGTCTCAGTGGAGCCTCAGATGTTATCCAGTCTCCTGGTGAAGCTGACATAGGCCAGCAGGCAGTCAGCAGGGACAGCGGCTGATATGAGAAAGGTCTGGATGGTGTCAGGGGAATGCTTATCTCAGAAAGCACTGTTTATCTCCGAGGGACGGCACGGGATCCCATATGGCCAGCGGCAGAGGACAGGGACAGAACGAGTTATCATTAAGACGCCGTGCGTCACGGATTGGGCCACAAGCTCAAACGAGATTGTCAACCAAACCTGGTGAAAGCGCATCGGAGCGCCGAATCTCAATAGGGAACGTCTATGGCCATAGAGCCACAATCGTGTGTTACTGAGCCGCCAAGCTTTCTAGAATGTAGAAGCATTTTTAGGTCACATGATATTGGTGCAAATCTACAAAAAAAAACAAAATACTGAAATTTATTTTAGTGCAGAGGAGCAATTTTAAAAAGACCGTGTCCAGTGAAATGATACCAGATATGTCAAGCCTTAATATTGTGTACGCCTGCAAAACGGTCAAACATTATTTTACTAAGGCCACGTTCCCACTTCGCGATATGCAAATCGTGCGTTTGTCGCACGATTTGCATATTGCGCGACATCGCGAGATTTGCCGCGTTGATTTGCTTGCATTGAGCAAGCTTGAATCGCGGCTAAATCCGCTCCAAAAAGGGTCCTGCTGTAGCGACACACGACCCGCGACAGCAGGACCCTTTGCCCCATTGGATTGCATTGGAGCGCGATATCGCGCGGGGAATTACCGCGCGATAAATCGCTCAATGTGAACGGGGTCTTAAAAGTGGCGACTTTTTAGGGCTCATTCACATGGGCTTGTAGATCTGCACGCTGTGCACATCCGTGCAGAGACCTGCTCCCTGGACGGATTGCATGCAGCTGCCAGTAGCTCCCTATTGGAGGACGCGGCTATATGCTGGCCCGAACATGCATATTGGGGAAGGTCTGGGTGCCCGCACTTGGACGCAGACAGTGTGCTGACCAGGTGACTCAGGAAGCTATAAAAGCCCCCTGGGGTCTGACAGCTGTCCTGTTACCTTCCTGATTTCATGCTGATAACACTTGCTGTCCTCCGGCACTTGAATGTGCATAACAGTAATAGGAACGCCGTGTCACAATATAAAACAGTATCAGTTTACAGAAGAGCCCCCCCCCCCCCCCCCCCCCCACACACAACCAACCACCAT
>NW_017306382.1:1892130-1917389 GCF_000935625.1 Nanorana parkeri | reverse complement strand
CCCCCCACCATTTCATTAAAAATCCATCCTAGAGCTCCAGTCCAGTGACTCTGCCTAGGCTGAGATGATGTCATTAGTCTGCTGCAAGCAGGAGGAAGCATTTCCTCAGTCTCCTCCTCCAGTGATTAGTAGGCTGCAAGCAGAAGGAAGCATTTCCTCAGTCTCCTCCTCCAGTGATTAGTACGCTGCAACAGGAAGCAGCATTTATTCAGTTTCCTCCCCCCACGATCAGTCTGCTGCAATCCGGTGGAAACATTTCAGTCTCCTCCCCAGTGATCAGTCTCCTGCAGGAGGAAGCATTTCCTCAGTATCCCCTCCCCCAGTGAACACTCAGCAACATTGTAACCTTGCAACAAGTCACAACGTGAGAGGCTGATCTGGGTCAGACATTTGTATACACAGCCAAGAACTGCACGGACACCAGCATTTATATGATTATGTCATCTCTGCTGCAACTTTTCAGTCCAGAAAGTAGATGGTGACCCTGGAAGATGGCTGAATAAAGATGGTGACGTCCATCCGAAGAGAAAAGCAGATGAAGTTGTTATTGTACAGAGTACTGTGACCTCCTTGAGAGGTAATAAATACCGTTATGTGTTACAGAATAATAAGCATGCACTTGACATGAAACATGTATCTGATGATAGGTCCGCTTTAAGAGGAATGTAAACAGCTACAGAACTCTTTTATTTGAGGGGTTTTTGCACATGCACGGTATTAAATCTTTAACGAACAAGCCAGCACAGTTATAATGGAAGACTGAATATTTAAATCAGTGCAAGAACGGTTCTCTTTAAAACCACATACAGTATATAGCTGATCTACAATGACTGGGAATAGGAAAGTTTTACTTTAAATTGAATTATGTAAGCTGGCCCCTCTCCCCACCACCCAGCCATATGTCAGTGGTCCAGCCATATCATTTGTATATATTACCAGCTGAGTCTGGAAAAGTCATTGGGCGCTGTGTTTGCTGTAACAGTGCCAAGGCCGTCCGCAACCGAGAGGAACGCGGCCCATTCATAACAGGAGGCCGCGCTGATTATCGCTGCATGTTGGGGGGCCGAATCTAAACAGATTACAATATAACAAAGTGATGGGCTCATAACATCTGTCACTGAGCGCAAGGACAACAAGGGCATTCTTCTATCCTTAGATCAGCAGTATACTGTATATACAGTATATATATATTTATATACACACACACATACACAGAGTATATACACACACGCTGTGTGTGTGTGTGTGTGTATATATATACACACACATACACACACACATATGTATATTTTTATACACTGATCACCCACAACATTCTGACCACCGAGTGGTGAAGTGAATAAAATTGATTATCTGGTTACAATGGCACCTTGAAGTGGGGGGATATATTACAATGGCACCTGGAAGTGGGGATATATATTACAATGGAACCTGGAAGAGGGGGGATATATTACAATGGCACCTGGAAGTGGAGGGGATATATTACAATGGCACCTGGAAGTGGGGGGGATATATTACAATGGCACCAGGTTGGACGTGGGGGGGGGATATATTACCATGGTACCTGGAAGTGGGGGTGGGATATATTAACATGGTACCTGGAAGTGGGGGGGGATATATTACCATGGTACCTGGAAGTAGGTTGATATATTAGGCAGCAAGTGAACATTTTGTCCCTGAAGTCGATGTGTTAGAAGCAGAAAAAATGGGCAAGTGTAAGGATCTGAGCGACGTTGACAAGGGCCAAATTGTGACGTCTAGAAGACTGGGTAACTCCAATACTGCAGCTCTTGCTGAATGTTCCCGGTCTGCAGTGGTCAGGACCTTCCAAAAGTGGTCCCAAGGAAAGGAAAACCAGTGAACTGGCGACAGGTTCATGGATGGCCAAGGCTCACTGATGCATCGGGGAAGCGAAGGCTGGCCCATGTTGCTAAAAAAGCTCATGCTGGTTATGATAGAAAGGTGCATTGCAGTTTGTTGCGTATGGGGCTGCGTGCCGCAGACCGGTCAGGGTGTCCATGTTGATTCATATATACCAGCAAAAGCGCCTACAATGGGCACTTAAGCATCAGAACTGGACCACAGAGCAATGGAAGAAGGTGGCCTGGTCTGATGAATTATGTTTTCTTTTACATCATGTGCATGGTCGGGTGACTTACCCGGGAATGAGATGGCCCCAGGATGCACTATGGGAAGAAGACAAGCCAGCAGAAGCAGTGTGATGCTTTGAGCAATGTTCTGCTGGGAAACCTTGAATCCAGCCATTCATGTGGATGTTACTTTGACACTTACCACCGACCTAAACATTGTTGGTGACCAAGTACACCCCTTCATGGAAATGGTATTCCCTGACGGCAGTGGCCTCTTGCAGCAGGATAATGCGCCCTAGCACACTGCAAGAATGGTTCCAGAATGGTTTGAGGAACACAACAAGGAGTTTGAGGTGGTGACTTGGCCTCCAAATTCTCCAGATGTTAATACAATCGAGCATCTGTGGGATGTGCTGGAAAAACAAATTGGATCCATGGAGGCCCCACCTTGCAACTTACAGCACTTTAAGGATCTGCTACTGACGGCTTGGTGCCAGATACCACAGCACACCTTCAGATGTCTAGTGGAGTCCATGCCTCAACGGGTCAGGAAAACTGGGGTCTACTCAATATTAGGCGGTTCACTGCAGTCCTGGACTGAGCAACGTTAAAGGAGAACTATGGGGTTCTATCTTTTTTTTAATGAATGCATTCCTTAGGCTAAATAAGTAAATAATGTAATTTACTGTAATTAGCCAAAATGCACAGGAAGGCTGTAAAACCTTATTTTAGGTGGTGGGCGGGGCTAAGCGCCGCAATGAGAAGACATCCCGACGTATCTGATGGGATCCTCCCCACTGATGATTGACAGTGATTCTTGAGAGCTGCTGCGCGTCCACGAATATATGGACATGCGCAGCAGCTCTCTCCTTACCTGCACGTCCCCGTGTGCCAGCTCCTTCCCCCCTCTCTCTTTCTCTCTCTGCTGACAGATCGTGGATCGCTGATCGGATCCGATCAGCAGGGATCTCCAGTGACATCATTTACCATATATGGACTTTCCGATTTGTAGTAAATGCTGAAGAGAGAGAGAGAGCTCCTTCCCCTCTGTCATCAGCGATCCACGATCTGTCAGCAGGGAGAGAGAGAGAGAGTGGGGAAGGAGCCGGCACACGGGGACGGGCAGGTAAGGAGAGAGCTGCTGCGCATGTCCATATATTCGTGGACGCGCAGCAGCTCTCAAGAATCACTGTCAATCATCAGTGGGGAGGATCCCGTCAGATACGTCGGGATGTCTTCTCATTGCGGCGCTTAGCCCCGCCCACCACCTAAAATAAGGTTTTACCGCCTTCGTGTGCATTTTGGCTAATTACAGTAAATTACATTATTTACTTATTTAGCATAAGGAATGCATTCATTAAAAAAAGATAGAACCCCATAGTTCTCCTTTAACAAGTCATTACCTTGGTGCAGCTTAGTCGAAGGAGGACTGCCCATCCGGAATCCCACTGTACTGTGACATCACTCGACCGGCTATAAGAATTCAGGGAAAAAAGTATGTATACTTTTTTTTCCTGCAATAGACTTTGTTTTGAATGTCAACACGTCTCATAATGGACATTGACGAGCGTCACAATGTATTCACATGTGCAATGACACCTCGATGTGCATCATGACATGCATCTTAATGAATGCGTTTTGCAATTGCCTCGGCCTCTTCATTCTAGGGACGGCCCTGATTATGGCGCTTCTGCAGCAGAATCTAGACTTTTGTCAAATTATTCCTTGTTGTGCAACCTCCCACTCATGCACAAATCTATTTTGGCCACAGTGAGCTCGGCCAGTGATGGAGCGGAAGCTTTGCTAAGTGGTCATCTGGAGGCTTTGTGCAGCAGTTGCACTGCCATGTCACCCAATGACAGCTCGCTTTCGGCACTCTTGTGTGCAAATCCTAAAAGGCACAATGTTTACGTCTGACTGGAACGTAGACCTGAGAACAGGCTCGTGAAGAAAGGTTGGGTTTGCATAGTGGTGGGAGAGTAGGAGTTAATCCCAACCAGATGAGAGTAACAGAGACTTCCCTCTGGTGAAGAGTTTGTTTTTCCTTTCCCTGCAGGAGGAGGAGGAGAGTAAAAAAATAATTTACATATTTTTAGGTTAATTCTATAATGAGGTGCACAACGCACAAAACGCACAACAATAATATATTATTATTATTATAATCGTCACCCTTAGGATCACTTAAAGGCCCGCTCCACCAGCTGCACATACTCACCTTCACTCTGCCACAGCCCCCTTCAACCACAAAGTTGAGATCATGTGACCAGTTCAGTGGCACCGGTCGTCTGACCAGAGCAGCCCAAAATAATGTTGTGTAAGCTCCAGGATGCTCTGGTCGGCACTGACACAGAGTGAAGACTCTCCCTTCAGCAAGGTGACAGTGCTCAGGCCTGCCAATTGGCCACTCATTCAACCAGCGCTGCGTTATGGGTGGAAAGGATGCGAGTCCTATGCTTTTTGTTATCTGGAACCAATGGGTATTTCCCCTACACTCTGGCAGCCCCTCCATGGGACAGGTTCACTTTAAAGCTAACAGCGGAACTAGCACAAAAACCTTTATTAAAATATATTCCTCAGTAGCCACAAAGGATATAAATCCACTTTGTATGCACCCAATGCCGTTGGAAACCCAGATATCATCTTATAAATGTAGCAGTGACATCATCACTATGCTGTACAGAGCCTGTGCAGAGAACAGAGCTGTGGGAGGAGCCCAACAGGCTCCACCTACTACAGGCTGCCTACAGAAAATGACAGGAGGGGGAGGAGACGAGACCAGTCACCCTGCACAAGAAGAGAGAGCAGCAGTAAGCGGTCTTTATTACAGGAGGGGGTGGAGACAAGACCAGTCATCCTGCACAAGAAGAGAGAGCAGCAGTGAGCGGCCTTTATTGCAGGAGGGGGCAGAGACAAGACCAGTCACCCTGCACAAGAAGAGAGAGCAGCAGTGAGCAGTCTTTATTACAGGAGGGGGAGGAGACAAGACAAGTCATCGTGCACAAGAAGAGAGCGCAGCAGAGAGCGGTCTTTATTACAGGAAGGGGAGGAGACAAGACCAGTCACCCTGCACAAGAGAGAGCAGCAGTGTGCGGTCTTTTTTTGCAGGATGGGGCGGTGACAAGACAAGTCACCCTGCACAAGAAGAGAGAGCAGCAGAGAGCGGTCTTTATTACAGGAAGGGGAGGAGACAAGACTAGTCACCCTGCACAAGAGAGAGCAGCAGTGAGCGGTCTTTATTGCAGGAAGCTCCAGGTTTCACACTGGTTTCAGATCTGGAAGAAATACACAAAGCTCACTAAGGGGATGATTTCTAAATTCCTATGCTCCTTGGCTCCATCTAGTGGCGAGAAATGCAGTGTGAATGGCATTCGTCCAGCATATGGCTGCGTGAATGATTTATAAATCTTCCCTGAAGATTCATGTAGGAACAAACATGCCTCTACTATTTGGGCAATATTTTCTTATCCTGGAGTTCAGCTTGATCTCTTGGCGGAGGTGAAACACTATTTAATCCTGATATGTATTTTAAAAAGAAATTAATAAATAGATGTTTATTGAATAGGAGTCAGTGTCTTCTAAATTGGCGGCCCGTTACCATTTGATCCACGGACCGGTATCGGTCCGCGGCCCGGGGGTTGGGGACCACTGCTCTACATGGTGGGTAAGGAAAGAGAGACAGGACTCAGGCTCTACTGCGCATTGCCGCAAGTCCTTTCCTCCGGGTACTCCGATTTCCTCCCACACTCCAAAAACAAGCTGGTAAGTTAATTGGCTTCGGTCTAAATTGTCCCTCCTATGTGAGATAGGGATTTTAGATTGTAAGCTCCTTGAGGGCAGGGGCTGATGTGAATGTACAACATATAAAAGATCTGACTCTGTCTGCATCAGGTTCTCTCTGGTATCATCCCTTGCAGTAACAGCTTTCCACCACTAGATGTCTTGAGTCTTGCAGGCTACATGATGTTCAATATCAATCAACCCGGGAGACTGAGGACATCTTGTGAGTGCAGAGCATCAATGCATCTGCGGACGTCACCACAGCGACCTGTACAATGTGTATGTGAAATATTTATATCTGTTTACTGGTGATTCTTCACTGCTTCATCTCCAGGCACATGACCAATATTCATGCGCATTAATGGTCATGTCAAGCAGGCCAATCAACTTCTTTCCCCTCAACCCAACTAGGCACAGATCATGTGACCAATGCTGAAGCCTGGTACCAACAGGTTACAGCATGCCCAATGATATCCTCAATCCTGTGCTCAGGATTGTAAAGGCCGAACCTTCCACTAAGCACTAATTTTGAAGTTTAATAAACTTTTTAAAATTGAACTTTTTTTTACATTTGTGCTGAACAAACTATATTTTGTCATTTAACTCCAAAAGATTCATCCAATTTGCATCAGCCAGCAAGTGATTTTTGAGTAGCCACCGTGCTGCAAGACACCTGCCTTGTTTACATTAAGATTTTTCATGGCATGTTCTAAATGTATATATGGAGGACATAATAATCTAACATAACATTATGCAGACTTACTGACTGTTTTCCAAGGATTCTCTCTCCATTTCTCTAAGGAACAAGAAAAAGAAAACATTCTCCTTCAGCCAAGTTCAACTCAGCTTGGGGAGGGAGAGAAAATATTTGTAGTTATTTTTTCCCATCGTTGGCTGTACTGAATAAAACATTTCTCTTCAAACCCATGAAAACAGCCTAGCCGAAAACACGAGCAAGGCCGAAAAGAAAAGCGAAATAGTATATCAGATGCACAATGATGCCGATCAATTGATATCAGTGTGAAAGTAGTCCATCCATTCACTGGAGACCGGTGACATCACTGAGAATGCAGCCTATCCATTCACTGGAGACCGGTGCCATCACTGAGAATGCAGCCTATCCAGTCACTAGAGACCGGTGACATCACTGAGAATGCAGTCTATCCATTCACTGGAGACCGGTGCCATCACTGAGAATGCAGCCTATCCAGTCACTAGAGACCGGTGACATCACTGAGAATGCAGTCTATCCATTCACTGGAGACCGGTGCCATCACTGAGAATGCAGCCTATCCAGTCACTAGAGACCGGTGACATCACTGAGAATGCAGTCTATCCATTCACTGGAGACCGGTGCCATCACTGAGAATGCAGCCTATCCAGTCACTAGAGACCGGTGACATCACTGAGAATGCAGTCTATCCATTCACTGGAGACCGGTGCCATCACTGAGAATGCAGCCTATCCAGTCACTAGAGACCGGTGACATCACTGAGAATGCAGTCTATCCATTCACTGGAGACCGGTGCCATCACTGAGAATGCAGCCTATCCAGTCACTAGAGACCGGTGACATCACTGAGAATGCAGTCTATCCATTCACTGGAGACCGGTGCCATCACTGAGAATGCAGCCTATCCAGTCACTAGAGACCGGTGACATCACTGAGAATGCAGTCTATCCATTCACTGGAGACCGGTGCCATCACTGAGAATGCAGCCTATCCAGTCACTAGAGACCGGTGACATCACTGAGAATGCAGTCTATCCATTCACTGGAGACCGGTGCCATCACTGAGAATGCAGCCTATCCAGTCACTAGAGACCGGTGACATCACTGAGAATGCAGTCTATCCATTCACTGGAGACCGGTGCCATCACTGAGAATGCAGCCTATCCAGTCACTAGAGACCGGTGACATCACTGAGAATGCAGTCTATCCATTCACTGGAGACCGGTGCCATCACTGAGAATGCAGCCTATCCAGTCACTAGAGACCGGTGACATCACTGAGAATGCAGTCTATCCATTCACTGGAGACCGGTGCCATCACTGAGAATGCAGCCTATCCAGTCACTAGAGACCGGTGACATCACTGAGAATGCAACCTATCCATTCACTAGAGACCGGTGACGACATTGAGAATGCAGCCTATGCATTCACTAGAGACTTGTGACATCACTGAGAATGCAGCCTATCCGCTCACTAGAGACCGGTGACATCAATGAGAATGCAGTCTCAGTATGCGGTTACTTCTTCAGTCTCCAATCACCTAACTGAATGGGGCGGGTCTCTGACCAAGTCATATTGCTTAATTCCAGTGGGGAAAAGTGAGGTCAGCTACCTGGGTACACTACCTGAAAACGGTGCTTGGATTAAAAGACTAAACAGAGTAGCAAATCAAATATATACATGTTTTATTGTTTGCGTAGAGTTCGGCATTAACTATTTTATATGGCTCTATACTCTTTATATGGTCCAGAATAGGCCGGAAAGAACAACAACCCCTTCAAGATAAGGACAGTAAGCAGCGACACATAGATATTCTTCAAGGAGGTTCTGACCTCGTACTGTAAACACAAGAGAAGGGGCCAGCGGTGCATACATTGTTCCTACACCAGATCACCGCATAGTAGGAAGTGTTACATCCAGTACTCCACATCTGGCTCCTGAGAACAAAAGTGTGGGGAGTGGAAGGGATCCGAGAAGAGAGCCCATTAATCACCCCATTGTGAGGAAGAGCTAGAACTATTTCTTCACTTTCACTCCCCAACTCCGGGCTTAGAGGAAATTCCTGGCGAGTTTCACCGCTCTGGCCTATTTTTAGGAGGAGCGGAGAGAAGAATGTTTAGGCTTTCTTATTTTTAGACTATATTTTCACTGGCTCCAAATGAGGATCTCTGGAACATCTCCTTCCATTAAATAGAGGGAGGTGAAGTGTTCCCTCATCGTCTCTGGACATATAAGTGTAAATTATGCGGATATGAGAAACGTGAGGACTTCCGTGGCCGTATCGAGGCACAATGCAAGAAGACAAGATGGCTACCATCATCTGAGAGCCCGTTCACATTGAGCGGTTCGCAAATCGCGCGTTTGTCGCGCGATTTGCATTTTGGGCGATATCGCGCAAATGCTTGCATTGAGCAAGCTTGAATCGCGGCTAAATCCGCTCCAAAAAGGGTCCTGCTGTAGCGAAACACGACCCACGACAGCAGGACCCTTTGCCCCATTGAGAAGCATTGGAGAGCGATATCGCGCGGTAAATTGCCGCGATATCGTGGGAATTACCACGCGATAAATCGCTCAATGTGAACGGGGTCTGAAAAATCAATCAATGGCATAGAAACAATATGAGGACATGGAGAATCCTCAACCCTTGACTGATCATTTCAATTGTTTGATAGACCTAGGATGGAACTCCATTCTGAGTATTTAGATTGTTGTATTGACTCAACCACGACTCTAAAGGTCTCTAGTCTGATAATTCTCCTCCTTTCATATATACAAACCTTTTTTTTCCAAGGGATTTTAGCCCGGGTTTTAAAGTAGATCAAGTGGGGTCAGGGGCCTTCCTCATCTCTTGACATGTGAGCCCCCTGTTAGTACTAAAGGACAAGGCAGCCATGATGAGGCCACCCTAGAGGCTGGACTAACAGGAAGTGGGATGAATGATGTTGATCTTCATTCAACCTGAAAAGACTGGAGCCACTTAGTTCCAGAAATCCATTACTTTGGGGAAGAGCTCCAAACTGAAGTTATTAAACCAAAGCTCCTTTTTTGTAATGTTTTAATTTTATTGGTCTTTTCATTTTTTTTCCTGGAGTTCTGGTTTAAAGCACATCTAAAGCCAAAACTTCAGGTTTTTACTTGCTGTTGGTGTTCATGTTGGGGAGGTTTTCTAAATACATCCATCCGCAGAGACACCCAGGGTATTGCTATTGAACATCTTGTTCCTTTTTCTGGAGTGCCTTTTCCATATATCGTTATAGGGCATCCACAAGGGAGCCAGTTGCACTGCTGCTAGCCCTTCATGGCCTGTTAGCCATAAGTTAGTGAGAGCCTAGCCCATTGACCCATAAAGTACTGTGTAAGGTAACCAGGTTTACTGCGCATGTGCGTGGTCCCGTTTTTCGTACCATAAGAAAATGGGCACTTATGTGCATGCGCACACAATGGGACGTATGCGCACAGGAAGTGATGTAGTACCTCTGAATTGATCTTCCTATTTAAAGCAAGCACAGCCTGGGCTTAATTGCTGGATGTTCTTTCAGCTTGTTCCTGTGATCCTGTTTGCTCTGCCTGATTACTGCTCCTGTATCTTGGCCCGGATTGAACCTGACCGCTCTTGATTGCTGCCTGCCTTCTGACCTTGGAATTGTTACTGGACCATACCTCAGCCTCATCCCTTGTACTTCGCTGCCAACTGGTGTGACCCCTGGCTTGTCTGACCTCAATTCTGCCTATTGCTCTGGTACCCTGCTGTCCACCTGATGTGACCTCGGCTCTGCTCTACCCGATTCTGATTCTGGACTTCTGCCTGACACGGTGTTGCCCCATCCACTGGCACCCGTGCTACTTGCTGTTTCTCAGGCTCTGTTCCCATCCTCAGAGTTCGGGGAACACAAGGTGCAAGGGAAGCCTCCTCATCCAACCAGTCTCCAGGCAGGTACGTGATATACTGGAGCCATTGGAACATCATTAAAGGAGAACTATGAGGTGAGTGCTTTTCACTCATCCTCATAGTTCTAGCCGACCTGTGACAATGAAACTGTCACAGGTCGGCTCAGTAGATCGGGAAGTGAGCAAACACATACCGGCGTTCGCTCACCTCTCTATCCTGTCACGGCAAAGAGCCGTGACAGGGGAATGACTGGATTCCCCCCTCACCGCTCCTCCAGCGCTGACTGGCAGAACGGACGGGGGAGGGGGCGGGTACAGCTAGATAGGCAGAACCAGCTGTCACTCACGCAGCTAGGCGGATCCAGACATAATTGTCGGGATCTGTTTCTGCTGCGGCGTCTCAGTATACCGCAAGCTACAGCTCGCGGTATACTGAGCTTTGGGTAACGGGAGGATGCTAGTTTGTGTCCTCCCGTTACCCTTTGGAGAACTACATGGAAAAGCATTAACCCCATAGTTCTCCTTTATAGCCAGCTGTGCCTTGAATGTTCGGGTGATCAACCAAAGCTGACTATTTTTCCTTTGTGATGTTTCCTTTTATATCTACATTTAGTGGATTGTCTACTACCTTTGTCTACCAGAATATTTTTTCTGCAACTTGAAGCTTTTCTTCCACTTTTAACCAAAACAATTAAATATCCGGAGCAACCTGCAAGCCACAGTTTCATACTGTTCCAATTTCTGAATGACCAAATGATCATACCTGGCTCAGATTGAAAGTACCTTTTGATTGGCATCATCAAGAAGCTTAAGAACCATCAGTAGAAAATTGCTGTGACCCATTTAAATCCATAGGATCGTTTTTTGGCTGAAAGCCAATGGAAAGCTACCAAAATCGGCATAAAACTGTAAATGTCTACCCAACACACATTGTGTTTCATCTTTCTTGTTGTCTAGACTCATCCCTAAAAATGAGGACCAGTTGGTAACTAAGTATAACCTAAGTCTATAGTTGAGCATAGTTAAGATTGCCATGTATGTGCCACTGGATTCTTAATGCCCATTTTTAGTAATGCTGATTTCATTTTATATTTACAACTTGCCATTGAGTATCGACGGGCAGAGCTCATAAGTTCTATTGCTTGAGACTTTCAACCAAAATTGCAGAAGGATAAATTGGTAATGGCTGCGAGCACTAAGATGTGGCTTGGATGCGAGGAAGGAAAACTTTGATTTATTATTTGTAAGTGATTCACGATATGCCAGGTTCAGCCCTGTCACAGCCCAGGCTGGATCACCTATTCAGCTTTGTAAATAGGAGTTCAAACGCGACCAGGCTGTGGTCAGGCCTGGCAGCCATACAAACCAAAATGGGAAAATGATGGCAGAGGGAAAAAAAGTGTGCTCCTCGCAGATGTTGTCTGTATTTATACATAGCGTTTTCTATGAAGTCGAAACTTAAACAAGATATATGAGTTCTGAAGTATCCTATTGACCAAGTAGTTTGAGGAGAGTTACGAAATGATTGAATGTGCGTTATCTGCCAAAAATGGCTTTTTTGGGATGCCTTCTTTTCAGTGGAACAGTTGACACTTACTTTTAGGAGAAGGTGGGGGGGAATTTGCCCCTTGTGCCAGTACTAATAAGATGTGTTGGGCCGATGGTCCTGAGTGGGGATACTTCACAACAAAGTTATTAATCAGAGCAGGGTCACAGTCAATGACACATGCTGGGCATTGTATGGCTATCTCCTCTCTGTGCAGACTTGCAATTACAGCACCTGGAAGGTGCAAGTCTTCCAGTGGCGGAACTACCGCCGGTGCAGGCGCACCAGGGCCTCGGCACAGTCCCGGCACCGGATCGGCACTCAGCGGCCAGCGGGCCCCCCATCTCTGCACCGAGAGTGTCGGATCATCCGTTCATTCGACACTTCCGGCACAGAGATGGGGGGCCCGCCAGCCGCCGGATACCGATGGTTGCCATGGCGATAGAATGCTGAGCCGGATCGGGAACCAATCACAGCGCGCTGCCGCTACTGCCCAATCCCCACCTTCACGTCTCAGAGTGACACTCAGTCTCACTGAGTGTCTCGTCCTTCCTTGGCTACGTCAGTGAGTGACGTAAGTGGCCCCGCCCCTGGTTCGCCTGGCCGCTCAGCCACATCACATGTGAAGGACTGGGAAGGGCTGCAGGAGGCGGAGCAACGGACGGACCGGACCAGCAGGCAGTGTAGGAACCGTCTCCATACCTGGACAAAGCTCAGTTTTCTAGGGATTGCTGGAGACAACCATTGCCCAATTCTTAGAAAGAATACTAAAGTTCCAGAGCAGAGCACACCTATAGGACACAGACGGGGCTCCTTGGTATGACTGGAAGCAACCATTGCCCGATTCATAGAAACAATACTACAGTTCCAGAGCAGAGTACACCTCTAGGACAAAGCCGATACTCCTTGGTACCACTGGAAGCACCCATTGCCTGAATCTGGGAAGCAATACTACAGTTCCAGAGCAGAGCACACAACTAGGACAAAGCTGATACTCCTTGGTACCACTGGAAGCACCCATTGCCTGAATCTGGGAAGCAATACTACAGTTCCAGAGCAGAGCACACAACTAGGACAAAGCTGATACTCCTTGGTACCACTGGAAGCACCCATTGCCTGAATCTGGGAAGCAATACTACAGTTCCAGAGCAGAGCACACAACTAGGACAAAGCTGATACTCCTTGGTACCACTGGAAGCACCCATTGCCTGAATCTGGGAAGCAATACTACAGTTCCAGAGCAGAGCACACCACTGGGACAAAGCTGATACTCCTTGGTACCACTGGAAGCACCATTGCCTGAATCTGGGAAGCAATACTACAGTTCCAGAGCAGAGCACACCACTGGGACAAAGCTGATACTCCTTGGTACCACTGGAAGCACCATTGCCTGAATCTGGGAAGCAATACTATAGTTCCAGAGCAGAGCACACCACTAGGATAAAGCTGAGACTTTTGCTACCACTGGAAACACCCATTGCCTGCTTCTAAGAAGCAATACTACAGTTCCAAAACCGAGCACAACGCTAGGACAAAGCTGAGACTCCTTGGTACCACTGGAAACACCCATTGTCTGAATCTGGGAGGCAATGCTATAGTTCCAGAGCAGAGAACACCTCTAGGACAAAACTGAGTATGACTGGAGGCAACTATTGCTGTATTTTGAAAAGCAACACAGATTGCAATCTCCCACAGTCCCCACAGTAATTACTTTTTGCCACAAGATATCCTAAGTCTTTCTGGTCCTCAGTCATCCCAGAAGACTGAGGACATATTGTGAATGCATTCACAGTATAATAATGCAGAAATCATCTGATTTTTGTTGATGCCATCATGTCCACTGCCAGGAGAAGACCAAAAAGAAGGACTCCTGTGGATCCTCTTGGGGGCTATGTAGAGTACAGACCAGAAGCAATTTTTTTTTTTTTTTAAACACAACAGAAATATTTATTAAACCGATACAGCAAAAATGGAGCATTGCATGTGGTTTTAAAATCATAAAAAAGTACCTGATTATTTGTAAAGGTGCATTATAAATAATACAAAAAACCCAGCAAGGCTCAAAAGTTTATTTTCAATGTTCATTTATGTCCTCCACTAAAAAAAATGAGGCCTGGTAGGACTGAATTCCGTTCTAGGAGTTGCCTTGACAACCATCGTCCCACATCAACTACTCTGGGCCTGTCTGGGCCTACTAGCATGGAATTAAGGGAGAGGGGGTGAAAGAACAGAATCTGAGGGCCCTGACCTAGCCCGGTCACACTGTACATACAAGTGCACAAACATTACCTCATGTCACTCCTGACTCGTACCCCCCGCGTTCTCTTGGTATTTTAATGGCTTCTACTCCTGCTTTAATTAAAAGGGGGGGGAAAATGGCAGGGCTGGGGGTTTTTTTTTTTGCTTCGCTATTAAATTCCATGCCGGGCCGCCTTGAATTCTTGGATTGGAACGAGAGATGAGGCGATTTCACGAAGGGAATGGCATATTTAAGTTTGCTGGGGGTCTGTACCCAAGAGACCTCCGGCCTACCACGCTGCATGTAATTCCTTTCATGCATTCCAGAGCAGAGTGCAAGATGCAGGCCTGTCACACACAACAGCTTGTGTACTCCTATACCTTCCCCAAAAGGCACCAGAATGGATTGTGAATCTAAATGTTCTTATTTAAATGGAAAGAATAATTGCAATTAAAAGTGACCTTTGATGGTGCCTTTTCTTTTGATTGGAATTAGGACAGTAAGGTCAACAAAAACATTCCATTTTTAACCACTGTTTAACCACTTCAGTTCCGGCATGTTAAAACTCCTTCATTACCATGACATTTTTTAGTTTTCAGCGCTGTAGAAGTTTGACTGAGAATTACTCATATAATTTTTTTAGATAGATATAGCTTTCTTTTGGTGGTATTAACCATTTTTTAAAAATACAAATGGGAAAAAAAAGACAAACAAATAGAAAAAAACCCGTTTCCCTTACTTTGTTATAACACATTACAGATAAAAATGCAAGGACAGTACAAAAACCCGTAAAATGAACCCTTTTGGAAAGTAAACAGCCCAAGGTGATCTAATTTTTTGCTGCAATTTTTTGGAAATGAACAAAAATACCATTATTGAGGGGGTTAAAACACTGAGCTTGGTAATGGTGCAATGGATACATAAAAAGTATAGGTCATACACAGAGGAACAGCGAGAGCAGCGGCTTCTGCTCACAGTCACACATGGCCACGGGAGGACGTACAGGTATGTCCTCGCAGAACAATGGACTAGTACAGTGGCTTGTCCGCAGAAGGATAAAGCAAACCTGTACTTTACCCATTCAGGCGAAGTTAAAAGAACGCAGCGGGTCGACCCAGCACTTTGAAGACCAGGAGGTTTTCTTCAAATGGTGATGCACGTCAACAGCAGTCTTGGAGCACCTTGGCATGTTCTGCACCAAAGTGTGTTTCCTAACGACTAGGCTGCAAGGCAAAGTTTTAAGTATTCTTTCAGGTTGCCAGGATGAGCCAAGGGTACATTGGACGGCACAAGTGCTGCAGGTAGTGTACACCTAATAAAAATTACTAAGAGCCATAGGAAGATGTTTTTTGGTAGAAGAGATTTTTACATGTCAATTCTGCCCAAAACAAAAAACTCTACCTTCTAGCAATTTGTTTTATTTGTGGATTATAGTTCTGCTTTAGACTTCCGATACCCCCAATGAAGTCCACTGACTCTAAAATGATTGCACTCCAGGGATTTGAAAGGGATAAAGGTAGGCCCATTTACAGCCCACAGTATACACAGCACAGCACATACACATAGAGCCCCAAACTAGGTTTTACTGGCTGGACAGCAGGTAGTGTGGGAAGCCGCAGCCATCGGAGAAGGTAGGTATGGGCCTGCAGGAGAATGGACACAGCTAGTATTATTAGTGGGCATAGGGAAGGAGACTACACCACACCATTCTGAACTATATTTCATTATATTATTTTATTATAGATATTTACATATCTATAACTGTTTGTGCTTTACATACTGCCCCATTCACATCAGTCCCTGCCCTCTAGGGGCTTACAATCTCAGGTCCCTATGTCACATGCATACATACAGGGCCAACTTAGAGAGGAGCCAATTAACCGGCATGTAATTGGCATATTGGAGGAAACCGGAGTACCCAGAGGAAACCCATGCAAGCACAAGGAGAACATGGCAACCATAAGCATATAATGTCCTGACCGGGATTCAAGAAATGGGCATGTCATTGGCATATTGTAAGAAACCGGAGTACCCAGAGGAAACCCATGCAAGGAGAACATGGCAACTCCAAGCATATAATATCCTGACTGGGATTCAAGAAATGGGCACCCATTTGTTATACTGTATTGAACTTAATGCCATACCCATGTGCGGCCTTAAAGAAAGAATAAAGTCACAAATATTATTGAAAATATCAATTCTTACAAGAAATAGGAAATACAAATCAATGCAAAGTAACAAGCCTGTTGCCAGCATTGCATTCCCTCAGTAATAATGCTAAAACACTTCTGTCTTCATTAATCCTTGGAAACGTGACAGAGTGGCTTCCACCTCTAAGTGGACATCGGTCATGTCATGTTAACATGCTACAGAATGCCGTAACAGACGTGTTTCATCCGCACACCCCTCCTTCCCCCGGCCCATTAATTAGCAGCCCTGGCAGACGTTGCGAATGGCCCAGACTGTCATTGCCGCTAACCACTAATCTCTCTCTTTCCAGGAAAAATTATAATTAAGAGATTTATCATATTCAATCATGGGATTAGAGGACATTGCGCAGAGGCTGCTGAGATCAGGAGGATAGCAAATGAGTAAGACAGTTCGGGTGGTAATTACGTAAATTTCCTCCTGGTGCCGTGGCATTCAGAAGCGCTGGCTCGGATTGAGAGTCCCGATTGTTGTTGGTGTCATCAGCCAAAGGAGTTTACTGATAGCTTTCTTTTTATTACATGGAAGATATAGAGCCTTATAATTTTGCCTGCTTAAAAAAATGGTGCCTTTTAGAACATAAATATCAGTACAATAGTTTCAAGTGACATTAAAGGCAAAAACTTATTTCCCTCCCCCCAATGTTAATGTCAGCACTTACCTTAAATTATGTCTCTTAATCCGATCTTCCTCTTCTTTCCTATCCTTTTCAGCCTTTTTACCTTGCGTGTCTCCTCGTCTCCCGGCCGAAAATCCGAACTGCGCATGCAAAATCCAAGATGCTTTGTGGCCGCCCGAGCATTTTCGGACGTGAGCGTGCCGCGAAGACACAGGTAAGTTTAAACGGCTTTTAAAGCGTTTTTTTAAAAACACTTTTTGCATATATCTACTGCTTACTAGTCATAGATATATGCAAAAAAATTGAGGGTTTAGAAACCCTTTCAGGTCACCTGACATATCTTGACTCAAGGCTTTCAGACACCAAAAGTAAGTATTAAAAATGTGTTGCCCGTGCCCTTGACCCCCAATGTTGAAGCCCAGCTGTCTGTGTCCCCATTGGAAAGACTTCCTAACACTTTCTGTAATGCACCCCCTGCATGGCTGATATCTAATTTCAACTGCTGTTTAGGGGAGACACCAAGGGGACCCACCTAGAAATCTCTGTATACTCTGATAAAAATGTGGAAGAGCAAATCTGTGAAAAAGAAAATAAAAAAGTTATAGCAAAAATTATTTTGAAGCTACTGCCTCTCCATTGGGATACAGCCAAGTAGCCTTCGGAAACGCACGTTTGTCGCGTGACTTTTTTACCGCGAATCGCGCGACAGACGCGCATATGCAATATGCCTAGGTGTGAACGAGACCTAAACAAACAGGAGTTAAGGTACTTAAATGCATTTTAAAATATTTAACTATTAACAAAAATGTATCTTATTTGTGTATCACTCGGCTGTTGATCCTCAAACCATCTCTGAATTTGGTGCTGACACTGTCCTTCCTTCTGGAGGGGGGCTACTTTTGTTCCCCATGGTCCCTGTGTGTGTTGTAAAGTAGCCACCGCTCCAAGCTCACTCCTGTGATGGACTACAGTCTCACATTTAGTTTATTAATATGTATTGAGTGTGTAGTCCATCACAGAGTGTCTACTTTACAACACACACAGGGGGCATGGGGAATAAAAGTAGCCTCCCTCCAGAAGGAAGGACAGTGTCAGCACCACTTCAGAGATGATTGGAGGATCTACAGCCGAGTGATGCACGAATAAGATACATTTATGTTAATAGTTAAGTGACTTGAATGTATTTTTAAGATTTAACTCCTGAGTTTAGTGTCAATTTAAACATCTGACACTTTTGCATATATCAGATGCCCGGTCCCCCCACTGCATGTGTCCTGTAGGACCTGCTGGATGGAACCCCAGTGGCACAGCGGAAGATGCAAACATCCCACACACCTTGAAGTATCAGAGGCTGAAGATCCTACTGGAGGTCATATTCAAGTACTTCAGTCTGGTCCACAGATGCCACAGGTCCTATTTGCCCTCTGCTTCCTCCAATATTAGGAAGATCGTAAATGCTGCAGAGATCAGCTCCATGTAATGAAGTGACCATATTCCCTGTAGCACTCTCCTGTGCAGGGTTGGGGGAGGAGCCTTGACATCCAGGGTATCACAAGAAGTGGGTTGAATGATGCTGAGCATCATACAACCCAAGGAGAACCAGCACTGGACTACTGACCAGGAGGGTCTGCAGAGGACAACTGGAATTGGGCTTTAAAAAAAAAACACCACTACCTTTTTTAAAATAGCTATAAGCAGGGATTGTACTGGTTCTATAAGGACTCTTGTATCCAGGCTTCTCTCAAATTACTCTGTATTCTATCTACATGTATTACAGGAAATAAACACTTCTCTTGACAACAAGATTTCACAAGCAACTTTCTCTATCAACTAATTGCCTATTTCGCCGCCGGATTATATTACCTGAGCTGGCGGCAACGCAGGGTTCAGCACACAGAATCCCCGGCACTGTGGCTCTCCTCGATGATAAACTCCAGTCTAAGAAAATATTTGGCAGAGCTGTTCAGTTTCCTAATGTAATCTATTAATTTGGTCTTTGTTTCTAAAGCTAGGAGGGGTGCCAGTATGCAAATTGGTAATCTCTAAGGCCTCATACACACAGACTTCTGGTTGCATAAAGAATATGCGCACCGGGCATTTTTACCGCGATTTGCGGTAAAAGAAACTCGCGTTTACGAGGGCTATCCGGCTGTATCCTAATGGATACACGCTGAAAATACGCCCCAAAGAAGCTCCTGTACTTCTTTGGGCGTAGGGCATTTTTCAGCGCGGAAATACGCCCAGGTGGGAACCATGCCCATAGGCAATTATTGGTTTTCACATGCGGAGCGTTTTACAGCGCGTCGATCAGTGCTGTAAAACGCCCAGGTGTGAACCAGGCCTTAGGGCCAGTGTCTACGAGCTTTTGTTTGCTTGAATGAGCTTTTGCATTCACATATAAGTTTTTTAGGCATGAAAAACCTGCTTGAAGCAGGTCAACTTCATAACAGTAGAAGATCAGCTACAGGTCAGGAGGAGGTCAATTGGAGGACAGAAGGAAGTCAACTGCAGGTCAGAAGGAGGTCAAACTGCAGGTCAGAAGAAGGCCAACTGCAAGGCAGAAGAAAGTCATCTGCAGGACAGAATGAAGTCAACTGCAGGAAAGAAGGAAAACCAACTGCAGGACAGAAGCAAATCAACTGCAGGACAAAAGGAGGTCAATTGCAGGACAGAAGGAGGCCAACTGCAGGTTAGAAGAAGGTCAACTGCAGGCCAAATGCAACTGTCTATGAATTCTGAATTACCTCAGAAGTGTCTCAAATTGATGCTATTAACACAGCCCAAAGCCCGTTGATGGTATCGACACAGACCTCAACATACTTCTTTACTTTAATGCTGCCCCCCGCCAGTCATACATGGTTTGCTTCCATGCCACTCATTTCAGCCACTAGGAGCAAAGAAATATGGAGAGAATGGGACACACTCCCCTTCCATCCACACAGCGGGGCTGTTGGCAACGCAAAGCACCACCCTTACACAATGGACACCAGCCCGCACGTGTTTTAGCATGCAGGCTGGTAAAAACAAACCCTTGAAACCAGACAATCCAACTCCAACGTAATTTCAGACTCCTCAAATTGTATTTTGTAGCATACTAGAACTCTTTCTAGGTACAGTACCTGTTCTTCTGGATTAAACGTTGACTCTCAGACCCCATTAAGACCCCATTCACACTGAGCGACATGCAAATCGCGCGACTTTGAGCGACATTGAGCGACGAGCGACATTGAGCGACATCGCGCGACATCTTCCTATTGGGCTGTATGCAATCAGGAGCAATATCGCTCAAAATCGCTCTAAAAAAGGGTCATGTAGAAGCGACAAGCTACCAGCGACGAGCTACAAGCGATATTGAGCGATATTGAGCGACATTGAGCGACGAGATGTGAACAGCTACATTGAATTGTATTGGTGAAGCTACATAGAGCGATATAGTGCGGAAATATGAGCGATATCGCTACAAAAATCGCGCGATAAATCGCTCAATGTGAACGGGGCCTAAAGCTGGCTTTAATGTCAATCTTCTTGCAAACCAAACAAACTACTCTTGTAGTGGGGCTACCTCCACATTACAAGGGTTAGGAGCTCGTTTCGTCTAGGGGACTGGAGTAAAGCATTTGAGCGCCGTATACCCGCTCCTCCTGGGCTGCTAGACTGGTTCCCACAGCCTCTTTTCACCTTTGTTCTGGTAGTCTACCGACCACCGTCTTCACATCTAATGCAGGGTTTATGGACCTGCATTAGACATGAGGATGCTGAAGGACAGCTGGACTAGAGGGGGAGAAGAAGAGAGCAATGACTGCCAAGGGAGCAGGGATCAGGTAAAAGGGCTTTACTCCAGTCCCTAGACAAAAATGACAACTTAACCCTTTCAGTGTTAGGGTTGCCCCAGGGCAAGGGTAGTTTTTAGTTTGCCTGGAGATGGGCTTTCAATGTCCAAGTCCTTAAAAAAAAAAAAAAGACAGATTGCAGGAGGGCATTACCAGCAGCTCATCTGGTCACTTCCAAGCTAGATATCCTGGTATTTAAGGGGGTGGCACTCTTTACAGCAGAGGTACAAGGGTCTGTGTCCGTGACCTGGTTGACGGTTGACCATCATACCAAATTTGGGGATGTCAGTTTCTTGTGAACACAGGACATATACAGCACTACAGTTCCCTTTTTACTGTGCCAAGTCAAGCTTTAAGGTACACCGAGAGGACAGTCTAACGTTGCACGGTTGCAAATCTTCCTGATCAGCGCTGGCAGCCGCAAGGACTGCCGGCCCCATTTCCCTGGAGTCTGGAGATTTTGATGAACGCTTTGATTAGAACGTTCACAAGTCAGCACCGCTTGCAGCAGAGGCTAATCTGAGGCAAAACATCTGTAAGGGCCCGGGCCTGCAGGCCTCCCACTGCCGAGGAATCGTGCAGGATGATATTCCCTCTGGGGCAGCGGCTGAGCTGGCTTCCTGCGCAGAGAAAAGCCTTCAAAAGGGGCCTGCGTATGACTTTAAATGGTCATATGTTATATTTTTAATACCCGTTCGGTGCCAAAATGGGCCCCACCACGTGTAAACAGCACATGTAATGGGCTCCGGCGTCACTCCTAATATTTACAACGCGTTAACCCCTCCGTCACTAGACGAGATGATGAGACGCTCTGACAGAGCTTGCCATCGCAAACGCAAATGACCGGAATATTTTGCAATGTATGATCCATTCAAGGGTCGCCATATACATTACAATTTGACCAATCAGCTTCAGATTTACAGAATAACGAAACTATCCAATCGATGTGCATCCAATCAGGCAGAACCTTGTATTGCATAGTTGTTGGTAGTTCTAAAGGTTGATTGTACAATCAGATTATAAAGTGTGTAGTGAGCTTTAGAGGATACCTGGAGACTTTTATTTTAGTTTTGGATATAGTGGAGAAGGAATGGACCCCCCTGTCAGGTTTTTATTGCTGTCTGTGTCCCTGTTAGGGAGATTCTCTATCTGTCCTGGTGACCGTTGTCAATGAAAGTGAAAGAACATCCCAAATTTTGAGTTGTCACCAGACAGGAATAGATGGGGAATCTTCCAATGGAGACACTAGTTCTGGTGACCCTGCTGACCACCAGTGACTTCCCTCACTTTAGAGGGATTACTTCACACTTCCTATCATGACTGTAGGACAGGAAGTGAAGGAAAATCTCTCCAATAGCACACAGGTGGCAAAAAAAGTGGTCACAGGGGTTAAAACTAGGGTTGCACCGATACCAATACTAGTATGGGTGGCGATGCCGAGTATTTAGGCGAGTACTTGCCCAAATGCTCCGATGCCTGGCCAGATACTAAAGCTTCTAGTATCGGGGCCTCGCAGGGTCCCCTTCATCAGGATTAGATGAAGGAGACCCTGTGAGGCCCCGAAAAGCACTTGCCAATGAGATACAGCTATTGGCAATAAAATATTTTGCTTTTTCATGTGTGGCGGTGCCATCCGCAGTCATTTCCAGCACCCATCTTCATCAAGTGGGAATCCCGGTAAGGAGTGCGGTATGGTTCCTGTTTCCGTTTATTACACGCTACCCGACTTCCCGGCCAATCATGCCCCTTGCTGCCTCGACACGCGGACATTTTGTGGGAGAATGAGTCGCGGCTTATTCATATGTAAATATCACAGTTGAGACTATTTTCACTTGGGGGCCAGTAGCCCCTAACTTAATTTTGGTTGCCCCTGTCTGCCTGACATCGTGTGTCCGGGTTTCTGCTGCCATTAAACCCGGACACAGCATTCAAAACTCGGACTGTCCAGGTGAATCCTGGACGGGTAGCAACCCTAGTAATGACGCGTTGCCTGGCTTCCTGTTGGTCGAGAAGCTGGTAATCAGGAAGTCGGGCAGCGCGTCTTTAAATGGCTCCCGATTGGCCAGAAAGTCGGCTCCATGCTGTCTCGTCACCTGGCACTTCCTTTTATGCGGTGACAACTGTACCAGTTGCGCTCCTGTGTTGTCACCCTCTCACATGTGCCCCAATGGAGACGACAAGCGTCAACGTAGACACATTTTGGGCACACATGGTCCACCATTGTCGCTATCAGTAAGCCGCTCCAGAGCAGTGATGTTCAGCCGATGATTAAATTAATGCATGTAGACAGGAAGTGGCTGAAGGAGGAGATCAGCAATAAAAAGAAAGAAAGGTTAAAAAAAAGGATTTTAAAGAAAAAACACGGCAATGGTTTGCAATGCACGGTGCTTTATACAACTAAATGTTATTCAGTTGGGGTTTAGATCTATTTTAATATCCCGAAGTCTCCAAGTCAGACTTAAAGTGGAAGCGACTATACGCCGAGTCATACGTTAGCACCTAATAGTTTAATACTGTAGTTCTATCATGTTTCAGGCACTAGGTGAAGATATTGGTGGTGCTTAAGCAACTAAAAAAAAAAAAAAAATGCTCATTCATTGTCAAATAAGCAAGCTGGAAGTGCTGAGCTGCTTTGATCAATTGTGTCACCCAGCTGGCTATGGTGGGTAAACTGCAAGACCGGCCGAACGGAAATCCAATATTTGCACATCTATGTATGGCAGCGGTATGTTTACCCATTTGGCGGGGGGTTGGGCGACTCGGCTGTTCTGCGTCGGCCCGTGACGCGCGCTCTGGAGGAAACAAGGAGATTTGGAAAGCAGTTATGTTATCTCTCGGACCATTAGCAGCAAAAGCACTTTAATATACAACGCCGCGCTCTTTACCGTAATCCCAGCACTTAAAAGTAGAGACGTCTGAGCCTGGCATGGGAGCCTGGCATTTCCATATATGTGCAGCGCCAGGCCAGCAAACTGCGTCCCGTCCCCGGGCCGATTCCCATAGTCCTCCACTCCAACAGGCGCCATTCCTAGAAGCCACCTCACATTAAATCAGGGTATTTACTCCGCAAATCCCAAGATTAGGGCCGGAGATAGGGCCCGGGGAGGGGCTTTCATCCACCTCGCCGACGGCTCAGATCACTGTGCAAGGCTTTGTCTTCTGTAAACAAAGGATGAGCTCATAGCAAAGGATAATACACGTGCCAGTCCCATACTGCGCTCAGCAATCCACAACAGAGAACTGATCCTTCCCTACAAACGTCAGGTGGTCATAATAATCTGGCCACTCAGTGTATATATTTATTATAGTTATATGCTGTCTGTGGCACGCTTTAAGTAGACCTGAACCATTCAAGATTCAGTGATGGTAAAGCTATCAAATTAATTTTCGTTTATTAATAGCTCACAAAACAAGGTACAAATGACCCTGCGTCAGAAGAGGAAGCCGAATCCTATCATTGTGTTAGTGGGAATGTTGTATTCCATAATGAAATGATAGTCACAGGCCCCGCAATGGGCTTTGATCTAATAAAACCATCCCTAATGAGAAAATGACCCATTATTTAATAAGTTACTACAATGAGGTCTGAGGACTGTATTATGTCTATGTGTTTATGTTCAATAGGTTTGTAACAACCTCAACTTATATTTATGGACCAAAGGTTTTGACAAATGTGGAAAACATCTTCTGATCATGTATTTTTTGTTGTTGCTGATTTACACTTTAATCTGTAAAAACAGCTCTGACTGCAATACCCCTTCCCCATAGCAGTCCCCTTGTCTGCCATAAGATGTCCTCAGTATTTCTACTTAAAGGACATACTGTGAATGCTGGGTGTCATGGACCCACCCCTGAAAGAACAACTCCAGGAAATGTTTTTATTACCCGTGCAGTGGGCCTATCCCCGCAATGCAAGAAGTAACTAAAATAAAAGTGTGAGGTCGGTCTAAGAGCAAGCCAGCTTGAAGGATTGGGTGAGTATAACTTTTTTTTATTTTAGTGCCTAGAAAAAAACAAGCAAACATCTTGCAATGCCGGGGTAGCCCCACTGCAAGGGTAATAAAAATGTTCCTGGTGTTATTCTTTAAGGGGTGAGTCCATGACACCCTGCATTCCCAGTATGTAAACAGCCCGTCAGGACTTTTTCCTTGAGTTGTTCCTTAAGGGGTGGGTCCATGACACCATGCATTCCCAGTATGTCCTCAGCTCTTCAGGACTTTTTCCTGGTGTTATTCTTTAAGGGGTGGGTCCATGACACCATGCATTGACAGTATGTCCTCAGTCCTTTAAGTAGAAAGACTGAGGACATCTAGTGGCAGACAAAAGTACTGC
>NW_017306382.1:1869114-1892116 GCF_000935625.1 Nanorana parkeri | reverse complement strand
ATTTTAGGGAAAAAAACTGGCATTTTAATTTATTAAATGTTTATCCTGTTTAGCATGAAGACAATCAAGATTTACCAAACTTTAAATTTTGCTTCCTTAAAACCGTGACAAACTGTCCCAGAAGTACAAAATCATATAAAATGCCTGGATATGTCTGGACTTATAGGTTGACTGTCTGGAAGGGCCTGATAGGGACCCCCTACAACCCAATTTTACAATATACTAGTTTCAGGTTATATGGTAGGAACATGAAATGATTGAAGGAATACAATGTAAGCTGTGTGGTCGGCTCTCCTTATCACAGTACATACAAGCCATTACAGAATACAAAGATGATGTCACCATACAACATCACAACCCAGAGAAGATGGGAGGACAGCAGATGCTACACGAATATATTTTTCCCAGAAAAGACAGTGACCTCGTAAGATAAGATCAGACATAGCGCGGATTACACTCCAATTATGTAATAACGGAAGAATGAAAATGTAACAAGAATTCCACCCTCTACAGTCATCTTCTGCCCCAAGGCAGAGCGGAGTCCTTTGAAAAGTGAAAGACGATGTCGTGTAACATAAAGCACCTATAAAGATACAGAACCCATAAAAGGTGAAGTCGCCACTGTCAGAAAGTCGTGAGTAATTTTGTACTACTAGGATTGACGTCGTTTACGCATACCTGTATAATGTACGGTTTTGTATTGCTGTCATCTCTATTATAAAAATTCAGATGAGAAAAAAAAAAAGGTGAAGTCGCGCTGAACGCGCGTCTGCTGGTGTGCACAGGGAGGAACAGTGCCTGTGCGCCCACCACGATCCATCGCACTGTTTCCTTTCTTTTAGAACTTTATAGAAATGTCACAAATAACATTTCCTTCCGTTTTATTCATCGCAAAACCAACAACCTGAGCGCCGTGGTGTGAACTGACCCCATTGAAAACAGGCTTTTGGACTTTTCTGTGCGTTGGGACTGTGCTGGCTAAGGCTGCTAGTGTAGTTCCAGCTAGGGAAGCATCGATACCAGTTTTTCGGTATCGAGTATGAGTACAGATATTTTGCTTTCGGTGCTCACCAATACTGGTGCTTCCGCTGGCATGGAGCTGGCTTCCTGGGCAATCAGGAAGCTGGGTAGCAGGTAATGACATGCCGCCGGCTACATGTTGTTTGGCCAGCTCCATTGTGATTGGCCGGGAAACCGGCTTCCCAGCCAATCAGCATGGAGCCAGCTTCCCAGGCCAATCAGGAAGCCTGGTGGCAAGTAATGACCCGCCTCCTGGCTTCCTGATTGGCCAGGAAGCCGGCTCCATGCTTCTTGGCTGGAAAGAAGGCTTCACAGCCAATCAGCATAGAGCCAGCTCCATGATGTTTGGCCGGCTCGATGCTGATTGGCTGGGAAGCCAGCTACCCAGCATAGAGCCGACTTCCTGGCCAACCAGGAAGCCGGGAGGCAGGTCATTACTCGCAGCCCGGGTTCCTGATTGCCCGGGAAGCCAGTTCCATGTTCCTCTACGGCAGTGGTTCTCAACCTGTGGGTCGCGACCCAAAAGTGGGTCGCAACCCACAGTTGAGAGGGTCCCCACATGCCTTGTGCTGCTCTAGGTAAGAGGCTCCTCAGCCTCCTAGCGCAGCAGAGTCAGTTCTCCTAGATGGCGCTGCAACAGCAGAGGGCAGAGAGGATCAGAGAGAGGGGAGCAGGCAGGAGTGAGGGGAGGTGAGTGCTTGAGCACTGGACGCCAACAGAGAGTCCCACTAGCCAACTGAGAGCCTGCATAGCCTCCCGAGAGCCCACACAGATACTAGTATCAGTGCATCCCTAAATTTTACCGTTTGGGGTCACCACAACTTGGCAAATGTTACCAAGGGGTCCCGGCCCTAGAAAGGTTGAGAACCACTGCTCTACGTCACTGCCGGTCTGAGGAAATCTTCCTCTGACCGGGAGTGCCAGTATCAGGGAAGGTATCGGAGCATTTGCGAGAGTACTCGCCCAAATACTCGGTATCGGCACAGATACTAATACTAGTATCGGTATTGGTGCATCCCTAGTTCCAACGCATCTGGTGTGAACGAGATCGAAAGGTTTTGCTACCCCACTCACATTATTATTTGTGCACCTTGCTGGGGTAGAACCTTAATTGCCTAGTCAAAAGTGTATTAAAAGGCCAGTTCACCGAAAATGAATACTTCAGTTATGGGTGGATGGACAACAGACTGCATTGCCATCAGCTTATTTATCTGGGATTCTGGTAGCTTGCACCCAGCAGTGTTTATTTGAATAGCTGTGGCTGGAAAGTGCTACACAAAGCAATGAGAGGCTGACAATGCCCGCAGCTGTTCACATGTAATCAGACATGCAGTGATTACCTACAGGTGGCCGCCTATGGATGCAAACAGTTTGCATCTATGCATGATCATCTGCGGGTAATCACTGCATGTCCAATTGCAGGTGAATGGCTGTGGGTGCTGTCAGCCTCTCATGTATCGCGCTGAGAAACATTGATCTATAGATAGTGGTCAAAAAACCATTTACATAAGCCCGGCACAATTCATCATTGGGAATAGAGAGGAGCTTTTAAGAGAGCTATGGCTCAGCATGGAGCCAGCTTCCCAGGCCAATCAGGAAGCCTGGTGGCAAGTAATGACCCGCCTCCTGGCTTCCTGATTGGCCAGGAAGCCGGCTCCATGCTTCTTGGCTGGAAAGAAGGCTTCACAGCCAATCAGCATAGAGCCAGCTCCATGATGTTTGGCCGGCTCGATGCTGATTGGCTGGGAAGCCAGCTACCCAGCATAGAGCCGACTTCCTGGCCAACCAGGAAGCCGGGAGGCAGGTCATTACTCGCAGCCCGGGTTCCTGATTGCCCGGGAAGCCAGTTCCATGTTCCTCTACGGCAGTGGTTCTCAACCTGTGGGTCGCGACCCAAAAGTGGGTCGCAACCCACAGTTGAGAGGGTCCCCACATGCCTTGTGCTGCTCTAGGTAAGAGGCTCCTCAGCCTCCTAGCGCAGCAGAGTCAGTTCTCCTAGATGGCGCTGCAACAGCAGAGGGCAGAGAGGATCAGAGAGAGGGGAGCAGGCAGGAGTGAGGGGAGGTGAGTGCTTGAGCACTGGACGCCAACAGAGAGTCCCACTAGCCAACTGAGAGCCTGCATAGCCTCCCGAGAGCCCACACAGATACTAGTATCAGTGCATCCCTAAATTTTACCGTTTGGGGTCACCACAACTTGGCAAATGTTACCAAGGGGTCCCGGCCCTAGAAAGGTTGAGAACCACTGCTCTACGTCACTGCCGGTCTGAGGAAATCTTCCTCTGACCGGGAGTGCCAGTATCAGGGAAGGTATCGGAGCATTTGCGAGAGTACTCGCCCAAATACTCGGTATCGGCACAGATACTAATACTAGTATCGGTATTGGTGCATCCCTAGTTCCAACGCATCTGGTGTGAACGAGATCGAAAGGTTTTGCTACCCCACTCACATTATTATTTGTGCACCTTGCTGGGGTAGAACCTTAATTGCCTAGTCAAAAGTGTATTAAAAGGCCAGTTCACCGAAAATGAATACTTCAGTTATGGGTGGATGGACAACAGACTGCATTGCCATCAGCTTATTTATCTGGGATTCTGGTAGCTTGCACCCAGCAGTGTTTATTTGAATAGCTGTGGCTGGAAAGTGCTACACAAAGCAATGAGAGGCTGACAATGCCCGCAGCTGTTCACATGTAATCAGACATGCAGTGATTACCTACAGGTGGCCGCCTATGGATGCAAACAGTTTGCATCTATGCATGATCATCTGCGGGTAATCACTGCATGTCCAATTGCAGGTGAATGGCTGTGGGTGCTGTCAGCCTCTCATGTATCGCGCTGAGAAACATTGATCTATAGATAGTGGTCAAAAAACCATTTACATAAGCCCGGCACAATTCATCATTGGGAATAGAGAGGAGCTTTTAAGAGAGCTATGGCCCAACCTTTTTTTTGCCATAGTTCTCTTTAGGGTCACAGGAGGACATATAATAATGTTCTCCTGTGACCCAAAACTCAGCATATAGCGCGCTATTGCCTGCTATATGCTGACAGTGTGGGATCCATCCCGCTGCCTGATTGACAGCTGGCTCTGCCATTCTAGAGCCAGCTGTGCCCGACCCCTCCCCCGTCTATCCCTCCAGCCAGCACTGAAAGAACGGAGAGGGGAGGGGGGAATCCCTGCGAGGAGATGATCAGGAACTGAGTGATCAGCAGTATATAATCGCTCAGTTCTTGATCAATAGAGCCAATGTGTGACAGCTTCAGTGTCACACATCGGTTTTATTCATGGGGATGAGTGTATTTCACTCTCCCCATAATTCTCCTTTAAAAGGAGAACTATGGGGTTAAGGCTTTTCCCTGGGAAGACACAAACCAGCATCCTCCCGTCACCCTAAGCTCAGTATACCGCAAGCTGCAGCTCCTGGTATACTGAGACGCCGCAGCTGAAACGGATCCCGACAATTATGTCTGGATCCTCCAAGCTGCGTGAGTGACAGCTGGCTCTGCCTATCTAGAGGCAGAGCCAGCTGTACCCGCCCTCTCCCCCGTCCGTTCCGCCAGTCAGCGCTGGCTGATCGGAGCGGGGAATCCAGCCCCTCCCTTGTCACAGCAGAGAGCCGTGACAGGATCGAGAGGTGAGCGAACGCCGGTATGTGTTCGCTCACCTCCCGATCTACTGAGCCGACCTGTGACAGTCTCATTGTCACAGGTCGGCTAGAACTCACTCATAGTTCTCCTTTAAGTTTGGATTCAACATGGACCGAACCTGAGCTCCTCCAAACAAGGAAGTGTCATGGGCACTTCCACACAATCAGCTGCAGGCCGGCCATTCCCCGCCCCGCAGCTGTATGTAAACAAAGGGGTGGGATGCTTGTACTGACATAATTTACCTTATATGGCCACAAAGCCATATCAGGTCATAGATGTCTCTGGACCCCGCCCCTTTACTTATGTCTAGCAGGGCTGCATCCTTTGCCTACATACTTTGTCCTATAATGTGTCCCTCTTTCCCATCTCACAAAGGTGGGAGGTTTGAGATGGCTGTTCTAGGCCTAGTCCCCAAATATGTGTTGTGTTAGCTTAGAATGTTCTGAAATTAAGCAGAAAGCTTGTTACATAGACATGTCAGATTACAATGTTACTTGCTGGAGGGCGTGCAATGTGGCGCGCTTCCTCTTCTGCAAACCTATGACAGTTTTCAGGCTTCGTTCATTTTTTTTTGCTAGTCCTAGTCTGTTTGGAATCGGAGCCGTTGCCAAAATCTGGTCACACAATTTTGGTTGTAACGGCTGCCATTGCCAGGGGGGTTGATAGATATTTGTATAATATTATCATCATCCAATCAAACTACACAATTCTATCCAACTGGCAGACACGGTACATGAACCCAGATGATGTATTGTATGCAGAGGGATCGCCCTGCAACTCGTTTCTTGGATTTAAAGAGACAATTCCTGTAAGGTTGGGTAAAGCTGAACTCCGGGATAAGCACATTTTGTCTAAATTCAAGAGCCATGTGTGTTCTTCCTTGAATCTTGGAGAGCGGTGTGTATTTCCTTCAGATCTGTGCAAACTTGTAGCTTCCAGTAGACCGCTCACTGCTGCCCTCTCTCATTGTGCAGGGTGATTGGTCTCGTCTCCGCCCCCTTCTGTAATAAAGACCGGTCACTGCTGCTCTCTTTCCTTGTGCAGGGTGACTGGTCTTGTCTTCGCCCCCTCCTGTAATAAAGGCCGCTCCCTGCTGCTCTCTCCTTGTGTAGGGTGACTGGTCTCGTCTCTGCCCCTCCTGTAATAAAGGCCGCTCACTGCTGCTCTCTCCTTGTGTAGGGTGACTGGTCTCGTCTCTGCCCCTCCTGTAATAAAGGCCGCTCCCTGCTGCTCTCTCCTTGTGTAGGGTGACTGGTCTCGTCTCTGCCCCTCCTGTAATAAAGGCCGCTCCCTGCTGCTCTCTCCTTGTGTAGGGTGACTGGTCTCGTCTCTGCCCCTCCTGTAATAAAGGCCGCTCCCTGCTGCTCTCTCCTTGTGTAGGGTGACTGGTCTCGTCTCTGCCCCTCCTGTAATAACGACCGCTCACTGCTGCTCTCTCTTCTTGAGCAGGGTGACAGGTCTTGTCCCGCCCCCTCCTGTAATAAAGACCGCTCACTGCAGCTCTCCCTTCTTGTGCATGGTGACTGGTCTGGTCTCTGCCCCCTCCTGTAATAAAGGCCGCTCACTTCTGCTCTCTTTCCTTGTGCAGGGTGACCGGTCTTGTCTCCGCCCCACCGGTTTTGTTCTGCGGGCAGTCTGCAGGGGGTGGGGGGGTGGGTGAGCTCAGGCTACATACAGCACAGTGATGATGTCACTGCTACTTTTAAAATGTATTTTCAGGGTTTACAAAGGCATTTGGTGCACACTAAGTGGCTTTATATCCTTCGAGGCTATTGAGGAATATATTTCAATGAACGTTCTTGTGCCCGGAGTCGTGCTTTAGGTAATCATTGGGCTCCCTTACGTCATAAACAGTTCTTCCTGGCATTCTCGTGGGGGAGGGATCAGCTGGGTCACAGCTATGAAGAATATGTATCACAACTAGGAAATGTTAAACACATCTCCGTGAATGCCGCAACCTGCCTGTACGGAATGTACGGGGTAAATGTTTCAATGTGTCTCCAAGTTCATGAGCTCATCTTTGACATTTTTGTCATCTTACACATTCTGTCTGTTGCTGCTGGTTAAGTAAAAACATGATTAGCTGGAATTAACGGCACGCTGGCAGGCTTGGCTATATATGGATCTATTAAATGGTACAAGGTATACTAGAAAACTGACAATCTAGTGCTGACTCATGTACAAAGGACGCAGTCTACCTGTGTGAGGCAGCACATCAGTACATCCCATTAACATTTGTCTTCAGTAATCTGGGAACCCCTCGTGTGCCCATCTGTAATGCGGGAGGGGGTCCCAAACACAACTACTGTAGGCGCCTTTCTGTGTCTCAAATACAAAGTATAAAAAATCACAGAGTCAGTTCTAAAAAAAAATTCCCACAGCCACCAATTAGAGTAAAACCTGCCTTGGCAAGATGAGTCTGATTGGTGATAGAGACGGGATTGGTGATTGGGTGACCAGAGGAAAAAAAAAAAAAAATCACACAATACAGATACAAGAAGCATATTCGCACAACCTACATGCAAGGAGCTCTCCGGAATCTGGCTAGAGCTCAGATCACAGTAGGAATGCACCGATACCGGTATTTCGGTATCGAGTACCGATATTTTTTTTTCCCGGTACTCGCCGATACCAATAGCAGAAGTCCAATTCAGGAAGCCAGACGGCGTTTAAAGACTCACCACCTGGCTTCCCGATTAGCAGGGAAGCCATCCCCATGCTTCTCGTCACTAGATGGCGAGAAAGCATGGAGCCGGCTTTCTGGCCAATCAGGAAGCCAGTAATGATGCAGCGCCCAGCTTCTAGATTGGCTGGGAAGCCGGCTCCATGCTCCCTCGTCATGAGGTGACGAGGGAGCATGAAGCCAGCTTCCCAGCTAATCAGCACGCCAGGCGCACTGCGTCATTACACGGCACCCGACTTCCTGATTAGCCAGCTTCCCGGCCAATCAGGAAGCCGGGCAGCGAGCCATTACACACTGCCTGGCTTCCTGATTGGCCGGGAAGTCGGCTCCATGCTCCCTCGTCACAAGTTGGCTCCATGCTCCCTCGTCACAAGTGGAGCCGGCTTCCCGGCCAAATCAGGAGGCCGGGCAGCGAGTCATTACACACTGCCTGGTTTCCTGATACCGGAAGTATCGGGCTAGCCATCGGAGCATTTAGGTGAGTACGAGTACTCACCCAAATATTCGGCATCGGCACCGATACTAGTATCGGTATCAGTGCATCCCTGGATGACAGTAAACCCATCACAAGAAAAATGTGGTGTGGCTGCCTTTGCTAGTGATGAACGTTGCATACCTCCCAACTGTCACTTATTTGGAAACAAATTCCTTTGTCTCTGTTCTCCTCAGTTGTCCCTTTTACCTTTACAATCTGAGAGATTTGGAGCAGTTGGGGAAAGAAGAGTGCTCCAAAATTCCTGTAGAGAGGTGTAAGAAACTCATTGAGTTACAGGAAGCCATTGATTTCAGTTATTTTTTCCAAGGGCTGCGCTACCAAATATTAATTGAGGGTGCCAATAATTTTGTCCAGTACATTTCTGGAGTTTTGCGTGGAAAGTGTCAGATTTGGCATGAGAATGCCGAAACATTTGTAATTGCGACAATTTTCTGCGCAAAGTGGTGCATTATCTGACAGAAATGCAGGGGCGCCAATATTTTTGGCCATGGCTGTGTATGTATGTATGTATGTATGTATGTATGTATGTATGTATATAGTAAACATCATCTGGGTTAACAGCTGTAAGTGCTTTACAACAGGGTGATCCCTAGCCAAAAAGTCCAATGGCTGCCGCACTTTAAATCTTTTATTGAAAACAAGAAAAATACATCTCACACTTGTTCCAAAAGTTTCAACAATTTTGGGCTGAAAGATGCCTCTCCTTAGACAGAAAATGTATCTTTTGACCGGAAATTGTTGCAATAAGAAATCTCTCCTCAATGTGAAGGGAAATCCCCTCTTTGACAGCTGTTAACAGGACATTGGAAAATGCCCCCAAAACTTGACAACTATAAAATTTTCCATCATTTATGTCTCAGGACAAATAAAGAGGGTGCATCTGCCCCACGGGGACACGGCCAACAATAAAAGCCTGAAACGGGGTCTCTAAACCTTCTCAAATCTTTCCAGAACTAAAAGAAGTCTGGCTACAGATATGCTTATTTTTTTTCCCAGGCCAAATGCTTATTTTTTTTCCCAGGCCAAAAACATTAACAGAATCATTTTTTAATACAAATAATTTAATTGCTGCCTCGATTACAAGCCAGAAACTCGAAGCGGGCTTATTAATGACGCTTGGGACGGCAGAGCAGATGTGTGAAGGGTCGCCATAAACCTGTCACGGCCGACGCCTGGAGGGACACTCTACTTTTACGGCAATAGGAGCGCCAAGAGACCCTCAGTGCTAGGAAATCTCTGTACAAACAATGCTTTAAGATGCTTGCAAATTGCTTTGAAATGTACTTTACCGTATGGCGCTCTGAGCCAAGAAACCCATAAAGATGAATCCTGTGAACGCTGAACAGAACTATAAAAATATAAAGGCTAAAAATTGAGCTAGAATTCCAGTTTTGATCACCAATTCATTCACGGGTGGGCCAGGCCTTCCTTAGGTGATCCTATTGTTAACGAACACCTTGTCTAGTTCTCTCTAATGCAGATGGGCCGGTCTATGCAGACATGACGCCGCGACCCACTGCAGAGGGTGTCGCGACCCACTTTTGGGTCGCGACCCACGAGTTGAGAACCACTGATTTAAACTATCACCCAGCAGGAAAGACATCAGTATGGCGCGCCATAGCCCAAAGCAAGCGGTCGCAATGAATCTTTTTCAGTCATAGGAAAGCTGTTGTGAGGGAAACACAGAGGCTACCATTGCTGACCTCCTACTATGGAGAATACCAGTTGCCTGGCTGTCATAATTATCTTATTGTTTGAGTACTTTGAGTCACTGCACTGGAACAACAAAAGGGGAAGAGAGAAAGATGGAGGGAGAAAGTGAGGTAGTAGAGAAGAAGGGGTAGAGAGGAAGGAGGAGAACAAGGAAAAGAGAATGAGAGGAAAGTAGAGGAAGGGAGAGAGAAGGAATGGAAGCCACAGAGAAGGAGAGAAAGCGAGAGAGAGAGAGGAGAGAAGGAGGAGAGGAGGAGAGGAATGGAGAGAGGAGGGTAGGAAGGGAGAGGAATGGATAAAGGATAGAAAGGAAGAGAGGAATGGAGAGAGGAGAAGAGGAATGGAGAGAGGAGAAGAGGAATGGAGAGAGGAGAAGAGGAATGGAGAGAGGAGAAGAGGAATCGAGAGAGGAGAAGAGGAATGGAAAAGGAGAGGAAGGAAGAGAGGAGAAGAGGAATGGAGAGAGGAGAAGAGCAATGGAGAGAGGAGAAGAGCAATGGAGAGAGGAGAAGAGGAGAGGAAGGAAGAGAGGAGAAGAGGAATGGAGAAAGGATAGAAAGGGAGAGAGGAGAAGAGGAATGGAGAAAGGATAGAAAGGGAGAGAGGAGAAGAGGAATGGAGAAAGGATAGAAAGGGAGAGAGAAGAGGAATGGAGAAAGGAGAGGAAGGAAGAGAGGAGGAGAGGAATGGAGAAAGAAGAGGGAGGGAGAGAAAAGGAGAGGGCGAGAAAAGGAGAGGAAGGAAGAGCTATAGATAAAGAGAAGAAGTGAGAGAATAGGAGAGAAAGAGGAAGGGAGAGAGAGAGAAAGAGGAAGGGAGAGAGAAAGAGGAAGGGAGAGAGAGAGAGAGAGAAAGAGGAAGGGAGAGAGAAAGAGGAAGGGAGAGAGAAAGAGGAAGGGAGAGAGAAAGAGGAAGGGAGAGAGAGAGAGAAGAAGAATGGAGAGAGAAAGAGGAAGGGAGAGAGATGAAGAGAAAGTGAGAGATGAAGAGAAAGCGAGAGAAGGAGAGGAAGCAAGAGAAAAGGATAGGAAGCGAGGAAGAAGGAGAGGAAGGGAGAGAGAGGAGAGGTAGTGAGAGAGAATAATATTTAATTATATATATATATATACACACACACAAAAACACAAATGTGTTTATACGTTTTTTCACCTAAGAGTCACACATTTCTCTAATTTGATTCCATTTGAAAAATGTGTGAATCATGGGTGAAAGTTGTGTAAAATGTGTGAAAAAAAAAACACATATATAGACCCCCATACACACACAGATTTTTACACACACGCATAGATACTTACACACACGTGTGCATATAGACTAAATTATTTAGATTACATTCTTTTTTGACTTGTTTCAGCCTCTGGCTGGTTCCTCCTCTCCTTACCCCCTTCCTTCATGGTCACCAAAAAACAAAGCAATAGTGTGAGATCTCTATGGGGACAGACGTTTGTTGTGACGAGCCTTCCAGAGGAAGCCCAGAGGTGGAGGAAGCTGACAGCGGATCGGGGCTGACTGGTAAGAGGTGTGCAGGGGTGTGACCAGCCCTCCTGCAGAGCCCACCAAAGAGAGTCTATGGTGGGCTCTGCAGGGTCACCCTCAGGTGAGCTGTGTGGGGTCTATGGTGGGCTCTGCAAGGGGCGTAGCTAGAAATCACAGGGCCCCATACAAAATTTTGCCCTGTGATTTCTAGTTACTCCCCTAATCACATGCATGTACTTGCGAGCCTGGTTCAAGCCCAAGGACTAGCTTGAGTGAAGGTCTATGTAACCAGTGCTCCCTAGGACTTTGGATTATCCAGGCACACGGAAGAGTCATCCCTGTGTAGTAAAGGAACTTATGGGCCTTTGTTTAATCTAAAACCAAAGACAAAGTTCCAACTGGCAAACATCAATTTTTTGGAGCCATAGAGGGCACATATTTCAGAGATAAAAGAAACAAAAAGAAAACAAAATATAGCATTTTATGTTTTGTGTATATATATTTTTTTGAAAGGTTGAGTTTTAAGAAATGTTGTGACATCCATATATATATAACCCTTGTTGCTAAAAAGATTTTTTTTAAAGGTGTAATGACACAAACAAAAACAAAAAATTCAAAAAGTTTCTGGTAAAGGACTCTCCTTTGGTACAAAACACATGGCTGGGATGGCCTGTCTGCCAGATGTACTGTACTATATTGTTTCTCGTAACTCAAGATGTCACTGTACACCGGGAGCGGAAACATCGGCTTGTGAACCGCATTAAACAGACAAGCATATCTCACAGGCAGGCGATGTTCTGGGGAGGAGAGGCATGGATCTGATTAGTAGTGTCGTATCACGTAAAAAGGATGTAACCAGAGACTGTGGCCTGGAGGACTGAAAAGCCTTCACAACTTCCAACAGCGTAAAGAACGCCGGCCTAAGCAAAAACCTTTCTAGCGCTTCTAAATCTAGAAATACGTGGACCCCCAAGTACGACCTAGTGTCTAAATCCAGGAAGGTTGGCAATATGCAAGTAAACTGATCTTCTAAAGCAAACACCCAAATAAGTTTGTTGTCTGGTCCCCCATTTTAGATGACTGGGGAACACTGGGAGGTGTGCTGTGTCTTTGTACTCTCCTACCATAGACGGCTATGAGCGCTGAGACATGGAAGTCCCCTCACATAGGCCATGACTGATGGATTCGTCAATTTTCTGTCCCTCCGTTAACAACCCCAATAAACACACAGACTGCGCGACATGGATTTTAACGGCCACAGCAGCCCTTTTATTAAACAAACAACTTTAACAATAACCAAAGTAATAAACCAAATAATATACAAAATAATACTTTAAACAATGGTTGACCTGAGAAGGGGTCTTTGGGTGCCCGCCAGCCCAAAAGGCCTCTCATAACACTCCACCAATGTCCCCAGCCGCACCACAACCAGCTCGAGGACACTTACTCCTTCTGGGTTCCCAAGGGGCCAGGGCCCGCCCTTTACAAATCCGGACACCAACAGGGGGAAGCACCCATACCAGCTGAGGGCCCCCCATTTTGTAATGAACTCCGAATTTTGTAGACCCCCCAAAGACCCCCTAACCCGCCAAGCTGCCGTGACAAAAGAGCAAAACCCCCAAAACCACAGAATTCAAAGGAGGGAGGGTGGGACAACCTGCTTCCTTCGTCGATTTCCGGAAAGAGGACGTCCCTCAGCCCTCGCAGCTCCTTCCCATGCGGCTCCTCCCGGACACCTGACTCCCACGTCCAATCAGGTAAGAGCAGCTCTTCCCATTTATCGTTTAACCCTTTCTCCCGGGACTATTCCTCCCCCCAGTCATGTAGCCCCTCCGCTTAGTCTCTCCATGTCTGTCTTTTTTGTATTTTCTATGTTTATAGTATGTGCAGGGCTGGAAAAATTATGGGTGTCTCACCAGTCAGTCAAAAGTGTCAACAGTCAGCATGACCGGACTATGGCCTTGCAATTTATGTTAACATTTTTTGTGGACAGATAGAGCTTTCTTTTGGAGATATATAATCACCACGGGGGGGGGGCGATGTTATTTTATTTTTCTATATAATGAAAAAAGTACCGTAAATGTAAAAAAAAAAAAATAGTTTCCCTACGTTATAAAACATTTATTCTTACCCATATTTTTGGTACAACATAATAGTCGGGATCACGTCGGGTAAATAGACACCAAACATGTCAAGCCTTAAAATTGCGTGCCTTCGCAAAATCGCAAAAAACGCCCATAGGCGACGCTTAAAACGCTTTTACTGCTCATCAGTTTGGTGTTATCAGTGATTAATGGTTCTATTATGATTGCTCTCACTCCGACGTTTGCGGTGATATGTAGCATGTGCGGCACAATAGGCGCAATCGTCGTTTTCGCATGTAGGCGCACCCGACGCATATCTACGTGTGTATGTGGGGGACGGGGACTTTAAAAAGATTGTTTTCTTTTTTAATTTTTTACGCTCATTTTTTTTATGATTCTTTAATTTTTGTATTTCTTTTTTTTTTTTTTTTTTTTTTTTTTTTACACACAACTTTATTGCTATTACATGGGGGGGAGGGCTAAAAAGTCCCCTATGTGATAGCCAATTTACATGACAGGTCCTCTTTATGGAGACATCAGGGGTCTCCAAGACCCCTAATGTCACCTAGCTACCCCCAGAGAAGCTGATGAAGCAGATATCTGCTTCATCAGCTTCTCTAGCTGGAGAGTGACACTGAATGCAGGAAGTGATGTAATGTACATCACTTCCTGCATTCGGGGACTGAGAGGAGTTCAAAGGGAGATCGTATACTGAACTCCCTTTGATCGCCTGTCACAGAGCCGTGCCGGTCCTGGCCGCATCGGGCACAGCGGATCTCGAGACCGGCAACGGCAGTGACAGCGGCTAATACAAGTGATCGAGCGTCTCTAAAGACGCCCTTGATCGATTGAATGTGAAGCACCCGGCCGTGTAATTACAGCGGCCGGCCGGGAAGCTGCTCGTCGGGCTCCACCGTATTCTCGTCACAGACGAGCGGATTTTTCAAGCCCTGAGTATATGATATCAGAAGTATGTCACTTGTCTGCTGCAGGCAGGAAGAACCATTTCCTCAGTCTCCTCTCCCCCTAGTAATAAGGCTGCAACTTTTGTAGCTTCTCAGGTTGTAGCAGAGGCTGGTCTGTGTTAGACAACACAGCCAAAAACTGTAGTCCAGGTAATAGATGCAGACCCTGGATGATGCCTATACAAAGATGGCTACATTTTTGTGGAGAGAAAGGCATATGAACGCATTATCAGGGGGAGTACTGTGATGCCTGTGAGAGACAATAAATACCTCAAAGTGTTACACTGATACATTACTAAGCATGCATGTACTCAGGGTAGGGGTGACACCAAAATGACTGTCATTTTGGTGTCACCCCCTATGAAAAGTCGGGCACACGGTCACAGACCGAGAGCCCGACAGTGTCAGGAGAGAGGGGGGGACCCGGAGGTATATCTCATCCCACCGGCTGAACATCCCATACTTTCTCTGCTGGCGTCCATCACGAAGATGGCCGCCGGCAGGCGTCAATAAGATAACCCCGCACGCGCGCAATGACATCACGGCGGGGTGTCACCCCCTTTTCCGCTCCGGGTGTCACCCGGCCTCGGGACGCCCCTGCATGTACTAGATCTGATGCTAGGTCAACTTTAAAGCCCAACTCTAGGAAACCTTTTTCCAATTTGGATAGATGGGGACCTCCATCAGATTGCTTTTCATAGCCTTATTTCATCCTTCTTCCTTCGATATTAAAGGAGAACTATTGGGAGAGTAAAATACACTCTTCCCAATAGTTTGAGGTGGCATGTGACACTGCTGCGGTTACACGCCGGCTCTATAGCTCCAGAACGGAGCGATCACAAACCACTGATAACTTAGCTCATGGCGCCTCCCTGCAAAGAGCGGTGACTGTCAGTTACCACCCCCGCAGGGATTCCCCTCCCCTCTGTTCCTTCAGCGCTCATTGGAGGGACAGACAGGGGAGCGGGCAGCCACAGCTACCTCTGGCTCTAGAGAGGCAGAGCCAGCTGTCAATCAGGCAGCAGCGTGGATCCCGACAATATAGTTGGGATCTTTCCAGGCTGCAGCACAGCAGTAGCCCGGTATTTGCTGAGTTTGGGTCACAGGAGTACATTAGTAAATGTCCTCCTGTGTGCAAAAGAGAACTAAAGCCCCCCCCCCCAAAAAAGGTTTAAATATAATTCTCTTGTAAGTTCATCTGGGGCAAGGAACAATGTAATAGGTTGTTGCATTCTGTTAGGTAGATCATAATTTGTAAGCACCTTCTAAACACAACAAATAAACCGCACCCAGCAAATGTACAGCTTATTCATGGCAGGCCTCAGTTCTAGGATTTCAAGTAGTATTAAGCAATCCAGTGTTTTTAAATGAAATGCATTCTCAGCAACCTATTAAACATTCCCTAGTCCATCATTTTCTTGAGGCCACAAACACATTATTTGCTACACATTGCCACCAGCTCTAGAGTCTTATACATGCACAGTGCTCTAGGGACAGGGCAGGCTCCAGAAGCTATCCGTCACTAGCAGAGAGGAGGAAAAGGGAGCGGAGGACAGTGGCTTACGGCTCGGTTTCTGTGGATGCAAGGTGATGCCATGGGACCCTGTAAAAAGATGTAGCCACCTATAAACAGGAACCAAGTAAGAGGTTTTTATTGGGCAGTTGGGCAGCAGACAAAACTGGAGAAGCACTCTAGCAAAATGTCTGAGGATAATACAGGATTTAGCATGTTTGCTGGACACCACAGATACTAGCAGTTTCCAAGGTAAAAGTAAACATCTTAACCGGATTCCAGATAACTCTCAACATGGCTAATAGGCAACGAACAGCGCTCAGCATTGTAGATTGGCACCAGATATCACTTAGCATATAAAATAGACTGAAGACATGGGTTAAGACCAACTGGGCACCAGACAGAGCATGACATGTTTGAAATCATACAAATTTTGCCATGTGGGATGGGTACCACAGAGGGCTCGTACAGTTATCTGAGCACCACACCGGGCTCCACATGTTGTCTTGAGACCAGACAACTCCGCATTTCAACAACAGGCCACCAAAGACAACTCAACAATCAACCTTGGATAAGTCATTTAATTTTGAGGATAACCTAAATTATCCATAACTAGGTGTAATAGCCATGGGCTCAACACACCCTATGAGCAGAACCATCTCAATTCTAGGTCATCTCAGTAGGTCAGCGGCACACACAAAGAGTTTCGATATCAATATCTCTTTGATATGATTATTGAAGAATGTCACAACATGTCATTAGAAGCTAACGTTTCGGGACCTCACAGGGACCCTTCCTCAGAGCGACATAGTGACAACGTGTGCAAGAGAAAGCCAGCTATATATACACACATCAGGCAAGGTGTTGACAGTTCGGCCCCGCTCTCCACGCTATGGCTGTCTCCATAGCAACAGGAGACGCTGCCCCTTTGGTACAACGGACACTACACCATGAAACACTGACAGGTAACCAGTTTTAATACACGAGAAGTCCACAAGACATGTCACCATTTTTAGAAATGTTTTACTGGGATATGGATTTCTGTTTGAATGAACACTTCTGGGATATCATTCTGAGATGTGTATATACACTTAGTGGCCAGATTATTATGATCACCCCATTAGTACTTCGTTGGGCCACGAGTTGACCCCACGAGATGACTTAGTTGGGCCGCCTCGTGACTCCACAAGATGTTGAAAGGTGATGCGAGGAATCTGACAGGGCACTGTTGCCCTTCTGTTGTCTTGTACCAGTCTTGCCACTCTCCGTTCTGCCCTAACATTGACTAGTCGCTGACGGCCACAATTCGCACTTCAGACACAGATTTTCGGCTGACAGTCCGGTCTTTAAACACTTTAACAACAGCTGCTCTTGAATATTTAACAGATTCTGCTGTTTTGCTGATAATCGCTCCATGGCTCCGAGCGCCAACAATCATCCCACGTTCACAGGCTGTTAAATCGCGCTGTTTACCCGTATCTTCAGAAATATCACTTCTACTGTCGTGGTAACCAACCTGCTTCCCTATTTATAATGGTCTGGCCCTCTAGCAACTTCAGCGCGAAATTATAGCTAATTAGCCTACAAACGTCAGGTGGTCATAATAATCTGGCCACTCAGTGCATATTGAAATTATGGCGGGAGATGGCATCATTATGACGTCATGGGATGTTTCTACATGCACCTGGCCTAATGTGTATATACACCTGGTGTTCACTTGCACACGTCGTCACTATTGTCACAGATCGGGGCTCACGGGTAAAAACTGGAATCAGGTCTGTGGACCCTATTTACTACACTGGCAGGGACACTTAGGCCCCGTTCACATATAGCGACATACCTTTTGCAGCGGATCCGCACGGCCGGGATAGCGCGACTTTCGGGGCGACGTTCCAGCGACGATCCAGCGACGGTAGCGCGACCTTCCCCGTCGGGCTCCATAGAAAAAAAGTAAAATCGCGCAAAATCCGCCGAAAAAAGGGTCCGGTAGAAGCGACTTGCGACCGCGACGAGCGACGCGCGACATGGAGTTAAGACAGCTCCATTGAATAACATTGGCCGGCGACTTCTCGCGATATCGCGCGGCAAAAATGCGCGATATCGCGGCGGAAATCGCGCGCAATTCGCTATATGTGAACGGGGCCTTAGAGAAAGGGTGCAAGCAGTGTAGGCTGACAACTCCCAGAGCTGGAGTACAAGCAGGGAGCAGAGCAGGGGAACTGAATGAGGCAGTGGAAGACAGAATAGGCTAGTAGGACAAGGTACAGGGTAGTGTGCTGCAATGCTAGGTATGTGGCATGGGGTCCCCCAGGATGTGGAATCTGAGGGCCAGCCGGTGTTCACCAGAGCTCCTGGTGGTGGAGATGGGCTTGGCTGCGTGCGGACCCCAGGTCACAATCCCTAGGTTTACCCGACTCACCTAACAGCCAAGAATGGTGGACAGATTGCAGACACGCATACGAGAGACAAAACAAAGGTCAGGGACAGATGGAGGACCAGGGATATCCAGGGAATAGCCAACAGATAGGGACAGACTGAAGAGTGGGATCACCAGGCACAAGTCAAAGTTAAGGGCAGACTGAGGACAAGCATTTCCAGGGACAAACAAACGGTCAGGACACAGATAAACTTCAAGGCATCCAGGTTCAAATCACAAACAGGGGGCTCGGCATCTAGCTTAGGAAAGCGTTGCTCGGGCCGTGTGCCGTTCGCTGCCCTGGGTTTAAATAGAGAGAGCAAGAGGGAGGATCCACAGGATTAGCCACAAGCAGACTCACTGATTGGCCGAGAAGCTGCATAAGAAACAGCAGGAGAGGTTGGCCAACGCCTAAAGCTGCCAGACTGGTGCAAGAGCAAGTCAGGTACAGAGCACATGAATGGAGAACTACAGGCAACAGCACAACCCTGCATGCCTTCAGAACTAGGAGTAAGAGGTCTGCACATACTTGCAGAACTACAAGTAACAGCTCAGCTGCAAGTCTACAGCTGAACTGTGACAACTATGTCGCTCTGAGGAAAGGTCCCTGCGAGGTCCCGAAACGTTAGCTTCTAATGACATGCTGTGACATTCTTCAATAAACGTATCAACCAGATATTGATAACGAAACTTATCTTTGTGTGTGCCGGTGACCTACTGAGATTACCCTGAGTTCTGTACGGCGCCATCCGTGTGATCACCATGAGTACCACCAACATTGAAAGGTTGTAGACTGCAAGGAGTGCAGGTGGTTCTTGGAAACCATCTCAATTCTATTCATCAAAACGCAAGCAAGACTCAAGAGACGAACTCATCTGAGGACACAAGTCCTTCACGACTCCGATAGAGAACCTGTTTTGCTCATAATCCGCACGGACAGCCATGCTCCTCTCTCTCTCCCCCTTTGCGGTTATTTACAGCTATTATTCATCTCCTAGCAACTTGCGGCAGCACACAAAGCTAGGTTAATGTTTGTCCTTTCACGTTGTAATTCTATAAACAGCACTCTAATCGAGAGGCAGGTTTAAAAATAAAATATACCGAAGGAAACGAAGGCCAAAATAAAGAAGTTGTTCAGAGACGTCCAAGATATTTCAGTGCTGACATTAGTATTAATGAAAATTATGCTCAGCGACGCACATCCCTCCCCAACTTCCCCTTCGCCAAGATGGAGGTGTGCTCTTCACTTCAAGCATTTGATGGATTGCATGCTGCGCATTTCCTAGCAACGTCTTTATTTTTAAGAGTAAAACAAAAGCAGGTTTTCCAAACCTCAGAACTTAAAATATGATAAGCATTCTGCCTCGATTATAGCAAAACAACTACTCAACTACTTCCACTCTCAGATCTCTAAAACCACCATAAAAGATAATCGTTCTGAGGTCCAAGCAGTGGCGTCACGCGGGGGGTGCGGCCCGCACCTGGGTGTCACCATCGCAGGGGTGACACCAAAATGACTGTCATTTTGGTGTCACCCCCTCTAAAAAGTCTGGCAAAATTCAAAAAATTTCAATTCATTTGGACTAAACGTCACACATATCGCATAATCCAACATTTCAGGACCACGCAGGGTCCCTTCATCAGGTCAGAGATGTTACTTGTAGTTCTGCAAGTAAATGCAGACTTCTTACTCCTGGTTCTGCAGACATGCAGGGTTGTGCTGTTGCCTGTAGTTCTCCAAGCATGTACTCTGTACCTGACCCGCTCTTGCATCAGTCTGGCAGCTTTAGGCGTCGGCCGACCTCTCCTGCTGTTTCTTATGCAGCTCCTCGGCCAATCAGTGATGTCTGCTTGTGGTCAATCATGTTGTTCCACTCCATCCAAAACTAACAAAAAGGTTTTGGCTTCAGGAAAATCCTTTGATAGTGAAGATTTCCCTCTACTTCTTGCCCAAGAGAGAGATTCAACAGAAATGAGAGATCATTTCTACACAGAGAGGGGATTTCACCATATACACTCCCCTCCTTTTGGTGACAAATTAGAAATTTAGCATTTCCTTCCATCTAACCTAGCAGACCTTCTAACAGAATGGGACTATAACCAGCATGGACAGCAATAAAAATCTGAAAGACGGTCTAATACTTCCCCACCTCATGCCACCATGGCCAATGCATTATGTAAATGAGAACAAACTTTCACACCTTCTGTCATGTTCTTTAATATGATCTTCATCTGCCTTAATGCATTTCATGCCCATGTGGATATAAATGCGAGTTGTATGTTCCCAACCCCCATTTAAATTGGTGAAGTCACCTGGATAGGTGGGAAAAGGTCTTCAAAATGTGTTATTCTTGCCGAATGTCATCATTTTAATGTGACAAACTATTTTCTGTGACGTGGACTCTCACCATGCAAGGCTGCCCCTTTTTACGTGAACCATCCTATGACATTTCATACATATCAGAGCCAGGTTTAGATTGAGGTTTAGTGTTAGGTTCAGTATAAACCAGGATACAGTCCGTATACCCATCGCACTCAGAACCACTGCTCCATCAGAGAAGTGGGTGTAACTGGTGTCAACGGGTGGCTCCCGCCAAAGTATACAAGCAAACAGGATGGACACCGGCACTCCAAAGCAAATAAAGTACATCTATTTATTCACGTACTTGTTGCATAGTCACACTAAATACAACGTTTCGGGGTCTCGCAGGATCCCCTTCATCAGGCAAACAAGTGAACACCTCTAAGACATGCCCCAATTTCCCTAAATACAGCCCACCTGGTTCCATACTTACCTCTGCCCCTACTCCAGTGATCTTCTCTGGCCCTGATTGAAGTTGTACAGCCTTTCTTCTGAAAGTGTCCCAAACATGTCCTGCATGATGCAGCCCAATTCATTTCTATGTGGAACTATTCCTATTGCAGCCTCCAAGAGTCCTACTGAGTATGACTCTCCCCGTAACAATAATTGGGGCCTCTGCATGCATGCGCATGAAAAAGGAAACCCACCAGGGACAATTTCTGAATAAGGGCTGTGTGGCTCTGGGCAAGGCCACACAGTAAGGATCAATGGAATGGGGACAGAGGAAAGTACTGGACCAGATGGGTTGCACTCGGCGGGTGGGGATATGCCTTAAAGGGTAACTTGAATCAAAGCTACAGTTGTTCATTAGGTTTAGGGATAAAGTTCACATTCAGGGTTAGATTTATGAGTTACACTCATCCTCATAGTTAGAGCCGACCTGTAACATTGAAACTGTCACACGTCGACTCTATAGATCGGGAAGTGAGCGAACACATACTGCAGATTGCTGATTTCCCGATCCTCTCCCTGCAGAGCGTGGTGACTGTTCCCTCTTCCCCTCTCCAAGCCTCCAGCGCTGACTGGAGGAACGGACAGGGGAGGGCACAGCTGGCTCTACCTCTAGATAGGCTGAGTCTGCTGTCAATCAGCCAGCTGGCTGGATCTCTACAGTATTGTCGGGATCCGTCCCGGCTGCGGCTCTTTGAGTATATAGCCCGCTATAGCTCGCTATATACTGAGCTTTAGGTCACGGGAGGAGGTTATAATATGTCCTCCTGTGACCCTAAAATGAACTATTGGATAAAAAGGTTACCCCCATAGTTCTCTTTTAACCTCAATTTAACCTAATCCTGGCCAGACAATTGTCAATTTCGGAAATTTCCATAAGCATTCAACCACAGTGATATGCCCTCCTTATTTATTTTTGTTTTCCAGTTTCAGCTGGCCAAACAATCAAAACTGAAGTCAGAACTGATCAAAGCCTATGGAGCGCTGGTTAAGAAAGATCAATACCCATGCCAATTGTAATAACATGGCCACTCTAACCTGGGAAACAATAATAATAACCATGGCTGTGGTTGAAAGATAATGGACAGCTCCAAAAATGCCAATCTAGGTCTAGGATTATGGTTTTAAATTGAGGTTGAAAGTCAGTAAGTGTGTGATAAGCATATAATCCATCTGTACCCATGGATATAATCCACCTGTACCTATACAACACCTATCTGTACCGGACCTCTGTACGCCAACATTTTGGCGCAACTCTTGCTCCTAAACAACCAACCCGATTCTCCAAAGTCAAAAGAAGGAAACACACCAACTTAAGAAGAGATAACTGCAATGAAACGCTTTTTATGAAAAGACGGCGTCCTAATCACTGTGTAAACAGAGAATCATAGCTGAACCAACAGAAGCGACGGACAGCAAACAGCCCTGAAATCCTCTGACAATGGCCGTGTTTGCTCATGGAACGCAAGACCGTTTAAAGCACAAACTTTACCATTTTTCATTTTATTAGGTTTCAAAGTTAGTTTGAAAACATTCTGCCCCCCGGGCTGAAATCAGCTCATCAGAGCACTTAACGGCAGTAAAAATAATAACCGGAGGAACATTTAGCGATGTACCAGGGAGTTAGAGAATGAGACTGTATATACTAGGGAGACAGAATGAAAAGCTTTTACTGAAAAGTGTAAAAAAATGTAAATGAGAAAAGAGTAACAGAATGGTCTTGCGGGCGCCAGCATGACTCAAAGTACACAAATAAAGAGCTCGATGAGGCAATAATAAGGGAAAAAGAAAGATGTATAAAAAAAAGGTTTGCTACAATATTGTATTAAAAAGGAATGCAGAGTTTTCTAATAGGTACTGAAGGCAACAGCTAGACTTAAAGGGTCAGTCCACCCTAAAGCGTTACTTTTAGTTATAGAGGAACCTGGTGGGCCAAGTCAAGGCTGTATGCCTTGGATGTCTCTACAGAGAGATCTCCCTACTGTAGTTTCTATCCCTGTTCACATGAGAGTATTGGGACACGGAGGTGGAAGGGGGCACAGTGGTGAGAAAAAAGGGCAGTACAGGTGGAGGGGGGGTCCATGAACATGGAGGATGAAGGCAGTACAGAAGAGGACAGGAAAGAGGAAAGAGGAGGGCAGTATGGGGGGGGGTGTGGAAAATTAGATAAAAGGG
>NW_017306382.1:1854531-1869037 GCF_000935625.1 Nanorana parkeri | reverse complement strand
AGGGGGTTGTGGCAATGGACAGAAGAGAAGAAGGGCAGTACAGGAGGGGGCATTACAGTATGAGGGGGCACTATAGAGAGAGAGGCAAAGAGCACTACAGGGGGTAACAATGGATAGAGAAAAGGGCCACACAGGAGGAACACTGGATGGTGGAAAAGGGCCATACACAGGGCATCAGCAGGGGCAGTAGAGGATATAAGACCCTGAAAATAAATGTAGAAGGGAATGAGACAAACACGCTGGAGAATTCACTCTTTCACATTGCTAGAAGACTTTGTCACACTACTGCCTTTATTTACCAAATCGGCTCTCTTATTAGTATTAAATCAGACAAATCAATAGGGCCCGTGTCGACTGGCTTTTGTTTACTTTAGAACAGCTTCTTTCCCTATACAAGGTCAACTGGACCTGCAATGCGTTATGAATGATCCTAGAAGCATCTAAAACCAAAGCTGTATTAGCTCATCGAAGCCCATCAACGTAGGCCCCCAAAAGGGTTTTCCTAGTACAGACCACCTCAGGAATAAAACAATAAGACCACATTGCAGTGCCTTGATGCTTCTGACTTGTCCAATCAGCAGGCTGGGGAAAGGTTGGTGACTAGGTTGAACTGCTTAACTGTAGTGGTGAAAGGTCAGGTCACTAACCCGGCAGCTTTGTTTGGCAGGTAAGCCTGGATAAAAGGATGGGCAGGATTATGAATTTTATCACGTAAAGGAAGTTTACATATATGTATTACAACTGTTCATTTAGCTGCTTGCTTGAAATTCAATTGTAAGTAGGACGTAAGGCAAGGAAGGCCCAGAGTACAACTGCTATTTGGCCACACGATGTCAGGCACAAAGCTTTTTATAGGAAATGCTCATAACCTTTTGATCTCCCATTAAACTCATTGGCATGTTATATCTTCATAAATAACCGCAATTTCTCTTCAAGCCATTGTTACCAGTCATGAGAAAGATCATCACCTTTTCTAGGAAGCAATTAGAGCTTTCCTATCTTTGTTGAGCTTTGTTATTATTCAAAACATTGGCACCGAGACCCTTTATTATTGGCCAAGAGTCAAACCTTGTCCTGCCATAAAAGCAGCGGCACCGCTCGGCAAATACACGAAGAATAATGCAACTGCTACAGTACATTAAAGGGATGTGAGAACAGGGCCCATATAAGGCCCAACTGGGCCCAAAAAAAATCATCACTCTTGTGGGGTGATGTATTTTCTTGTAAAAGATGGTCATTTTAGGCAATTGTAAAAACCACCATTTAGCCTGGATATATATATTCTTCGTGTTAATTCACTGTATATGAAAACACAGCAAGAATAAAGTGGACCATTCACTAACTTTGCAAGTCCACAACTGCAGAAGGAGGCAGCCATCTTTGTTCCGGCATCATCCAGGTTCACTATCTCTGTCATGGACTGAGATGATGGCTCAGAGATGCTACACTGAAAATGCTGGTGCCTGTGCAGTTCATGGCTGTGTTCCCCTGCTGCAGCCTCTGCCCTTCTGACTTGCTGCAAACTTACAATGTTGCCCTCTGGGAAAGAGGAGAGACTGAGGAAATGACTGACTGGAGCTCAAGGACGACTTTTGAAGCTGAACTCCAGGAAAAGAAGAAGTTTCCCATGCAGTGGGGCTCCCCAATTGAGGCAAAGTTCACACCTAGGCGTTTCAGATGCCGAGCTGTTTTCATGCGGTTGTGTTGCGCTTTTTCGATCGCGCGACTGTTCATTGTAAACCGCGTGATTGTCGCTCATTTTTCAATGCATAGATATGTCTACTGAACCCAAACCACGCGACAACCGCCGGAAAATAGCTCCTGCACCTTTTTGTGCGACAGGCGATTTCGGTCACGTGACAAACCGCAAAAGGTGTGAGCAGCCTCCATTGACTTCAATTTCAATCTGTGTTTTGCGCACAGATTCCCACTGTCAGAAGACTGGGGAAGAAAAGAGAAATAAGATATGCAAAGAATACAAAGCCGGCAATTATCTAGAAGTATGTGTTTGTAGATTGTCATTCCTAAACATTTCTAAAAGGTGCGTTTGTTGTCATTTTAAAATATACGAGTAAAGGACCGCTTTAAGTATGTGAATTGGTCTTTGTAGTAACATCCTGTGATCCCTGGTACAGCAGCAGTCAAGAGATACAATGACAACAAAACCAGCAGGCAAGTAAAAATTGCATCAGTTATTACATTCGGTCAACATTACAAGAATGACTGAAGATGTCTACTGACTGCAGCTGATGTAATCACCGAGTGTGGTCAGCTCTTGTTAATGTGAGAAAAACCACAACGAAAGAAGCGTGTCTTTCTGGCGGACAGATTCATTCCAGAGCCTCCCACCCAAGCACGCCAAGCCGGAGAATTGTATTCATCATTCATACTTCAACATGAGGCACATGTCAGCAAATCCTGTCACTGGATCACATTGTCAGTATCACTAATAAAGCAATGGCATAGGAGCAGGGGTCACGGAGGTTACAAGTATAACCGGGCCCCTGCTTCTAGGGACCTTTATTTGCCACCCAAATGTCCACCATATCTTCCAGGGCTGCGTTTAACGCGGGGCAAAAGAGGCAGCTGCCCCAGGCCCAGTCTTTGTTGTGGGGCCCAAATCAGCTGGCCTTTGAGCCTGCAAAAGATACACACGTCACGTGGCACTGTTCTGATCACTATGCAATCGGCATCACGTTGTGTTGCTCCTCCCCTGCCGTACACCGCGTAGCGTGACCGCACGACGTCCCACGCGGGATCATGTCTCACTCTAAAGTCTCCTCCTATCTGCTTTCTCCTATCTGAGCGAAATTGCATTGTGGGGTCAGGTAGGGGGGCGAGGCAGGTAGGGCCCAAGAAAATGTTTGCCCAGGGTCCAATCAATATTAAAGATGGACCTGTGTGCTTCATTGGGGGTATAATGTTTCATGATTACCATAGTGAAAGGTGATGATTGGTGGCAGGTCATGCAGTGACTACATATAGAGTCAACACTCTGCATCAAGTGAAATGTGGTCACAAGGGAACATGTTCCCGCAGGCACATATAGAACATTCACTAATGCCCCTGAATCCTCTGAAGTGGAAGAGGGGTAATGGGTCTAGGGCAGGGGTGGGCAGACTATGGCCCTCTAGCCAGGGGCGTCCTGAAGCTGTGCGACACCCGGAGCGGTAACCGAGTGTCACCCCGCATGCATGTGCGTGACATTTTCAGAAGGGGGTGACACCAAAATGACTAAGTCATTTTGGTGGCACACCTCCAATGGTGTCACCCGGGTGCGGGCCGCACCCCCCTTGTGACGCCACTGCCTCTAGCTATTCTGGAACTACGAATCCCATGAGGCATTGCAAGATTCTCATAGCCACAGGCATATCTCCCGGAGACAGATGCTTCATAGGATTTGTAGTTTCACCACAGCTGGAGGGCTGGAGTTTGCCCACCCCTGGTCTAGGGATCAGAGGCGCTGCTTTGCTTCTTGCACGAGGACGTGAAGTAGTTAGCTCTGACACTGCAAAAGAAAAAAACAAAAAACACTTCCAAAAAAACTGTAACACCAGCTCCTTCATATGACCTAAAACCGCCTAGACAGGCTCCAAATGCTCCAATACCTTCCCCGACTCCAGAACTTCTGATCAGTGGGAGATTTGCTCTGACTGGCAGAAATTGACCCCCATCTTCAAAATAAAAACAAATTCACATTTAGAAATGTCTAGTAATGACAATGTACAAACAGATACTTCTAGATAATTGCCGGCTTTGTATTCCTTAAAATACCTTGTTTTTCTTTTCCTCCCCAGTCTACTCACAGTGGCCATTTTTACTAAGGGCAGATTAATCCATCCCCCTTTACTTCCTGGATTTCTGGCACATGCGACTAGGACATCATCTCAGGGGAGGAAAATACCTTTCCCTGAGATCTCATCAGATTACAGATAAGATTTCCCAGCAATGCTCTGCTGATGTAACCTTCCCAGGATGCAACGCTTGGGCACAATTACATCACTAATGCCCAAGAGAACCAGGAAGTAGAAAAACAGTAATTGTTAGTAAAATAAAAATATGTTACATTCATTAGTTAAACGAACATGACTACATATCAGCATGTAGAGCTGTACGCTGATGTCATTTTTAGCCAAAGGAGGTGAAGGTCCACAAGTACAGCTGGAGTCCAAGAATTGCCCATCCCTGCGTTGACCTATATAAAACACACGGAGGCCTGCAGAAAGTAAAGTATAAATCAGGTTGTAGATGACAATTTACAGTAACCATTAGGTAAACAGGAGCCAATCACTTTAGTTTTGAGTGCTGACATTGAGTTGATGAATAGAGCCATCCAGGTGTATATTTTACTCCAGCCCCCAGGGCCCAGCAGCCTACCTATGAATCAGCAGACGGCCGGGCTGACAGCTCACCCTCCCGGGGAGGGGGACAGTAAAAGTGCTGACAGTAAATTATAACACAGTCACTTCCCACAAGCCATGCGAGCAATCAAGTCAACTTCATGCTGAAAAAGGTTGGAAAGGACAACCGCGCTTTGGGTTGCCACCTTTTCTTCAAGCGAAACCCGAACACTCTAGAGATGCGCAGACAATTTTTGGGGAAAATAGTCGTGGCTTATTCATATCTAAATAGCGCCACCCACTCATATGCAAATATTACAGGTGAGACTATTTTCAGTGGGGGGCCAGTAGCGCCTATCTTAATTTTGGTTGCCCTGTCTGCCTGACATCTTGTGTCCGGGTTTCTGCTGCCATGAAACCCGAACAGAGCATTCAAAACCCGAACTGTTCGGGTGAATCCTGGACAGGTGGCAACCCTAACCGCGCTCTACATTTCTTGTCCTGGTGTCCTGGGGGACAGGAAGTAACAGAGAATCTCCCCACTGGGGGGTCAGGGGGAATTATTTTTTTACTATTTCCTGATTCTATCCAAGACAAAAAAATATTTTCCCTGGAGTTACTGGAGTTAGAGAACATTCATACCACATCCAGATTACCCCCAGACCAGGCCAGACGGTTTCCGGACCCAAAATGCATTCCAATGTATCCCTATGCTATTTCTAGCCCGTGTTCCCCACCAGCGCAGTCCGTTCCGTACCAGACCAGAAAAATACTGCTTGTCCTATTTTGTCTGCTCTGGAATGCACTGGAACCATCAAAAACGCATGGAACGCACCTATGAGACCGCGTTCCAGGAGCAGAGCAGTTACAGACCGGATCAAAACTGCGTCCAATGTATTCCAATGGTATTTGGGGCTCTAGTTCACACCGCAGCGTTCAGTTCCAGAGCATGTAAAAAAAACAACTACAGCAAGCCCTATATTTCTCCTGCTCTGGAACGCATTAAAACGGCATGCAAACGCTCTGAAAGCCCATTTTAGGCTAAAAAAAAAACCCGGAACGCGCCAAAAAACGGCAAAACACACTGCACTGCGTGTGCAGAGGCTCATGCAGATCTGGTCCGCATTTGGTGTGAACACCCTCTGGTTTTTTTTTGCATATATCTATGAGTAGATGTATGCAAAAAGTTGTTTTTTTTAAACGCTTTAAAAGCGGTTTAAACTGACCGCTGTCTTCACCGATCGCTCCCGTCCGAAAATCCGAAACTGCTCAGGCGGCCGCAAAGCATCTTGGGGCGGGCACATGCGCAGTTCGGATTTTCGGCCGGGAGACGAGGAGAGACACAAGGTAAGTCTATGGACGCGTGCACCCGCATGCAGACATCACGGGACAGGAAGTGCCAGCAAGCTCAGAGGAGTCCGCGCTGGATCGGAGACCCGCCGCAGCGCTGGAAGGACAGATGAAAAAGGACAGGAAAGAAGAGGAAGATCGCATTAAGAAACATCATTTAAAAGGTAAGTGACATTAACATTGGGGGAGGGGAAAAAAGTGACTTCAATGTCACTTTAAACTAAAAAAAACAAAAATTCCAAACGCGGTCAAAACGCAATGCACTATGTTCCCGATCTGGTCCATAAAATGGTGAGAACCAAGCCTGAGGGTTTTAAGAAGTAGATTTCATTGATTCCAGCCGCTCTCCATTTTAAAGGCACGCCCTGATGACCGAGACCAGAGTCCTCCTGTAACAAGGACAGCAGACATCTTTGGTGGAATGAATTCTTCTGTCGGCACCAACAAATGATACAATCTGTACATATGATGGTTGTAATTCTTTGCCCGGGGGAAGGGGGAAGGGGGGGAGCGGAGCAGATAGACGGAGCAGCGATTTTTTCTGGGTGTTTGGGCCTTGGTATTTCCTGCTTCCACTTCTCATTAGGAGTTCTGGATTCACGTCAGCAGGGGGGGAGGTTTATTCGGGGCTAATAATCCTCCACCATTGACCAAACCCCTTCACCGAAACTTGCAGTTATTCTGCACAGCCGATGAGTACTCAGTACGGTTACCTTGCAGCGCCGGGGCTCTGTGACTGATGGTATCCAGGGATCTATGCAGGGAATCCCTCAGCTAAATACATAGTAATATTTACTATTGCAATCTCTGTGCATTCTCTCTGAGAATGACCCATCCTGGTGACCAGTCATCTCTCTACTACATTGCAGCAATCAGGGCAAGGGTTGCCACCTTTTTTTCAAGCGAACACTCTAGCGACACGCGGACATTTTTTGGGGAGAATGAATCACGTCTTATTCATATGTAAAAAGCGCCGCCCATTCCTATGTAAATATCACAGTTGAGACTATTTTCAGTGGGGGGCCCCTATCTTAATTTTGGTTTCCCCTGTCTGCCTGTCGTCTTGTGTCCGGGTTTCTGCTGCCATGGAACCCGGATACAGCCTTCAAAACCCGGACTGTCTGGGTCAAACCTGGACAGGTGGCAACCCTAATCAGGTCCGGATTTCCATTTTGGGCGCCTATAGGAACGGATGCATCAGGTAGGCGTTTTACAGGGCAGCCTTACGCAGCGCTGGGTTCTTCCCCTGTGTTTGTGGAAGCCTGTGGAAGACGCCTGTAGGCCCACTCTGCCTAGTGGTAAATCCGGCCCTGGCAGCAACATAGCTTGGTCACCTCCCCACACTTGCCTGTAACTGGATGGTAGAGGAGCAGCAACAGACTGTTGAGGTCATCTCTCTCCTCCTGTCTGGACTAAGAATGAGCATGCTGGTAAGAATCTTCCTAAGCTCTCACTGTCTGTAAAGCTGGCCATACACCTATAGATGATCTGCAGATGTTCTATTGTCAGATGGAAACGTTACATACTTAGAACACTGATTGGTTTTCAATGCTTGTTTTTTCCTTACTGAGCCATATCTGAATCAGGCCATACATAGAATATATTTTGACGGTTTCCTGCTGAACTGGCCAATATTCCAACAAAGTCGATTTTTCTATTGACTTTTCCTGAAGGAGCCAGGAAGAAATTGTTGGTTGCGGATGCCAGATTTCAGAATACAATAGACAGCAGGGGAGATTCCTCCATTCACGCTCTTTAGTGTATGGCCAGCTTAAGATCATGCAGATTTTAGGCAAAGTAAGTCGTTCCCCAAGATAAAATTTAAAGCATATGTAGCGCTCACCCCCGAAGGAGCCGCCAAAATAACCCGGGGCATCACTAGTCTGTCTAGGGGATTTGGTATTCGCTGGACCATTAGCATTTAAACGCCCTCTTCTAGTGCCCGCAAAGCTGCTATCCAGTCCCGTAATACAATGCTGAATAACTTTTATCAACATCTTCACACTGGGGAGAGAGGGTATAGGGGTCCTAGACATCCAGGGGGTAACAGACAGACTCCAGACTCACCAGACCTCTTTGGCATCTCAGTGTAGATCCATTTGTAGTACAGCGAATAGAAATTGGGTATCAGATGAGCAGGAGATGGAGACAGATCCTCAGCAGGAGAGACACCAGACTTGCTCCAGGAGGTCCTCTAGGTTCCAGGAACCTCCACCTTTCCTGATTCTCCTCCCCTGTCAGCAACACAGGCCCAGGGAAACACTTCCCACACTCCAGCCTCTGTCCACCCTCAGGCCTAGCCTGGGGGGTGGCTGGACAGCACCCAGGCCTATGCTAATCCATGGCTGGTCCTGGCTAGTCTGAGCACATGGCAATTCCCTCCAGTATCTGTACCCTATCCCAGCATGCATCACTGGCTCAGAGAAACCCAGTGATTGGCTGCTGTACTGGGCATACACTACAGTGCCTCTCATTGGCTGTCCCACAATACAGCAGAGTCACAGTCCGCCCATGTAGGTACAGGCAATGCCAGACACCTGGAATTAACCAGATAACTGCCAACTATAATTCCAGCCAGGCTGACTACCACCTACAAAAGGTGATGGGGGCTACACAGCATTATAGGGAAGCAGCTAAAAAGACAATGACATATACTGTATATGTGTCAATTGTTTTACATGCCAAACAATCTGAAATGGCTTCAGCCATTCTTGACATTCATCCATGCCGGACCGACCCTTGACCTTACTTTTCTCTATTGTTCACCCATGCCAGACCGACCCTTGACCTTACTTTTCTCTATTGTTCACCCATGCCAGACCGACCCTTGACCTTACTTTTCTCTATTGTTCACCCATGCCAGACCGACCCTTGACCTTACTTTTCTCTATTGTTCACCCATGCCGGACCGACCCTTGACCTTACTTTTCTCTATTGTTCAACCATGCCGGACCGACCCTTGACCTTACTTTTCTCTATTGTTCAACCATGCCGGACCGACCCTTGACCTTACTTTTCTCTATTGTTCACCCATGCCAGACCAACCCTTGACCTTACTTTTCTCTATTGCAGTTAAAGTAGCATGGCTGGGTCAGTGACCTGCCCACCTCGTGATTGGAAAGTGATGTCATCTCTATGCTTTGTCCTCCTGTGAGCCAGCCGTCTGTGTTAGAGTGACCGCACTAAGCAATGGAGAAGAGCCTGATTGGGTTACATTGCTGCCCCTTCCTTCCTTTTCACACATCACACTAAAGCACAGAAGGGTGACTACAGACATAACATAGAATTGTGTTCAGGCCAAGGACATTTAAATCTACATATTCTTAGCAGGAAGCAAATTGGCTCCTCCCCCCTCAACATTCTAATAATTGTTTTTTTGTAGATAAAACCTTTCTATTTTCATTACATACCTTATTTTACACCCAGTGACATCATCATGGGTATCTGTGCTTCTCTATGCAATGCAGACAGATCATGGCTGGTAGGAGGGGCAGGCAGGGTGCTGTACATAGCTTCCTGTAAAAACAGCACCCAGCCTCTGTACTCCTCTCAACCGCCCTCATTCCCGATGCAAGCAGTAGGTTGGCATTTGGGAGGAGTTATGTGTAATGTCAAAATGCTTTGATGAGTCTGGAGAAGTGGGCGTTCCGAAGCAGACCACCCGAGGCAATGCCAACATGTGATGCTGAGCCTCCATGATTGAAAAAAAAAACAAATGAAAGGGGCGGGCCAGGGACAGCCAGACTGGAGAGGAAAGGAGCCAACGGTGCAAGACTGAAGGAAAGGCCGGGGCTCAGCTTGAAATGATGAGCAGGATGGTGGCCTGGAAGGGGTCAAACTTAGGTATAACAGGAGAGGTTGAGAATTGCACGTAACTTCGTCTGCTCAATCTCCTGGTCTGATTGTTTGGGCATGCATACTCACCTGACCTTATGTATTATTTCAGTGTGAAGTGCCCCGGTCCCGGACCGGCCGCTTTGTATAACGCTTACACCAATATTACTTTTTCTCGTGCCAAAACAAACCTATGCAGTAATACAGCAACGACACAAAATGTTAACGCCAACACACACACACATGCAAAAAAATGCGGCCAAAACGTCTGCTTCAGGACCTGAGCTATTAAAGGAAATCTGTCATCAGAGAATTACCGACTGGACAGCCTCTCCTGTTCTAAAAATGCCAGTTTTCCGGCTGTCACACCGATCTAATACCTTCATTATCATCAGAGTCAGATCCAAAACAAGTATGGAGGTCCGGAGCTCCGACTTAAAGCCCGATTCCAAAAAATGGGTATTACCCGGCAATGGTAAAAAGTAGGGATGCACCGATACCGGTACTAATATCGATATCGCTGCCGATATCGAGTATTTGGGCAAGTACTCATACTCGCCCAAATGCTCCGATGCCAACACGACTACTCCCTGTATCAGGAAGCCGGGCAGCACGTCATTACACGCTGCCCGGTTTCCTGATTGGCCGGGAAGCGGCTCTATGCTCTCTCGTCACTTGTGATGAGAGAGCACGGAGCCGACTTCCCGGCCATTCAGGAAGCCGGGCGCCGTGTAATGACGCAGCGCCTGGCATTTTGATTGGCGGGGAAGCTTCTCATGACGCCTCATCATCTCATGACGAGGGAGCATGGAGCCGGCCTCCCGGCCAATCAGAAAACAGGGTGTTGCATTAATCAGGGCATTGCGTTAATCGGGAAGCTGGGTGGCTAGTCTTTACACGCTGCCCGGCTAATCAGGAAGCCAGGTGGCGAGTCATTACACGCCACCTGGCTTCCTGAATGGGACTTTTGTTACTCGGTAATTGGTATCGGCGAGTATCGGAAAAAATGATCGGTACCAATATACCGGTATCGGTGCATCCCTAGTAAAAAAAAAAAAAAAAAAAAAAAAAAACAACTCCACTCTGCTGCTGTCCCCCGCAGACTTGCTGATACAATGCTGCTATTTATCGGAGTCGAATGACACCCAGTGTCATTCAACCTATTTCCTGTGAGCCTGGGGTGTCAAGGCACCGCCCCCTGGCCCTGGGGAGGTTACCAGTAGCCCCTGTTTCCCGGGGACACTCCCCGAGAAACAAACCTCCCCAGCGGCATTCCCAGCGGCACTGAACTGCAGTCATATATATCCAGTTTTGTACATTGTTGTTGCTTCCTCTAGGACTCTGTGTCACTTACTAAGAACCCCTGAACCCTGCGTTACTACTGAACCCTGCCTTACTACTGAGCTCTGAACTCTGCCTTACTACTGAGCTCTGAACCCTGCGTTACTTACTACTGAGCTCTGAACCCTGCGTTACTACTAAGCTCTGAACCCTGCATTACTTACTACTGAGCTCTGAACCCTGCATTACTTACTACTGAGCTCTAAACCCTGCATTACTTACTACTGAGCTCTGAACCCTGCATTACTTACTACTGAGCTCTGAACCCTGCTTTACTTACTACTGAGCTCTGAACCCTGCGTTACTTACTACTGAGCTCTGAACCCTGCATTACTTACTACTGAGCTCTGAACCCTGCGTTACTTACTACTGAGCTCTGAACTCTGCGTTACTTACTATTGAGCTCTGAACTCTGCGTTACTTGCTACGATCCCCTTGTCATGTTTGCTATACTCAGACATCCCAAGTCTCCCGGACGTTCCGGGAGTCTCCCGCTATTAGATAGCGGCTCCCGGACGCCCGCAAGAGAGACGTTTTATCCCGGAAAGGATTGAAATCTTTCCGCGTCTGCTGCGCTCGCCGCTTAGTAGTATAAATAAAGTTTTTCGCTGTAAGGGAAAAAAAAGTTCATGCCTGCAGATCCTGTAACGGTGGCTGGTCAGTGGGAGGGGTTTAGGCACGGCAGGGTGGCTTGTGATTGGCTGGAGACAAAAGTCCCTGAGCTAGCTCTGCAGACACTTTGTGATGAGTGCTGAGGGGGAGCCGATAGAAGACGCCTACATATATACTGTAGTGTTAATAATCACAAATAAAATAAAAACATAATGTAATTAATAATAATATATATACACACACATACATACATACACTCGCACATATATACTATTATAAATATTATATTATTTTTTATGGTATTATTAATTAAATGTTTTTATTTTATTTTATTTGTGATTATTAATATTATATGCTGCTGTTGTAAATCAGCAGAGGTGGACCTGAAGTGCTCCTCTGCTGATTGACAGCAGCAGTGGGTGGGTACAAGAGCAAGCCTGCTATTGGCTATTGCAATTTGAAATGACCATAGCAGCCTAGCTATTCATTCCCATGCTGTTTAGTTTTTTAATTTTTTTTATTGTGAAGGTGGCCGACGGCCGCTGTCAAAATAAAAAAAAAAACAGAGACGGTACCTCCCTGAAATGAAAAGGGCACCTCCCTGAAATAAGGTTTTGCAGGTTGGGATGTCTGGCTATACTTCAAAGTTCCCCTATGCGATAGCAATGAAGATAAATAAAAAAAATAAATAAAAGTTAAATAAAATACATTTAAAAATACCAAAAAAAGTATCCTTCCCCTGCGAACGTGCACATACTAATGTAAACACGTGTCTGGTGCACCTAGAGATCGCGATCGCTCTACAAATATTAGGTATCGCTGTGTGTGACAGAGTGAGAATAATAATTCCAAGCCTAATATTCATGGATATCTCTAAACTGATGGCCTGTGTGGGCTTTTAAAGCGTCCTCTATGGATAATTTGGGGTGCTGTATTTTGTCGCCATTTCATGGACGCACACAATTTTTAAGCTTGGCATGTTGGGTATCTAATTACTCGGCACAATCTCATCTTTAAAATTTTACAAAGCGGTGATATATTGTGTTTCTGTGCACTAAAATTAACTTTAGTGTATTTTGCTACAAAAATTTTGGGTTTGATAAAGAGTTACTCTGCCACCATTTTATTCTACATGGTCTGTGCTTTCGGGAAATGTATAACTCTCAGGGGTTTTAAGTAACTTGCGGCCTAAAATGTGGATTATATCGTGTGCAGAAAACGCTCTGGCAGCTAAAGGGTTAAGGGCCAGTTCACACAATGGCGCTGCCCTAACGCATTCAGAATGGCACCTCAATGCACGTACGTTGCTGTGCACTGCAACCAAACATGTGAATGGGCCCTAAAGGAAACCTGTCACAAGAATAGGTCAGCCTGTCAATTGCCTGTCTGAAGCGTATTTCAAAGTTACACCGCCACATACAAAGCACAAAGGAAAAACAACAAAGACCAAGCAGTGTGAGATATAAATCTGCAAAGAGGCCCTGTCCTAAGGCTGGAAGAGATTTATTTTGTTTTTAGTTGAGAGGGCCCGTAGCCTGCTGTAAAGTGTTGCCAGGGCAACGCCATCTATGTGCGCTCCGTGATGTTATCTGCTGTATATTTTACCTCGCCGGATGGGGTTCAGTAACGCCGCTGAATGGGACTCGTAGTGGCAGCGTTCACTGGAATTTTTACGCCTCGACTCTAAACTACAGAATTTAAAACACGAGGGAAACACTAATACAAAACTAGACTTAAAAGACGATATCCTACTACAGGTGGGGCACAGAACAGCAAAATATCTTTGAGACGGGACACAGGGCTGTGCTCAGCATCAGAAGGTAGCCAAACTTGGGCCCTCCAGCTGTGGAAAACTACAAGTCCCATGATGCATTGCAAGAATCTGACAGCCAAAGGCATGACTCCCAGAGGCTAATGCATGATGGGATTTGTGGTTTAACCTCAACTGGAGGGCCTAAGTTTACCTACCCCTGATGAATACGATGACACAACCTCATCACCGCATGGCGGAAAAGGTTTATTTTCTCAGCACCAGCTTTTCGATGGCAAGGATAGCGCTATCCACTGCGACAATTCAGCTCATGTTGGGCACCGATCATGGTTCTGGTTTATGGTTAGGTTAAAAGAGAAATTCCATCTTTTTAAAAAAAATTTATAAGCGCACACTTCTTCATTAAAGAAAAAAATCTGCATTTATTATTTTAAAAGCAGTAAAGCATTGCAACCGTGAGCAGCGGTTTTGTGGGTGCAATGCTCTGGCTCCTGCAGACTCTTTCTCCCCATCCATGTCTGTACCTCGGTACGAACATTCACTAACATGGACAGGAGGAAGAATGAATGGAGTACAAGTGTGGTGACATCAGTGCACTTTCATGCCCTTGAGAACTACAAGTCCCTTTGCCGCAGTGGCTGATGGGACTTTTACTTTTTTTTATATGTGACTTCAATTTTTAAAACGTGCTGTTTTTTTCTTTTACACTTAACTTTATTGATATCACATAGGGGGGCTAACAATAAAGTGACAGGTCCTCTTTATGGAGAAATCAGGGGACTAATTCTGATTGGCCATCCTGACTAGCACCGTCGTGTGTACATAAACTTGTGTTGCTGTAACATTTACTGTAAATGGGCCCACAATACTTATGTATGCCAATGTCAGTCGTCTTTTCCCTCAATAACTCCGATTGATCCCAATATTTTATTGGCCACTATCTATGACTTCTGTAAAATGTACCAAAAAAACACATTTTATTTTCCAGCGTAATCCATTCTCATGCCCAACAACGCGTCCCGCTCCTCTTCCGGAAATCTGCAGATATTCCCCGATAAAGCTTTTCTCCCACGGGTAAAAGGGCCCGGGCCGCAACGCAGCTCTGCTGACTTTTTTTTTCCGAGAAGGAAAAAAAAAATCCAAATCTCTGAATCTGTTTAAGTTGCTAAAAATACCGTCTTGTTTATGCACAGTCCTGGGGCCGTGTGTTTGTTTTCCAGTTGTCCGGAGTCCCTCCCTAATTCTTTCCCATGCTCTC
>NW_017306382.1:1846127-1854513 GCF_000935625.1 Nanorana parkeri | reverse complement strand
CCCCACCCCCTGGTACCCCTCTGCACTCATGTCTCCATCTTTTTAACCCTTACATATCAGCTTGTTTAAAATGGCCAAAGGGGAGAGGAAAGGGAATTGTCAAATGGGAGAGAGACAAGTTTTCTAAAAGATAAGGCTGAACTCCGGGCCGGGGGCAAAAAATGATCTCTCATGCCCCCTTACTGCCAAGGTTGAGGAGTAATACCTTATTCCTCACTCCCTCGGCAGCTGGTGTACGTCTGCTCTATCCAACGCACCCAGGGCCCTCGTCTTCTCATACAATGCAGAACTGGTGGTGGTCCTGCATTGTACGCAATTACTTTAGAATGCTTGCCACGGCACAGTGGCAAGGGGAGAAGGGGTGAAATGGCTCAAGCCGTACAGCAGGGAGGAAGCCTGCAGGAATAAAATACTTATTTCACATTCTGTACTCAGCTTCCTGAAAACATCACAGCACCCTGCCTCAGTACTTCTCTAGGAGTCCCCAGCCCTGATGCAAACAGTGGGCTGGCCCTTGGGAGAAGTTATGCAAATATCAAAATGCGTTGTTGGGTGGGTGTCACTCTGGAGGAGTGGGCTTTCCTAGGCAGACTACATTGATGCTGGACGTCCTCCAGCCAGGAATGACTGTCTGACTTGCTGTAGCTTCTAATACACATTGTGAGAACACACACACACGATGCAGCTGTCTAATGTCTACTGGCTGCCCATCCAGTACACACGGATCACATATGAAATACCTGAACACCTGTACACACTAGGGATGCACCGACATTTCAGCCGCCGAAACATAACGGCCAAAACTTTTGGGCAAAATACAGAAAGTACCATTTTGTGGCCGAAAATGTGGTGCATCCCTGGTTTCTCTCCTCCTCGCTGGGTGCTGCTTTATGTCCCCTCTGCGGGGGGGATAAACCTTCAGGAGGCCGAGCGGGGCAGAAAGGAGGGTGCTATCAGTGGCGGTGTCACAGGAGGCCGAGCTTTCCTCTCGCTCGGCCTCCTGTGACATGGAGATCAGGATGGAGAGAGGGAGGAGTCAGCTGTCACAATAGGCCAAGCGGGGCAGGAAGGAGAACGCTTTCAGTGGCGGTGTCACAGGAGGCCATGCTTTCCTCCCGCTTGGCCTCTTATGACAAGGAGATCAGGATGGAGAGCAGGAGAAGACAGCTGTTAAACGGCGGGTGCAGGGGAGGAGTCAGCCGTCAGTGGTGTCACAGGAGACCAAGCTCTCCTCCCCACACCTCCCACTCATCCTCCTGTGACAGCCGAAGGAGTCAGTATGGAGACCGGATACAAGCGATCAGCCATCAGTATCGATTGCTGAGTGTTTGTAAATAATGGACATAGTAGGTTTACTGTGTTCCCAATTATGAATGAACAGGAAGTGCTCTACACCACTTCCTGTTCATTCATAATTGTGGACATGGTAACTCATACTATAGCCACAGTTTATGAATGGACAAGAGCACTTAGTATAGAGGCTTCCTGTTCATTCATAACAGGGGCTGCAGAAAAATGGAAATATCAGGGATCTGTATAGATATGTCTGACATTTCCCCAGAGCCCCTGCCAGTAAAGTTAAAAAAAAAAAAGAAGTATACAAAAAAGAAAAGAAAGGTTAGAAAAACTAAAAGAAAAAAGTAATTTTAAAAAGGTTAGGTTAGAATAGTAAAATAATTTTTGGGTTTTGGCCTGACTGTTTTTTTCAGTTCTAGTCTGAAAATGTAATTTCGGTGCACCTCTAGTACACACACACACACACACACAATGTACTGTACAACAGCTGCACTCAACTGTCAATCATTTGTGATATCACAGACAGCTCTGCAAGCTATATGTCTGGAGTGCACACACATATACCACAAATTTCTGCACTGAATTTATGTTATTAATACTCAGTGCTCGTTTACTCTAGGTGCATTGAACTGTTTTTATCTGCAGGCTTAACGCAAGGGCACGGCAAGAAATAACTGCAATCTGTGTGCCTTGACCAGGCCTGGCTCCTCTCTACCACAAAGGCCACCACCACCTCAGCAAGGCCATCCCATGACTAGGCCTAACTCCTTACCACCACCACCTCAACAAGGAAATGCACACCCTGATCGACCCTGGGCCTGTGAAAAGCTGATTAAGTGCTGACCCAGGTGCACCTCGTGTACCCCATGACCAAGCCCGACTCCTCACCACCACCTCACCAAGGCCACCACATGCACACCATGATTGGTCCTGGGCCTGTGAAAAGCTGATTATGCGTTGGCCCAGGTGCATTCACAGAGTTTAGGACAGAAATGACCTGCCATTGTTCTCCATGACCAGGCCTGGCTCTCACCACCACCTCACCAAGGCCACCAGGGATTCACACCCTAACTGGTCCTGGGCCTGTCAAAAGCTCACTATGTGCTGGCTCAGGTGCAAAGAGTTTAGGATGGAGATGGCCTGCCATTGTTTCCCATGACCAGGCCTGGCTCCTCACCACCACTATGGCCACCACCACCTCATCAAGGCCACCGGACATGCAAAGCCTGACCCATCCTGGGTCTGTGAAAAGCTGACTAAGTGCTGGTGCATTTACAGAGGTTAGGATGGAGATGTCATGTCACTGTTTACTATGACCAGGCCTGACTTCTCACCACCACCAAGACCACCATCGCCTCACCAAAGCCACCAGGATGCACACCCTGGCCGTTCCTGGGCTTGTGAAAAGCTATGTGTTGGCCCAGATGTATGCACAAAGTTTAGGATAGAGATGGCCTGCCATTGTTTTCATGACCAGGCCTGACTTCTCACCACCACGATGGCCACCACCGCCTCACCAAGCCTAACAAGGATGTACACACTGACTGGTCCTAGGCAGGCTGGGGCAGTGACAGCTCCCACCATAGGCCTATTTAACAGTTACCTGAGGGGGAAAGACAGGGTTGAATACGTTATAGGCCTGAAATTAATTTGATGAAAGATTTCAGGCAATTACATTGCACACTTAAAAAAAACACACAAAAAAAACTTCACCAGCTGTTCAATCCTCATGTACAAAGACCAAAGAGATAATTTTTCTGCCTACATTTTCCCAGACGTTTCCTTTAACTGGTCTGCTGCCAGAGAGAAGAGCCCTACAGCACCGTGGAGGTTAACAGCACGACAGAGGCAAGCAAGTGCTGTGCTGGGAGAAGGGAGCCGACCCTGAGCGCTTTCACCAAATATGGATGCTTTTCGCCTGAGTTTTATTAATGCAGGATTCAGCCCAACACTTTCTGTTTTCCAGATGGTTAGGTCACAAGAGTAACAAACTCCGTGTCTTCTCCCCCCCACCGAACTCTCCCTCCTTCTAGGCAGTAATAAAATCGCCCTCTCTGCTGCTTTCCCCAGTCTATAGCACAACATTTGCTGAATCCAGGGGACAAGACTCTTAGTAAACTCCCTGCCTGCCCCTTCACCCACTTTCATTGAAGTAATGTTACCTTGGGGCCTGTGTACAGAACCTTTTCCGTAAGGGGCATGAGGCCTAGGTTATAGAAGCCATTATGTTTAGCAAGAAGGGTTTTTTTGTCATTTCTCAGTATTGTAGCTAAAAGGCATCACAGTTCTGCTACAAATGCTGAAACTCCCCCACCATCCTTTCTTGCCAAGAGCAATCTTAAAGTGATCCTTTCGCTTTGCTCCTTCAGTGACAGGTTCTCTTGGAAAAAGTCCAAATATGAAGCCGAAATCCTGATGGTCCAGGCCTTGGGTGCTTGTAGTGATAGCGATGGATGGTGCCATACCAAAACCAGACTGCTAATAAATTTAGCTATTTGTTGCGAAGACAGCGTCACACAAGTCAAAAGCGTGTTTTGGGGGCCATGCAGGGTTACACTGTGTTGTGTCTATGTCACATTGACAAAGGGACCCTGCGAGTCCCTGAAACGTTGGTATGCCTTTGACTTGCATGAAGTTGTCTTCACAATAAATCGGTAAAATGGATTTATTTGGACTGCTGGGTGATTTTGTATTCCACCACCAGGTTCTCTTGAGAGACTTCTGACTGCCTTGTTTGCTTACTGAAGACCCAAGTTAGAAGACCTGTGTAAGTTCTGCGTCGGCCTGTGAAGAGACTAGTCTACACAGGGCTAGCAAACTACTTCCTCACATGACAGTGCTCAGACCATGGATTCTGAGCTAGGCATTGAAAAAGGAAGGTCACAAGTCCCATCTATTCCCCATACCTGGAAGTACCAGGTATTTCCCACACATCCAACTGGTCAACAATAAAAGAGGGCACAGCAAAAAGGTAGAGATGCACAGATACCAGTGCCGATACTTGGCCTTTTCCCGTGAACTACCAGAGTTGCAGCTGTGACTGGATCCTGGCGCTCCATCACTGTCAATAATTAGTCTGTATTGTTGTTTTTTTTAAATTGTCACAAAAATTGTCACATGACAACAAAAATGTATCAGTACTTGTATTTGTGAGGACAAGTATTGGTACATGTTAGGGATGCACCGATACCGGTTTTTAGGTATCGAGTACGAGTACCGATATTTTTTTTTACAGTACTCACCGATACCGAGTACCGGTGCCGTATGCCCTGAAATCAGCCGCACCGAGCCGAAGTGAATAGCCGAACGTTGTTCGGCTCACTTCACTTCGGCTGGGTTATTCATGCTGTGGAGTTATGATGGAACAAAACTGACTAAACTGTCTAAAATGTCTTGGTATGACATAGCATTAACAATACCCTTCACTTGAAACACCTGAACTCCAAAATTTGGAGGGCTGACAACTAGGGATGCACTGATACCAGTTTTTCGGTATCGAGTACAAGTACCAATATTTTTTTTCCATATTCGCCGATACTCAGTACTGGTGCCGTGTGCCCTGATTATCAGGAAGTTGGGCGGCGGATAATGACCTCTCACACGGCTTCCCAATTGCTTGTGAAGCCGGTGTTCTTTCACTACAACTAGCGGCTTTACTTGCCAAGGCTGCCTGGCTTCCTGACCAATCAGGAAGCCGGGTGGTGAGTCATGAGGGGATTGGGCAGGAAGCCAGGCTACCTAACAACAAGTGAAGCCGGCTTCCTAGCCAATCAGGAAGCCGGGTCATAACGCACCACCCACCTTCCCGATTGGAAAGGAAGCCGGTTCCATGCTCCCTCGGCACTGCCGGTCAGAGGAAGATCTCCCTCTGACCAGAAGTTCCGGTATTGGAGGTAAGTACCAGAGCATTTGGCGAGTACAAGTACTCGTCCACATACTCTGTATCGGCACCGATATTGGTATCGGTGCATACCTAGTGACAACATACTTTTGGCCATGCAGCGTATTTCTGTGACTTCAATTACAGGCCACAAAAAAAACTAAATAGTGAAAGTAATTTTTACATGCAGAAAAGGGAGGAATTATCTGTTACTCTACTGGAAACCAGAACAAAATATTCAGAATCCAAGGATTTCCCTGGAAATCTGGGATGGTCCAACTCTCTAACATACAGACACGGCCTGTGAGCTATACCAGAGGCAGATTACAGTCCTGGTGCCTCTGTTCTGGTCCAGCTGAAGCGGAAGTAAGCGATTAGATAGCACATATCACTGTACATCTCACACACGCTAACTCCGCTGCCAATGAATTATAATTAGAAGAGGAACGATGACGAGGACGGGGGAGGGTGGAATTGTGATCTTCTGCTCTCTGGCTTGTGCTGGGAAAACCAAGACTCAGGACAAATGATCAGAAAAAACACTCCAAGTTGTCCCAGCACAGAAAGGTCGGAGCGCTGGGAACTCGGACAATTGGATGCACGTTTTTCTAGGGATTTGATGATATTTGGCTATTACTGCCTGCAACGCCATTCATACCTTGCTGATAAAAACTGCATGGGGCCCTCGTGTTCATTGGCGCCTACAGCGTTTTTCTTGTCGTTATGCTTTTTCTCACCTTCTCTTCAGATAGGAAAGGTTTACATTTCCATTGTGTGGATACATTTAAAACATACAAAAAAAATGGAATAAAAAAATGATTTCCTTTTTGGGGAAAAGGTTAAAGTGAACCTTGCGTATCATTTTTCATGTTGCAGGGTCAAAAAGTAAAAATAAAATCAAGGAACCAATAATGTCATCCAGCAAACACCAGGAGCTTCATTCAGTTTACCTTCACCTAAGTACAAAGTAGTGCACTGCAACCAGAATTAAGAGAGCCCCTCACAGGGTCCATGGGAGTGTACACTTCTTGTGTAACTTTCTCTGATTCCCGGATCACCCATCACATTCAGATTTCCAAAACTTGTCTGAATCAAATTTGATTATTGTGGATAACCTCTGGAATTTTTTTAGACAGCACATACATTGCAATGGGTGAGGTTGGGAATGTTTTTCCTATATCACAAATTCTCAGAAGGGGTTACACTAAGCGCCATTTCCCGTTGAAGAACAGATATTAGTGAATGTGAGCTAAAGTTACCTGACCGTGAGAATGTACATCATAAATATACTTCTAAATATGCCTCCTCCTAGGAGTAAGTGAAGTTAACAGTTTCCTGGAGCACCTCTACATAGAAGGTCAGGAGTTGGTGTCACCTTATGCTGTAGGAGGCCCATTCTGTAAGGCTCTCAAGCTGCATTCATTTCGTAAAACAGCGGACTGAAGAAGTAGGTGACGCCCGCCAATTCTCATAATGGGATGACATTGTCCTTTTTTCGGAAATGATTCCTGGAACTGGGAACTCGTAAACTGTTTTTCAGTCTATTTTCAGAAAGAGAAATTTCCACTAGAGAAAGTGCAAGATTCCAGCTTGAGGACAATCCAAATCTCAGCATTCTGAACAAAAAAAAATAGCAGCTCTGATGTATAAACAATCATGCATGCACTATAAAAGTCTGTTGACACCTGACCATCTCACCTACTATAATGGTCAAAAGTATGTAGACTGAAAATCTGAAGGCGCACAAAGCCATCTCCATAAAGAAATGGTTTCATGAGTCTGGTGTGGAGGAACTTGAGTGGCCTCCATAGAGCCTTGTAAGCCAGCGAGCCAGGTCTTCTAGTCCAACATCAGTAGTTGACCTCACTTATGTTTTTTTGGCTGAATGGGCACAGACACACTCCAAAATCTTGACATAAGCCTGCACTGTTAATGCTACACCATATGAAGGCATGTTAGACTATTGTAGCAAGAGTTTGGTGAAGGCCCTTTTCTTTTCCAGCATGGCTGTCCTCTGTGTGCAAACCCAACTCCATAAATATATGGTTTGAGGAGTTTGGTGCAGAGGAACGTGAGTACCCTGCCTTGTAAATGCTACACCATATAAAGACATGTTAAACTATTGTGGTAACAGTTTGGTAAAAGCTTTTTTCTTTTCCAGCATGACTGTCCCTGTGTGCAAAGCCAGCTCCATAAAGACAGTTTGGTGTGGAGGAACTTGAGTGGTCTACATAGAGCCTTGACCAACTGCGAGCGAGGTCTTCTAGTCCAACATCATGTTCCAGCATGACGGTGTCCATAACCAGCTCCATATCAACATGGTCTGATGGGTCTGGGGTGGAAGAACTTCAAGGATCTGAACAGAGCCTGGACGTCAACCATAAAGAACACTTTTGGAATTAATTAGTATGCCAATTGTGAGCCAAATCTTTTCATCCAACATCAGACTCGGGTTCTAAATATTTCTATCTGAAAATTTCATGGATACCAAATAATTGCTCCTTTTATGCATGTCATAAAATCCTCTTTCTAGTAGTCTTTATGTGGCCTGTAATTTAAGTCACAGAAATGCACTCTATGGACACAAGTATGTGGTTGCCTTCCAAATGATTGGGTTTAGGTGTTTCCAGTAAAGTACTGTACATTAGAAAACAGACATTTTAGACAATTGTGCACTTCCAACAGTTTGGAGGAAGGTTCTTTTCTGTTCCAGCATGACTGTGCCCATGTGCACAGAACCAGATCCAGACATGGTTTGAGGAGTTCAGCGCAGAGGAACTTGAGTGGCCTGCACAGAGCCCTGACCTCAACCCTACTCAACGCCTTTGGGATAATTTAGAATGTCTATTGTGAATGAGCTTGTTTTCCAACATCAGCACCTGACCTCACAAGTGCTTAAAAAGTGCAAGTGTTTTAGCCGCAAAAGGGGGCCAACTCCATAATAATGCTTTTGTTATGGCCAAGAAGCTCATATAGGTTTGATGGTCTGGTGCCCACAAACTTTTGGCCATATAGTGTAGCTATTCAGTCAGATAGACCATCCTTTTTTATTTGCCCCTAGTTTACGGTTAGGGCAGTTGTGCACTATGTCTAAATATGAATGCATAGGGCAATGGGCACCAGAGTCTCTGCCAAGTGAAGAACAGACCTAGGTATGAAATGCCCGCTCAGAAATGCTCCATGCTTTATATTAAAAGGTGCAGGCTCTGG
>NW_017306382.1:1820932-1846116 GCF_000935625.1 Nanorana parkeri | reverse complement strand
AACTCCATATTACTGGTCTTGGTTTTGGAATGAGCTGGACAACAAGCTTATAAAAGTATCCGCTCAGTGCCAGCGCTGTATAGAGGTGCCTTGCGTTGTTATGCAAGGCCACCACTGTAGCTTTAACCAGCTCATGCATTACTTTATATGAAAGCAGCTCCGCTTTTTTATGAACTGTCGGAGAAGGGTCCATACCAAATCGAGGCAAGAATGCGGCCGAACAAAATTAGAACGCAGATAAGTTGGGAAAGCTGTTTTTAGACTGAACACCGCAATGGACATTTTTATCCCCAAAGTAAAAACATTGAATCTGTTTAAAGAAGATAATCAGCTGTAATATTACCATAGACTAAATAAGGAAGGGAATCTCAAATGATGCATGGCTACTGCTGCACAACAGTAATGGCTATCCAATGTGTGCCCCGTTATGTAACTGACATGCTGGTATAAGAAAAGCCCAGAAAAAGGCCATTGAGGTGAACCAGTAATTTACATACATGGAACCAGTGATGTCACTGTAGCATAAGGAACAAAGTGGCTTTTACTGCTTGAGCTGGACAGTATGATAGTGTGAGGTCACTGTACATATCACCTATTTACACTATATGATCAAAGTGTTGTGGTCACCTAGCCACCCACACTAGGTGGCCAATGCTAGACATGTTAGACCAGGGGTAGACAACCTCAGCACCCCAGCTTTTATGGAACTACAGGTCCCATGAGACATTGCAAGACTGAAAGCTACAGATGAAGGCAGAGGCATGATAGGATTTGAAGCTTCACCACAGCTGGAGTGCAAAGGTTGCCTATCCCTGTGTTAGACCATTGTGGCAGCAGTTTGGGGAAGGCCCCTTTATGGTCAGGCATGACTGTGTGCTTGTGTGCAAAGTCATCTCCATAAAAGCAAGGTTTGATGAGGTTGGTGTGGAAGAACTCAAATGGCCTGCATAGAGCCCTGACCTCAACCCTTTGGAACACCTTTGGGATGAAGTCGAACGCTGAACTAAGCATTTTTCATCAACATGATTACCTGACCACTCTTTTGGTGGAATACGCACAGATTCCCAAAGCAGCAATACAAAAACTCATGCCCAGAAGAGTGGAGGCTGCTGTAGCCAGAAAAATGGATGTAGGGGTTGGGGGGAACTCCATATTAATGCCCATGGTTTTGGAATGGGATGTCATATTTGTGCGATGGTTAGGTGTTCTGTTCACAAAATGTTGGTCAAATGGTTTACCTTTTTATTTTATGTCAATTCCTATTGCTAGATCTCCCCTTACAACAGAAGACCAGTATAGAACTGTGCATCGTAGCGGATAAGAGGGATGATGAATAGGTTAAGGGACTTTTATCTTACGTGTATGATGTAAAGAAGTACAAAACTGTCATCCACGAGTTATGCATGCCATAGGCAAATGCATGGGGAGATTATAGGTACAGCTGCTGAATGCATGAGTGCCAACTAAAAGGTGACACGTGGGCAGAGGCAGCCAATCAATAGCTTAATTTCCTGCAGCTCTCCACAGATACCAGATCGGCTGATAGGAATACTTTCCTATCAGTCTGTAGATGGTGGGACCAAGAGCTTGGGGAGGGGTATAAATGTGTATGTTTATAACATGGTTTTTGTCACATTTGGTCACCCCAGTCTCAAAATCCTGCACTGGTCCCTGGAACTGCTGTAGTCTGTTCAAGATGAGTGGGAGTATAAAAGCAGGCATCAGATCATAGACTTCTGCATTGACCATATATTTGAGATCTTCTCTCAAGTCCAAACCTCCAAATCATTCCTGGAATGATGGACGCAATGAATACAGCATCCTCGGGAACAGGAGCAATTGCTAACAATGGCCATGGAGGGAAAGACATCTTCACGACAATGATAGGCAGGAAAAAATTGGCTACATTGGCATAAGTCAGAGCTGGCTTTCAGACGCTTCCCTTAGAGGGTGGCACTATATTTTCAATGGGTGGGCACATTAGGGAAATACTATTGGGGCATATAATTAACATTAGGAAAACGTTACATCTTTTTGGTTCTAGTTTTTTGGTCCTAGTTGCTGGAATTGGGCAAGGAAAAGCAGCATCCCCAACAGCAGTGTATGATCCATGGAACACTGCGCCACAGAATAAGAAAGGATGGAAGTGGCTCACAGGGAGGTGGTAGAACAAGCAGGAACGTTTCCTTGTTTAATAATGAGCTCTGTTGACCTCTGAAGGCATTTGGTATAACCACTTAACCTAGACTAGAGCACCACTTGCAATCGTCACCCATCTACAACCTCCATAAAGCTAGCCATAGTTAGACTGATGTATGCCCAGGAATAATGGAATCTGCTGGATCTTTATGTGATGGAGTGGTGTAGATGTAGTAGTTAAGATCAGCCATGTTAAAGAAGGAAAACATCCATGGGCCATCACAATACTGGAAGCTCTTTTTATCTATTGCCTAGGGATGCCCAAGCAACAGTCCTCACGTTGGGTCGTCAGATAATGGCAGATTCTAACTGTTTATGAGAAGCCGAAGCGTCCAACTGCTTGAGGGGACTTGGTACTACTTACATGTGTAGCACCCTGTAGGCAGGAGTGCTATTAAAATGTAGTGATTTCAGATTGTATGCGGTCTAATGCTGATTTGTTGTATATGTTCACTTGGTTTCCCCTAATCAATCTGTCATTGTTTGTACCTGTCTGCACTGGGTGTACCCTGGTCACAGAGCAGAGCAACCAATGAGAGATTGCTATAAGTAGGTATCCCTCTCCAGCCAATCACTGTGAGGATAATGACCAGAGGTGCATGTTGGGGGGAGAAGATAAATACTTGGGGTGGACCATATGAGCCCTCTCTTCCTCCCCTCGGGCCGTGCCTGTGGGGAGGATGCTGTGGACAATCTGAAATGGCTAGGCCCGAGGACTAGCTGGGTGATAAACCTTGGGTCTGATGGCTGCAGGCCCAGTGGTTATTCCTGATGACAAAGATGGACATGACTAGTCTCTTCTACCTCAAGTATTGCTGTGTCAGGTACTCTACCGGCTGTGCATGGAGACAGTAACCACACTTTGCAATGTAACGGAGTCTACATGTGCCTGGATGATCCTAACTCTCTTTCCCTAAAGTTCTACAATAAAAGGTCTAAGCATCATATCTACAGTCTGGACATCACTTCAATCGATCACCGCAACGGGCGGTAAGTGCTGAAGGGCAAAGTGAGTGAAAATACCCCTAGGACAAGAAGATCACGGAGTTGTGGTAACCCATAGCAATCGACCCTAGAGTCAAGGTGTGCTGGGGATCCATCATAGAGGTTTCTTACAGAGGAGACACAGGGAGACCCATTAGTTCCTTTTACTGTAGATCACCCTTTGGAGCCCATGGTAGTGTTATCCTGCATTGGGTATCACTGACCGACATAAGGGGGATGCTACACATTAAATGTTATGTGCACAGGTAGAACAGGTAGATACAGCTGTTGTTTCTAAGCAAAAATAAAATCCAGGCTTCAATAGGGCAGTACAAAGATCCAAGAGGTCGTTCAATGTGCAGTAACCCATAGAAACCACATGTTTAGATGATTGCAGCCCGTTCATCTGAAAGAGTTCTCCCATGTCTCTAGGACACGGATTTTGTTTTGCGCAGCATAAAACATTTTAATAGCATCCTGTTTTGGCCAAGAAGGAACATTTTCTTTGCAGAGGAATGTCTCCAATTTTTAAGATGTGTCTTAATTTAGCTGCGCTCTGAAGTTGTGTTAGCCTCGCTCTCTATGGCAACCCGGTGGATTTTTATGGCATGGTGCGTGAAGTAACATTCTTCAGCTGTGGAAGTCGTCATTCTCTAATTCCATTAGTCCCAGGGCCAGTGATATCACTCACAGAGAAGCCCAGATTGGGTTCTGTTGCGCGGCACTGTCACTTAGGGGTGTAAAATGGTCCGCAAGGTCATATGATACCAAGTCAAGTTCATTTATTTACACCGCTTGCATTTAAATAAAATACAATTTATGACTTACTGTATTACTAAATACAGGGCTACATTAATTTGTGTTTTTTATATATGCCTGAAGCTCACATTGCAGACACTTTTACTTTGTCCTTCGTGGGGTGCGGCAAAAAAGTCGGGCACTCGGTCATGGACCGAGAGCCCGACAGTGTCAGGAGAGAGAAGGGGACCCGCCGGGTGAACGTCCCCTCCTCTCTCTGCCGGCATCCATCACCTAGATGACGTCACGGCGGGATGTCACTTGGTCTCCGCTCCGGGTGACACCCAGCCTCAGGACTCCCCTGAAGGTGACAATGCCCTTTTTACTCCTCCTACTTCTTAAAGCTTTAGAAATCAGGACCTCACTCTGCCTTTATATTATGGACTATAAAAAAGGAAAAGAGTAAGAACATTTAAAGCTCATAAAATGTAGACACGAAAATGGTCAAAGGCTCGGGCAAGAAGATGTCCAAAAGACTTTTAAGAAGCCAGCAAGCCATTCTGACTCCACATCAAGGGAAATATCCCCTTTACAAAAATTGGCGCATGGGTCATGAACAAGGGAGGGGGTTTGCTTCTGGAGAGCAATGTGCCTGCTGAGTGATTGATTACTTTGAACTTGCAGAAACAGACATCTATCTTCAGAAACGTTTACATAACTATCCCATCACCTCCCGCAATAAAGAAAATATTCAGATTTTCCAATCTTGCTCCCTTGGAGTAATGTTACAATTGGGGGAGGAGAAGGCCTCAGGGCTTAAAATAGCTTCCTCCAGCTGCTTTGTGCTAGGAAGTGCTGAAATTTAAGATCTAGGGATTAATACCAACTATAATGCTTAATAAATATGTTCTGAAATATGTTGAAGTTTTTCTTTTCTTATTACAAACCCTCCCGCCCACTATGTATAAAATAAAACCACGTTCAATAACAACTAAAGGGCCAGTCCACCAATATGTCACCTTTTCAGTTGTGGGACCAACCTGGTGGGTCATTACCTGCATTCTCACATTGGGTACACTACTGGTGGGATCTCCTTTCACTTTCTAGCTTTGTTCACTACAACCTTGTCGTTTTGGCTGTTACGATCAACACTAAATTGTTCCCATTTCTTCAGTTATACAATCTAAATTTAGGTATATCCTGCCATAAAGGTTCTTGTTCAGGCATTTCCTGTTATAGGGTGATCACTGTCTTCTAATTCTGCTCTGATGCCATCACTCTGTCACATGCACCCCTGGGCAAGACTACAAGTGGCCAGACACACACTAAGCAAGCAACGTCTACCTTTGTCACTACCAGGAAGAAGGTCCAGAGCAATGATGTACAGTTGATGCTGGAATGAGGGCATGTGGACAGAAGTAGATGAAATAGGCTTGAGGAGGTTAGCAACACTGAGATGCAAAATAAGAATGGAACAAAGGATAAAGACACCAAATGGTTATAACTTATCTTATATGATACATAGTGCTCTAGCAAACCAAATGTCATCAAGTTAAGGTTTGCTTTAAAAGGGCCAACAAGAGCCCTAAGAGACTGAACCCCTGAGGTCTGAGAATTTTGGCATATCTTTAAAGGGATGGATCTCTGCACTGGAGTTCCGAGCTCCACATTCCTACTATGACCATTTAAAAGTTAGGGGCTATTTAAAGTGCTGGTCAAGTCAAAAAAAATTGTTTTAGTTTCAGATAGAGTGGAGATGGGTCAGACTTGAACTACTACCTGGGATTCCATTCAAGCGATGTTCCCTTACTTGATGTTCCAGTGACAATGGTTTTACCAGATAGGAAGTGACTGAAAATGTGTAACGGCCAGTAATAAAAAGCTGACAGGGGTTCCCCTAATGTACAAAAAAAAGCATTTTTTTTTCTGTTGAGAGATCTCCTCACTTCCAATGGAGGAGATAAACCTGGAGTTTGGCTTCAAAGGGTTAATCTAGCATAAAGGGACATACTGGTGGGCCAAAAGAACTCCAGGTAAAGAGTTCTCCCGCACTGCATCATTCTTCAAAATAAATCCTTTTGTAATGGTTGTGGCACAAAGTCAGTTGGGGACCAAACAGTTAAGACTAAGCACTTACTAAAAGCAATATAAAGCTCTATAGGTCGAACTCGATGGACTTGAGTCTTTTTTCAACCTGACTAACTATGTAACTATGCAATATTATCAGCACCTCCATGGCCATCAAAGGGCACCTGTCAGAAGCATACACACATAGCTCAGCCAAGACCTCAATCCAGCACTTAGTTAGGCTTCTCCTGTCTAACTCCTGGGAAGGCAGCACCCACAGGCACTTAACTAATTTACAACAGACCCTGCTGCAGCCAACAAATATAAGACAGTAATAATCTTCACTCCATTCAGAATAAGTATTTCAGTTTTTAGAAGATAGATCTAAAAGGCTTCTATAGAACAAACTTGGCTGAGCATAGACTGGTCAATTTCTGTACACAATTTCCAATCTTTGCCGACATCCCCAAGCCAATTATCCTGAAGCCAAAAAAATAAACAGGCTGTGTTGGATTTGCCTTACCGTTTCTATCTCTCAAGGCAAAATCTTTCAAGTTCTCTAGTTTCAAGGTCTACACACCCACCAGGGCCAAAACGAGGGGATCATGTGGAAAGTTCTTGAAAACACCTCATTACAGTGAAAGAAGTGACATTCCAAAGTAGACGGCAACAGAGCCGATAGGTGCACTTGGGAAGGTGTCACCAACCTCCCAGCCCTGACACATATACTATGTGTTAAAAAGTCAACACCTGACCATCACAACTGCTTTATGGCCAAGTGTATGTGTTCAAACCTTCAAATTTTGGAGTTTAGGTGTTTCCAGTCACGGGTACAGTTAGTTGTACGAGCATACAGAGGAATTTTAGACAATAGTGAGAACAGTTTGCTGAAGGACCTTTTTTTGTTTCAGTATGACTGTGCTCCTGTGAACAGCGCCGTAAAGACATGGGTTTATGGCCTGCAGAAAGCCCTGACCTCAACCATATTGAACACCTTTGGGATTAATTGAACTACTGACTGGGAGCCAGGTGTCTTCATCCAACATCAGTACCTGACCTCAAAAATACTTTTGGCTATTCGGAGGTAAATCTCAACAGATACACTCCAAAATCTTGAGGAAATCCAATCCGGAAGAGGAAAGGAAATGGAGAAAAATGGTACAGTGGCAAACGTGGGTGGGGGAGTACAACTTTATATTAATACTCAAGGTTTTATAATGGGATATCCAACAAGCTTATAGGTGAGTGATGGTCAGGTCTCTACATGCTTTTGCCACATAGTACATAAGAAGCTGGTAGATGACTTAATCCACCAGACACACCAATAGCTAAAAATATCACTTTGTGGAAGCTTTACAGAATCTTAGTGTATTTCAGGATACTCTGGACCGGAAAAAAAACCTTGGACGCCAAAGACATTCATTTTTTCCTTATTGCACAATTATATTTCATCAACAGCGTGGCCCTTTCACACTCGCATGATCCAGAACACTTGGATGTAATTTATATTGTTCACAGATCTGTTATAATAGTCGTTTTGCGCCCTCGAACAACATGTTTATTTCCCTAATTCCACATTTCGACAGAATTGCACAATAAACAAAGTATAATCTTCAAAACTTTTGATTTTTCTATTTTTTCCTTTTTCTAAACCATTTCTCGGCAGAACAATGATGATTTAAAGCGAGAATGGTAAACAAAGGTGGAGAAAATATGTAAACTACAATTTCATCTTTGAAGAATGCAACTGAAGTGGAGCTGGAAAAAAAAAGTTGATTTAACATCTGCAAATTCCTAGCTATTTTCTGGTATTGTCATGTTATATTTCGTTATTTGCATGCAGAGAATGGACAGGACGTCGTTGGCGAGGAAATCGTGAAAAGCAACAGATACTTTAGATCATTTCTGGGCGGACATATTTAATGCTGCAAGCTGCTGACTTGGCTCTATGAGGAAGAAAAAAAAAAGTCATGAATTAAGCTATGCCCACTCCATGCTGCTAATTCAGTTTAGCGTTTAGGCTAGGTTTACACCTGGGCGACCTGTGACCGCGCCGCAATTGTGCGCAAAATCGTGCGGATTTCTGGATGGTCACGGAGTCGCCCACCACAGCCCATCACGCTGGTGGTGCCATTATGTTCTAATGGCCCCCCAGTCGCGCCCGGCGGATCGCTTGCTTTCCCGCCGCGATTTCACCCGTGCAATTGAACATGATCGCGGCTAAAAAAGCCACGTCGTGTGTCGCAAAAAAAAAAAAAACCTCTTTTCAGTGATTGCCGAGCGGATGCAACCCCATTTAAATCAATGGGGCCGCACGGCAACCGCTTTGTGCACTAGCACACGATCGCACACTCCCGTGACGCGCAACCTGGATATCGCTCAGATCCGAACCTGTAACGCTCAGATCTGAACCTAGCCTTAGGCCCCGTTCACATATAGCGAATTGTCGCGCGATTTCCGCCGCGATATCGCGCATTTTTGCCGCGCGATATCGCGAGAAGTCGCCGGCCAATGTTATTCAATGGAGCTGTCTTAACTCCATGTCGCTCGTCGCGGTCGCAAGTCGCTTCTACCGGACCCTTTTTTCGGCGGATTTTGCGCGATTTTACTTTTTTTCTATGGAGCCCGACGGGGAAGGTCGCGCTACCGTCGCTGGATCGTCGCCCCGAAAGTCGCGCTATCCCGGCCGTGCGGATCCGCTGCAAAAGGTATGTCGCTATATGTGAACGGGGCCTTAGAGAGTGCCAAACTGTTAAGACAGCTCAGCACCAGCAGCTGGCCAGTGAGTGGAGCACTATGGTCTACAGCTGCAATGGAGCAAGGGATTTGTCCGCTGGCATTTTGAGAAAACAACACGGACTACCTCCAATAAAATTAGGATGAGGTCACGGACAGATGTCTCCAAGGTCAGGGTTCACTGTTACTCACCTCCAGTATTGTGGCTTCTTAGTGGTCAACTAGCCATCCATATATTACTTTCCTCTCAACAAGGCATGGAAAGGTCTGGAGGGACAAAACATACCAGAAACAAACTGCAGAAACCTAATATGTACAGTCTTGAGGAAAGAAGGGGAAGGCATGATTGAAACCTTTAAATACATGAAGGGTGTGAATAGAATTCAGGAGGGCAGTATTTTCAGTATGACACGAAGTTTAAGAATACGGAGACATGACCTCAAATTAGCAGGAGAAAAGTTCAACACTAACCTGAGCCAGTATTATTTACCAAAAGAGTAGATGCTTGGAACAGACTTCCGGCTAAGCTAGTGAGTAAGTCAACAGTAAGTAAATGTAATACATGCTTGGGACAAACATAGATCTATACTCAAAAAGGTTAAAGGGGAACTAAGGGGTTAGGGCTTTTCCCCATAGTTCTTCGAAGGGTAACGGGAGGATACAAACTAGTGTCCTCCCATTACCCAAAGCTCAGTATACCGCCAGCTGCAGCTCGCAGTATACTGAGACGTTGCAGTTATAACGGATCCCGACAATTATGTCTGGATCCGCCCAGCTGTGTGAGTGACAGCTGGCTCTGCCTATCTAGAGGCAGAGCCAGCTGTACCCGCCCCCTCCCCCGTCCGTTCCACCAGTCAGTGCTGGAGGATCGGACAGGGGAGGGGGAGAATCTAGTCACTCCCCTGTCACGGCTCTCTGCAGTGACAGGATCGAGAAGTGAGCGAGCGCCGGTATGTGTTCGCTCACTTCCCGATCTACTGAGCCAACCTGTGACAGTCTCATTGTCACAGGTCGGCTCAGATTATGAGGCGGAGTGAAAAGCACTCACCTCATAATTCTCCTTTTAAAAAAAAAAAGACAGAAAAGTCAAAGAAGGGGCACACTCGATGGCCCACTTGGTCTCATGGTGCCGTCAGTCTTCTACGTTTCTATGCTTTGCAAGTGCATATGTTTTGAACTCATTAAAAATCAAGTCACCTTTATGTTGCCACCCACCCCCAACTTAAAGGGTTAGGTCACCTTTAGCCATAAAAAATTCCCATGCATTCTAGCATCCTCAGGAGTTTACAAACCAACTGTAAAAAAAAAAAAATATTCCTATTGCATGTCATACCTACAGGCAGTGTGTGTCTTAAATGCAAAAACCTTCTTAATAGACAGCCCCCCTCCGTCCTGCCTAAACTGCAGGACGTGCCAGATGATAGAAATGCACCCCCAATACCAAAGGAACAATCACTGTGGATGAGCTTAGCACTGAGGAAGACAGAGCTTATTTCATCTGTGTAAGAGTACAGAAACCCGCACGGATGTGTAGTTCGGGTGAGCGTACGGCCACTTAGTCCCATAAAGACAAACAGGCTGCTGCGTACTAAACACACTCAGCACCTGTCCTTCCCGGGAGCGGCCCGACACACGGAGCTGTACGTGCCGGCCGATTCCAGTGTGAATGAGGACTTTGAGGAGAACTATGAGGCGAGTGATTTTCACTCACCTCATAGTTTGTAGGTAGGATTTCCAAAAAGGAACAACTTTTTATAAGCTAAGCAGTCATTTGTAATCTGCTCAGTTAGCTGCAATGGATGGGATGGAATAGAAGAGTTATGTAGTGGTCCATCAAGTCTGTCTTCTTTTATCCTGTTGCTGGGTTTTTGGGTTTTTTTTTAACCTTTTTATTTGAATGTAGATCTATGTTTGCCTAAAAAATTTCTACATTTACATACTGTTGACTGACTCACGACCTTAGCTGGAAGTCTGGGAGCTGTGGTTTAGCGGAGGATGCTGGAATGCATGGGAGATTTATTGGAAATGTGTCTAAAGGGTCACGTCCATCCAAAACAGATATTTCGTTTTTTGGTAGATAATGGGAGAGTTAAACCACTCAACAGTTTAGTCTATATTAAGCGCACTCTATTAGGTGAGATCTCCGAGCTCCCAGGTCTACACACCTGTAGTGGCCATTATGAGCGGATCCCACCATCTCTGCAGGATTTCTTCATTTATACGTAACAAGAAGAGATAGAACGCACACAACGGGGGGTGGGGGGCGGAGTATGGCTAGGTTTAATTGTTGAAGGTAAAGTTGCCTTTTAAGTGTATCGAGAGACAAAACGTTTTTGGTAGTGCAGGGAAGTGTTAGAACCACAGTCAGGTTTTTAAAGTTATATTTCCACTGGGGAGATTACTCTGTCCATTTGTCCTAATATGTCACTGGGGATGAAAGTGAGGGAATAGCCAACTGTCTAAGAAGGTATTTCCCTTATTTTATAGAGATTTCCTCTTACTTCCTCTTGTATCTGGAAAACCAGAAATGAACGTAATTTTCCCCAATGAAACCAGAAGTGAACGGAATTCTCCCCAATGAAACCAGAAGTGAACGGAATTCTCCCCAATTAAACCAGAAGTGAACGGAATTCTCCCCAATGAAACTAGAAGTGAATGTAATTCTCCCCAATGAAACCAGAAGTGAACGTAATTCTCCCCAATGCAACCTGAAGTGAACGTAATTCTCCCCAATGCAACCAGAAGTGAACGTAATTCTCCCCAATGACACCAGAAGTGAACGTAATTCTCCCCAATGGGACACAGAATGGCAAAAATCAACCTGACAGGTTTTAACCCTTCCCTTCCCTATTATATACCCAAAAAATTGTTAGATCAAAAAACCCAGCTCGGTGCCAAGCGTCTTTAAAGGAGCCAACTACATCTCTGTCTGCCCTGACGCACAACTCTGCTTCTTACTCCCTGCAACCTCAGAACTCCGGGCTCCAGGGCCCATGGCGCAGTGCCAAGCAATGCAGATTTTTCGCCCGCTGAGCTGTCGCAGGAACCTGCACGTGCGTGCCCAGGAAAACATCTCTTTCAGAAGTCACAAAACCTCTTTCTGGAAAACTATGCACCGACTCCCAGGAATGTGCACTACTATCCAGGTGCACAGCTACAAACCGATGCTTTGGGAAGCCTGCATGCTGGAAAGAAGGTCATATGAATGCCGGTCACACGCATTTGGAACATTATTCATTTAGACTCACTTTTCAGAATAGTTTTTCTTCATTCCTTGCAACACACATCCACAACTTTTTAAAGTGAGCCTTTGCTTTGCCCATGCATACACTCAAACAATTGCACAAGCCCATCACACACACACACACACACACACACACACACAATCTGTTGGGACAAGAGGACATTTTGCACATGGTCTGCCTGCAGATTCCAATAGCGTGTGATTGAAAAACACAGCCATACCCTACAACGAGAAAACAACTGGATTTAAAGAAAAAAAACTGACTGGTATAACAAATGTTAGGATTGGCCTGTAAGGTCGGTGGGTATATTGAATCAGGACTGTATTTTATATTTAAAATAGGCAGCCCAGCATTAAAAAAATAAAAACAGCTTTTGCTGCAATATTTGCCTTCAGTCTGGCACTGTTCACACAATGGGTCCATTCCAGTAGATGGTGTTCCTCTTCCAGGCAGTGTCACTCAATCCACTACCACTAAGCCCAGGTGGCCATGTACCCATCTCCTTAGAGCCCAGACTAGCATGACTGCTGTCCAGTGTAGCAATAAGGACAACCTACTGTCGCGGCAGGTGAAGAGAAAGGATGCGATATCATTGGACTTGCCAGAAGACTGCAAGAAACACGATATGTATACTTTGAATGCTGTGGAAAATTGGTATTCCGTGCACCAGCAGAGTGCGCTGCGTACTCCTCTGGATGGTTATAGGCTTTTGAGAAGTGAACAATAACGGGAATGAATAGGACTATTATGAAGACTGTTGAGCATGCTAAGTAGGAATTTAGTGTGGCTGAGACTCCTTTCTGCATATGCCGTGTGGTGCTGGGCAGGACCACACAGTGAAGAACTTGGTCTAAACTTAACATTTTTCGATAAATGGCTGCCATGGTGTAAAGTGCAATTTCTCGAATGCATTCACTGATCTGCGTTATGAATGGACCTGAATAGCAGGAGGTCAAATTACCACGGCTATTCACAGCGTACCAGTAATGTCAACTTAGTGGAGTCCAAAAGAGGAGTTACTTGCAGGTAGTAGAAAATAAAGATTTTTGCAGGTAAAGATAGTCACGGAGCTAATGACAAAAAAGAAATAGGTGGAGGGACTACATGACAGGACAAACATGGGGACAGGAAGGAGGGGGTCAAGGTCAAGGTTTTTTCTGCAAAATGGAGGGGGCGCTTACCTGATTGGCCGAGTGATAGGTGGTCTAGGAGGGGCTTCACAGTGGGATGAGAAGGCGGAGATATCTTCCTGGTCAGTTGGGAATTAGAAAACGGCATGCTGACCAGTACAGTATGAGGTGGAAAAGGTCTCTGCAACAATCCGGTCGTTGTCCCTGAGTCGGTGTCTTGCGGCTAGGGGCCTTTTGGTTATGCAGAGATGGTGAGATTAGGGTAACGGGGCCTTCTCGGACCTCCAGACATATGTGTGTGTCCATGCATTTATATATATATATATATATTTGTTTAGAGGTGTGGCCGTGTGTGCATGGACACACACATAATTTAGTTAAATTGTTGATTACATTAATCTAATGTTTAGGTATATATATTGGTTTTACGTTATGATGTTTTATAATAAAGGGCTGCTACAGCCAGTTATACCAAAAAATGGTGTGGTCTGTTATTTGGGGTTGGAGTTAGTTGGGGGAGGTGGCGTAGCAGGGTTTTGGTGCAGAAAGGAACCTATGGCGTGCCCTAGTCAAGAAAAGGGACACATGGAAAAAAAAATCTAATTATTAAGGTCTGCTCTTTTTCACACCCCCTATGCCAAAATAATAATAAGAAAGCTCATTGGGAAAACATTTGAGTAAATATACTTCCAGGGAATGCTGCACAGTGTGAGATTTTGCATATTCATCAATCCTTGCGATTTCACCATAAGAAACGTGGTGTCGCCCTTGCCTTGGCGCTGTGGGCAGAATCCAGGGTAAGGCAAGTATATTGACTACATTTTTTTCCATAGACTTTATTTTTTATTTCACTAAAGCGTTTTGGTGTGGGGGGGAGCAGACATGCATTTTTTTTTTTTAGGTCCGCTTTAATGAAAAATGGTGGCAGGCTGCATTTATTACTGAAAGCTTACTCAAAGCCATATTTCAGGTGAAGGGGAAGGCTGGTGGTCATCTGCCCGCTTCTAATATCTCTTAGGAACTTCAGAAGGGTAAATGTCCCACCAGAGTAACCAGCTCTGCCACCACTCATTTTGGAATTCTCGGTGTTTCCACTACTTTGGCAGTCTGTATTATATATTTTAAAAAAACTAAAACGAGAAGACTGGGATCTCCTCAAAACAGTTGCAGAAGGTAACAAGCTAGCAACACCAGCACAAAGATCTCATCACAGACGTCCCAAAGAAATTTAAGAAAGCATCAGGTGGTCTGTATCTCTGCAATCTGCTGAAGTCCTAAATATCTTTTTCGGGTGGACAAACCCTTTAACGGTCCCTCATTTGCAGTTGTAGGGACAGCCTTGCGGGTGATTCTCACAGACGGTGCCCCAGCGGGCCTGTAATAAGCACTGATCTCCTCATCGCCTTCCTGTTTACACACGCAGCATTTAATTATAGATTTCCCATGGCAGCTGGATGATTTAATGCCGTTATGTAGCCTTGGAAGTGGTTTCCATGGGAACAGCAGCAAAAAGGAACATGGAACAACATAAACCGCAGTTTATAAACCAAGTTCACTGGGCTGACAGCCTTGAAGGAGAGCAAACATCGACGGTGGAGTTACAGTGGCTGGACGGGGTACAAGTACCATCGGCTCCCATAAATGGATGGTGGGGAAGCATTAAGTAAGGTTTCAAAGTGTCCATAAATAAATTTGGGACTCATCAAAATATACAGCAATAGTATTATTTTATTTATGATTACAAAGTAGTCCTTGGGCTTCAGTTTCCCTAGGCTAAAGCCTAGGCAAGGTCACTGAGCTGGTACATGACTCTTTTGGCAGAAAAAAAAAAAAATCTTCCTCTTATTCTTACGCCTACAACATATGCACTCCCAGCCCACTTCCGGCATATGTGAGATGCCAACAATGGAGTTGGGTACTGGCATGATGCAACTTCATGATGTAAATCCATCTTACGCCTACGACATATGCACTCCCAGCCGACCTCCGGCATCTGTGAGATAACAACAATAGAGTTGGGTACTGGCATGATGTAACTCCATGATGTAACTCTACTTATGCCTACAACATATGCACTCCTAGCTCACTTCCGGCATCTGTGAGATGCCAACAATGGAGTTGGGTACTGGCATGATGTAACTCCATGACCATAAATGAAAACATCAATGGCAATAGAGGAGACTTCAATGCCAGAAGAAATGGTGATGAAAATGATGGTGGACAGATCTACAAGTGACCTCAAGGTGCAGCTCCAAACTGTGAGTGCTTGAGGAGGGTAAACCCAGAGGTGAGTCAGCGATAATGTATAAGCATGTTGTGCTTACTTCCATAATATGGAAATAACTGCCCTTCCGCTGGCCATGCTATGGTTCCATTTTCATGATAAAATTTGGGGCTCCGAAAGATTATGGTTGCTGCATATTGTGACATGATAGGAATCTTTTCATGGACACTTATAAAATTACTCTGACATATCCTCTTCAAGTCAGGGCTGGACAAATCCCAGCGAGCCAGGTCGCCAATGTTCCTTAAATATAAAAGCTTGTGCCCAACTTTGAGGTTTTCTCTAGATGTTGTCAATTGGAACTGGAGCCTAAAGAAAATCTTGCTGGTTCCTGGATGGGACATAATGGCTCCAGCATTTCATATTAATTTGTCCATCCCTGCTTTAAGTGGACATCTGTTGCAAGCACAAAGACAAATATTTTGCAGATGTTTGCAAAACTATTGCAGTTGACCATCCAAGATGGCAGGCACAGGGAAGGCTTATATAAGCAAAAGCACTTCCTGTTTGCTAAATAGCAGATTTGCACAAGTCAGACAGCTTTTATAATTGCCATTTTGCTTAATTTATCCCACTTTTACAGCTATAATTTACAGGAAGAACCGTAGACCTGTGACAGAGAAGACACCTTATAATAGGGCTATGGAAGAACATTTGCTGGAGGTGCCACTGTGTGGCGTCCACAGCGATTTCCTGAAGCCTGACTGCAGCCTGTCAGAGACCTGCACTTCGTAATAATTGGAGACTCTTGGCAGTTCTGTTATGGCTGCCAGCTGGATTCTTCCCTAAAAGTGAGGAGAACCAGAGTGGAAATTTTAGGGAAGAACAGTAAGAAAAGTTGGCAGAAAATTCCTTTTTTATGCTCATTCGGTGAGGAAATTGAAACAAGAAAATAAAAATCTAAGCAGATGAGGCCTAGTTTTATCAGTGTACAAGCAGTTTATAGTGATTAAGAGGATCATCGACACAAGATGACCTCGGTCCAATCTGGCAGATTTTTCTGTAAGCACCAGCAAATGCATCCACCACAGGCTACGAAATTGCAAGGGACACAATGATCAGATTGATTAGAAAAGTTGTTTCAAAAGCCACAGATTTCCCTAAAATAAGCCAGTACCAGGTGCACGTGTCTGCCTGCTCCATAGTATCTTCTGATGTCTACACCTAAGGTTAGGCCTTGCCCTACTCAATTTTCCTCTCTCAAGGGAATTGAATGTAAAACACAAGTTTGCCTTATTTACTCACTTTGCAAAGTAAACATGCACGTTGTTAGAGCCCATTCACACCACCTTCGTGTGTTAATCACATGGTCCCGTGCGATTAACACACAATATCGCACAATGCACCTCCCGTTTGATTACAGTGCAGGAAGTGCATTGTGCGCCATTCATTTGAATGGCAATAAGTACTATCCTTGTCGCACTCCTTATCGATATGTCCCTTGTAGTGGGGGGTGCTCGCAGTGACTGCGGATGGCGCTGCGAATGTCAGCAAAATTATAGAAATGTCACCAGCACACCAGTCCTTTTAGGATAGCAAAAAATTTATTGAAGTTTTTTTGTCATATGACCAACAAGCACTTTCGGGACCGCACAGGGTCCCTTCATCAGGCTTTAGCACGGTCAATCGTCAAGCGCTTGTTGGGTCATAGGACAAGAAAACTTCAATAAATTTTTTGCTATCCTAAAAGGACTGGTGTGCTGATGACATTTCTATCATTTTGCATTCATTTGAATGGCACCCAAAACACACCTCCTGTCCGCAGTCCGATTGGCTGCGCCACACCGCGCAGTACTGCAAACACTGTGCGGAGCGACTGAAAAAATAGTGTGTGTGCTGGGAAAGTTTATTTCGTAACATGAAACGTGGTCGCATCAACATCTGTTTTCCCATAGGCCCTAGGTCATTATTTGAAAATGGTGGGCTGTGCGTGGCTCCACCCACACAGCCTCATCATTCACCCACAGATCCTATCCAATGGAGAAACTACAGCCTCAGGGTTTTCCAAACCATTAATTCTTCCTTCCGTCCATGTTACTGAATGTCCCGATGTACGGACATGCACGGGAGGGAGAATCTGCACCCACGTTCCACTGATAACGGTTGCAATGCTTTACTGGCTCCAATGCAAAAAAAACATTAAATGCACATTTTTCTTTTCTGAATATGTGTAAATGTATTATATTTTGTAAAAAGGTGGACTTTACCTTCAAGGGCCCATTCACACCAGACTTTGTGCTAATTGCATAGCGTCTGGTGTGCGGTTCCCCTCCACCAGCATATTGCACTTTGATTTGTTAGAACTTTATTGAAATATCACAAGTGACAATTCATTCAGTTTTACAGGTAGAGAGGGGTGCAAGGCGGTTGTAAAAGGGCGCATCTCTCTGCATTGAAAAAAAACCAAAGCATGCCTTACTCATTTTCAGCGTACACCACCGTGTTCCTACCGCAACACAATGCACACCATCGGTGACAAGGCAAATTTCCATGTCCTGCATTGGGGTTGAGCTGGAAACAATGGTCAGCGCAGCTCCAACGCAGATGGTGTGAATGGGCGCCAATAGAATTAAAAGAAATGGTCCGGCATCAGTTGCCAGTGGGAGTATAAAGTTGTTTTTATCACTCCCATCATTCACTCCAATCACACTCAACCGAACAATCACCAAATAACAATTTTTAACAGTTGCAATTGATATTTTTTAATGCAAAATTGGATTGAACTGAGAACACAAAAAAGGTGGCATATTTGGGCAAAAAATCTGATTTAACGACAAAAATTGTATGGCTAGTCATCTGACAACTGTCAATAAATTACACCTAATTGTGTTTCACAACACGCTCAGCGAGGTCTCCCGCAAAGAGCAAACTTATTAATCTGTCACCTCCTCACAGCAGGAAACAAGCTCTTATCAAGAACAGTCAAAAACTTCCTTCCCCCAAACAAGGAGGTTACGTAGGCAAATATTACAAATCCCGTTGTCTCCCAACTGCGGCCGAATAGAAAAACTTTTTTCATGCAGTTATAATGGCCTTTTAGGCTGACCTCACAGCTATGCGGTATGGTAACCTGCCACTTTTTGCCATGTGTTGCTTTGGTATTGATTTAGAATGGCACCAGACTGCACAAATACAGAAGGAGGCAATGCACCCATCCTGCAACATGCCATGTCTGTGGTGTGCTGCGTTAAAAAAAAAAAATACATACACAGCAGATTTTTTTACTTTGAAAATAATACAAGATGCTCTCTGAATGGCTGACTTGGAGCGCCAATGACCCGCTATCAAAGCTGTACTACAGCCAGAACGAAAAAACTAGAGCTTCCCTCTGTTCAAGTAATGCATCCCCCGCCAGATACCTTAGCCTTCGATATAGCCCAAAGTGTTGGATGCCTGTGCCCCCTGCCCCGTACTATGGCTCCATTCTCAGACCCCTATATCCCTGTGGGAGAAAAGAACCATAGCAGGATAGGCCTCCAACACTCCCGGAAGTCGGACCGAGGCTGTAGCACTTAAACGCAGGGAAGGTAGAACACACAGGGAAGTATAAGACTTCTTCTGTTGCAGGGACTGTCAGATTTTTTTTTTTTTAAGGCAACTGACAGTTGCTTAAGGCACACTAAAGAGAACCTGTCAGATTAGCAGTTATTTTTTTACAGCCAAGGCACAATAGTTTCAAGCAGCCTGGAGGCTTCTATAGCACTGGTACTGGGATGCCAGACATACAGTATTATCGATGTTGCATAGGTGTGCATTGCTTTGAGAAAAAAAAAAAAAACCCAGTAGCTTCCAGAAACGGTTAGGAGCCTTGGCTGTGGAAGGCAACTCGTGAATTGGTAAAGGCCAAAAGGTGAAGAACATCAGCTTCTCTCTGTGGTTCTTCACAGCAACAAAAAAATCCAAAACAACTTCATACAGAAATGATGAATATTAATAACCACAATGGCTCGAGAAGCAATCACAAATGAAACCATATCTCAGCAGAATAGAAGGGGGCTACTGTCCATGGGGCCACAAATGCTGAAAACTATTTTTCAAAGAACAGAAACGCACCTTTAAAACCAGCCAATAAACAACCAAAAATATTTGAGAAATAGGATTTTTGAAAAAAGGCAAATGAAACATGGTACTCACCACATAGGGTTTGCTTCTAATGCTGGTCTCCTCTTGTGGTTTAGGAAGCTTCAGTAGTTTTGGTTCCACGGTAGTGGGAGTACTTGGTGCTGTTCTAGGCAATTCCACAGTGCCAAAGTTATTAGAGTCACCTGTGCCAGTTGGTGCTGGTTTCAATGCATCCTCGAGTAGGGGGGCTATCAAAACTGGATACTGTTTAATGGGGTGTTTTGTGGAGTTGGCACTTGAAAATGAACCATGGCCTAACACTTTACATTCAGGAGGAGAGATTGGTATAAAGGCAGCTGGTTCGCTTGTGTGGCGTACATGTTTGCTGGCTAGTCTAGATTTACCAGAAGCTTCCGTTGGCTCCTCACCTTCTTTCTTGACATCTTGACTACCAATTCTATTAGAACGCTTTTTAAAACTGCGTCGAACCATTCTGGGGGATAAAACATTTACAAGGTTAGGGTCGAAGTTCAAGTTTTGGTTTCCCTCCAACCCATTTTCTTCTGCCTCAATAGGCAATTTTCCAACCTCCTCTTCCACCTCGTCAAGTTCTTCCAGTTCATCTTTTTGTTCAGATAATATTGGCTCGCTACTGGAAGCCAGAATGGACTGCTCTAGCTCTTTTAAAGGCTCATTAGAGTCTTCAAGGCCAGGGGTAGTCAATTCTCCTCGTCGACTCGGGTCACTAAATGACTTTTTCTTGATGGTTTTGCCATTTCCCTTTTCGTCAATGACTTTATCAAGAGCTCCTGGTTGGCTGACAATATTTTGGATGACCATGTTGTAATCTTTAATCCCATCACTGCTGAAGGACAGCACACTAGCAGCACTACCCGTACATTCAGAAAGAGCAGAGGCTGTAGAATCTGAAATCATGGACTTTGCATTTAATGATCCAAGGAGGTTACTGTCCATAGAGAAATGTGCTGGATCTTCAGTGATTGAGTACCGTCGATGGGGCATTGGATCACTCAGAGATCTATAAGTCTCACTTCCAGACTCGCCATTGCTCCCACTGCTAGAATCTGTCCCACCATTACCAAGAGAAGGAAATTTCCTTCTTCGTCTAATTGTTCCAGGTGTCGGTGGGGCATCAAGAGGTCCTTGAGTGTATGCTTTATTGCCTGCAACCTCGGTACAATTATCGCTTTCTAAGTTATCATTGGGTGAAAGTAACTGAGAGTCTCCATTTCGTGTAGGCAAGTATTCACCTTGTTCTTGAGAACTTCCCGTTGACTTCCAAACAGTAAGAGTTTGACCAATGTCTCCATACGAAGTACAGGCTGCAGGTTCAGCCTCAGTTACAATCCCTTCATCGGTCATGCTAGATTCGTGTCCAGATAAGTCCAAGTCTAAAGATTTCCTATATGACTCAATTTCTTCAGCTGCTGACTTATCCAAAAATAGGCTTTCACTGTTTTCACCAACTCTTGTCTCCAACTCTTTTTTTGCACTTTTCAGATGTTCTTCAACCTCCTGATCAAAACTATAGTCATCCTGGGACCCAATTTGTTTTATTTTCTCAAATACTTGCCTTGCTTCCTGAATGTACTTGTCATGTGCTGTATCTGATGCACCTCCATCCCTGCTTTCCATATCACTGAAGACATCTCTTTGTGGAAGTATGGTATCATTATTGGATGGGCAAGCTAGCATGAGCTCAGATGAACTTTGCTTCATGGAACTGTGAGCATTAAGCCTTCTGGACCCTAATTTGTCAGAATATGTAAAAGATTTAGTGCGTCGTAAAGTAGCGGTCAAGTCTTTTAAAGTTGGACGACTTCCTTGTTGTAACCTTTCCTGGCCCCCTGATCTACCTCTGGCTAGCGTGTTTTGAGGCCCAGCAGTGCCTTGGTAGGACTCATGCTTGGCATATAATCCCTCCTTGTCACTGGCCCCCCGTCCTCTATTTTTAAGTTTCAAGTCTGAAATATCGGATTTTAAGAAGTTTAGCAGGCAGAGAGTATCTGATGTAATATCTGGGTTGGACATTGACTTCATGTTACTGGAGCTGTTGTTCTGAGGGTCGCAATGTGAACTATCACTAACATTTTCATCTTTTACTTTTGAAATGCTACAGGGCACTTTTGACCTTGGGCGCATCAGCTGCCTTGACATACTTTCGTGTTGCCCATAGCTTGGTGATCGGTAAATACCAGAACTTCCTTGGAAGCTTCGGGCTTGACTAGAGAAAAAAGGGCTAAAATGGTCATCGTCTCTGAGTGTTTCAGTGCTTGAATATCTACTACTGCCTCGGGAGCCACAGGGGCTGGGCAAAAAGGGAGGAATGTTTACTTTTGCAACCCGAGACACAATGGGGATTGGGGACACCGTAGCCAACTGACCTGAAGTTGTTGGCGTTAAGGTTTCAGAAATGCTTCTGATGCGCTGTGTGGGAGTTTCATGGAAAGCACCGCTTGAGACTCCTAAAACATTTTGTTCTGTAGGACAAATATCTGATTTGAGAACAGTATTAGAACTATTATTAGACAATATGGACTGGGAATCATGTCGCTGCTGAGGAAAGGTCAACAAGCCAGTACCATAGCCTAAATCACCCACTAAGTGCCCTCTGCTACTTTCGGATTCTTTATTAGGTGTAGGATAAGCAGCAATGCCTCGCTTTTTCTTTCTTATAGATCGTTTCCTGAAACTATCCCTGAGGACATCTATATCACTGTCCTCTTCACTTCCTGAGGATACTTCATTAGGCCTGTCCTTAGCATCACTACTGTCACCTGGGATATGACGAGACAAAGTATTTTTGTGCAGCTCATCTTCACTGGAGCTGTCTTTGAGTCTGACATTAGAGGGGGCCAGCTGTGGTTTTCCTGAACTATGATAGGAATGTAAACTATCCGATTGCTGTCTTGCCTCTTGTTTAGGTAGACCAGATGAAAGTGTGTTCGCTCTCAGACCAAACGGAATACAAGTTCTCGGAGGAGGGGGAGGAGGCTGGGTTTTGGGAACAGTGTTTATTACCCGGTGATCTTTTGTATCCATACATACGGTTTGTTGCTCTGTTCTGCTCTCCGTTAGTGCTCGACAATAAGAACTTTCTGTCCCCGCAGACGGGTTTGTGGACCGGTGCAATGTGCTGGATGGATTGTCTTTGGTATAGTAATTAAAGCTTTTGCTGTTTGTAACTTCCAAGGAACAGTGTCTATGGGGCTCGGTTACTGCCGTCTCTTTTACGAGTGGCCCCGCCTGGCCATGGGGCCTGGGCTCCTCAGTCTCTGGCAGAGAAGAAGCCCTACATGGCAGTTTTCTTGTGCTCTCCCCAAAAAGTTTTCTCATTTCAGTAACACTAGGCCAGTTTGATCCCTCTGCAACTAACAATTCTCTGTTATCGGTCTGGTGCAGAAAACTACAGAAAGAGTTCACTTCATCTACAGAGATCCCTGAGCTTTGACTTTCCCTTGGGTCAAGATAATCATCGGACTTACCTGGCAGTGCCAGGGAAATACCATCGTAGTCAGTCGTGCCCTGTTTAAGCTGTTCTCCATGTAACGTCTCCACAGGCGAGACAGCCTCCTTGGACCTAGTTTGGCAAGCCTTTCTCAAAAGATCCGCTCTCCTCAAGCTTTCATCGTCACTCTGAGCTCCATCGTCCCTCGGGTGAGACGAGAAACGCTGAGAAATTTGACGGACCGATGAGATATTCTTGTCTTTGCTGGCTGCAGAGATTTTGGACACCTTCCTAGTTAAGCTCAGCGATCTGGCAGGAGGACGATGTGTTTTTTGACATGTGGGCTGGGTGACATCTCCTTTCCCGGGCAGATCCGTGCCTCCCTCTTCACTAAAAGCCTTTGCATTCCAGTTCCCCAGTTTTTTAAAGGACACACTCCTGTAAATCCGCACTTTCCTCTCTGCATCCTTTTCGGCCATGGTTAAAAACAATCCAACACCACAGCGGCCTGTTTCTGCTTAATATCCACAAAGAACAACGTCTGGATACGTCATGAGACAGAGTCTTCTAAGAATAAAACACATTCAAACTTTAAATCCATCCATAGGCAGCAAAGCAAAGGGATCCACACAAACATCATTTAGTCCGTAAAGTTTGAAGACTTGGTCAAAGAATGAAAAGTAAAGCTTCATCGCGACCAGAGAAATGATATCCTACTTAGTTCCTGGTAGATTTTCCATCAGTGAGATAAAAATCACAAGCAAGAGGGGAAAAAAAAAAACTTTATGCAAAGTTTCCTTGACAACACTTTAACCCCGGTAAGACCCAACTCAGTCCCAACGCTCAGAAGAAGCCATCCTCCACCAATCAGCAAGCAAAAAGCATTTCCTTGTTGCAATACCATCCAGTCACATGCCCCCGTTGTATTCCGCACATCTCCAAAACACAGGCTTGTAGAATAATCTTTTGGTGGGTTTTTTTTTTCCTCAGTCTCTTGAGTGTTGGTTTCACGTGGGAGAAAACGGCCAAGCTTTACTTAAAAGAGACAAGCTTTCAGAGGAGAGTATTGGAACATTCTTGCCGGTGGTGTATTCCTAAAATAAAGTAGAATACAATTATTGTAATCAGTGAGACGTTGCAAGACTAACTCTAAACTTAATATGGACATTTTCTCATTTTGTTTCTAATAAAGTGAACTGTTTTAGTTTTTATCAACTTGCTACATAAGATATAATCGTTATACTTTAACAGTGATGGGCCACAAAACCAGAGTTGTCTGTCCGCAATAACTATCACTTTGCCTCCCTCTGCTGTTGGTATAGAGGACTAACTGGTTTCCTTAAGTCATTAAATCACATTTCTCAGTTGATATCACAAACATAAAGGAAAGCTCTGCAGTCCAAAACATCTAAAGTTCCCTTAAGAATTTTAAACACATTCCCTGTTGTCAGCTGATGGCAGGATCTTTTATTTTCATTTTAAATCTGATTCCACTTCATGTACAAACTCAACTTGGAAATCAATGGCTCGGCTTCAAGCTTCTGGCTGTCACCATGCTAGGACATGTATTTCTACAAAATGTATCCACTTTGCAAACTGGAGAACTTAAAGTAGCTGAGGTATGAGGAGGTCTGTAGCTCTTCAAAAGTTCAATTTAGGATATGCCTGAATCTATAGTTCCATGAGAGTATAAGAAAAAATAAGCCGATACCTGTAATAGCTTCAGAAGGTAATGAGAACATGCAATTGTTAGGACTTGATAGTCTGGACAAACCATAACTATAAGGATATAAAATTGAAACTGTATGTAATGTAAGGAGGCAAACTGGCCCAGCATTCAAAGTCCAGTTCTATAGGGTTTTGGATGCTCTACCTAAAAGAACAAGCATTGGATGCTCTGTCCATACCTACAGTAATGAACAATCATTGGCTGTTTGGCCCACAGCTAAAAAAAACAAGAATTGAATCATCTGTCCATGCCTAAAGAACAAGTGATCATCTGAACATACCTAAAGAACAAGCAATGGGTGCTCTGCCCATACCTAAAGAGCAAGCATTGGATACTCAGCCCATACTTAACCAGTTGACATCCGCGGTGTTAAACCCCCTTCCCATCCAGGCCATTTTTCAGTATTCAGCGCTGCGGTACTTTAACTGACATTTATTCCGTCATGCAGCGCTGTACTGAAATTAATTTTATACCCTTTTTTGGGGACAGATAGAGCTTTCTTTTGGTGGTATTTATTCACCACTGGGGGTTTTATTTTTTT
>NW_017306382.1:1818583-1820777 GCF_000935625.1 Nanorana parkeri | reverse complement strand
GGCTATGGACCCGCCGATCGCCTATATGTGAAACACCCGGTAACGGGTGTGTGCATTGAGCGGGTCTTTTCTGCCCGTGCGTGCCCACTAGGGGCCGCGCGCGAGCAGAAAAAAACCCGCAGATGCTGCAGTGCCGTCCGTCCGTTTTTTTACTACGGGCGGACGGCAAGAGGTTAAAGAACAATCATTGGATACTCAGCCCATACTTAAAGAACAAGCATTGGATCCTTGGCCTATACCTAAAGAACAAGCATTGGATCCTTGGCCTATACCTAAAGAACAAGCATTGGATCCTTGGCCTATACCTAAAGAACAAGCATTGGATCCTTGGCCTATACCTAAAGAACAAGCATTGGATCCTTGGCCTATACCTAAAGAACAAGCATTGGATCCTTGGCCTATACCTAAAGAACAAGCATTGGATCCTTGGCCTATACCTAAAGAACAAGCATTGGATCCTTGGCCTATACCTAAAGAACAAGCATTGGATCCTTGGCCTATACCTAAAGAACAAGCATTGGATCCTTGGCCTATACCTAAAGAACAAGCATTGGATCCTTGGCCTATACCTAAAGAACAAGCATTGGATCCTTGGCCTATACCTAAAGAACAAGCATTGGATCCTTGGCCTATACCTAAAGAACAAGCATTGGATTCTTGCTCCATATCTAAAGAGCAAAGCATTGGATCCTTGGTCTATACATAAAGAACAAGCATTGGATCCTTGGGCTATATCTAAAGAACAAGGATTGGGTCCTTGGTCTAAACCGAAAGAACAAGCATTGGATTCTTGGTCCATATCTAAAGGACAAGCATTGGATCCTTGGTCTAAACCAAAAGAACAAGCATTGGATTCTTGGTCCATATCTAAAGAACAAGCATTGGATTCTTGGTCCATATCTAAAGGACAAGCATTGGATCCTTGGTCCATATCTAAAGGATAAGCATTGGATCCTTGGCCTATACCTAAAGAACAAGCATTGGATCATCTGCCCATACCTAAATACCAAGCATTAGAAACTCTGCCTCCTTCTAAAGAACAAGCATTGGAAAGTCCACTCACACCAACCCCAACCACAGAGTAGAATGCTTCCATGTCTATACCACAGAAAGTGACATGTGGGCTCATCAGCTGTCAAAACAGACACATTACTGAATGTGATCACCTTTGCCTCTATCAACTCTGCCCTCCCATTCTTAAATTTCATCCACCTATATTATCGCACAGATTCAACATAAACATCATGGAAAAGTAAATACAGAAAGGGAAGGACACAAGCAGAGACTGCTAGTTTGCACTGAGCAAACATGGAAAAAAAAAAAAAATCAAAGAGAAAAAATTAAAACCATTGCAGCACACACACAAAAAAAAAAGAGAGAGAGAGCATTACGCAGCAGTACTGTCACTCCAATGATCCATTAGCTGTGGGGAAGATTATAACAGATGTCAACTTTCCAAAGTTTCAAAAACTTTCACATGCAAACTTTTTTTGTCTTCCTCCCCATGAGTTATGATGTCATGCCTCCCCCCCTTACAAGGGGACCTGTATCACAGCGGGGTGAAGCGCAGATTGCTAAATATTTTGCAACCCCCATAGCTGCCCCTGATGTCTGACATAAGGGGTCAAAGTGGAATGAATTAAAAATACTTCCATATTTTTCTTTAGGAGCCAAATCCCGCTACCCACATGAAAAGCAAACCGATTAAAAACAAAGTGCAAGTACGGCAAGTAAAATTCCTTTTCTCATTCGAAAAAAGTTTGCTTTCAAAAACACTACCTTTGCGTTCTCCAATTCATGGGAACACAACGTACGAACCTGGAAAAAACATTAAACGTACCGCGAATATTAGAACGACGTCCAACAGCCCCAGTGCAGAACAGATCCAGGAACAAACGACACGAAACACATTTAAAAAAAAAAAAAAAGGTTAATTTTGCAAAAAGTTGTAAAATGTAACGTTGCCGGATTTTGTGCAAGATTGCAAACTAGGAGAAGCCGGAGAGATAAAAAGCAGAGTTTCGAGGAGAATGGGTCCCGCAGCCCAGGTACAAAGTTTGCATTGTTTCCTATGAACAAATACAAAGGACAGTGAGCACAACTCCTTACCCTTCAAATCTCTCCTGCAGTCTGAGTTTCAGAGCTCTATTGAGCCCAGGAATGTGTGCTGCGCCATTGTCATGGCAGAGGGGGG
>NW_017306382.1:1817696-1818404 GCF_000935625.1 Nanorana parkeri | reverse complement strand
AACTTCCAGCTCCTTTGGATAAAAGTTGGTGGCGATGGGAGTCACAGTCCTCTGGTGCTCGGTTCACACAAAGCAGCCCCTGATTGCTGCAATGTGGGCATGCTGTAAAAGTCTCCTCTCCTAGATGGGATACAGGAAGTCCCCCCTCCTCCCCTATTTGTGCTCTCAGATGGAATGCGCCAGTCCCAGCTCCTACATTGCACAGTTGAATAGGTTTAACCCTTTGTCTGCCCCCATGGAGCCTGCACAGTTTGCACAATCCAGAGGGATCGCAGAATACTTAAAGGGGAAGTAAAGTGTCTATGTAGTGAGTGCATATTTGGAGTTACAGTTGCAGAGTTTGTAATGTTGCTCATATTTTGGCTTAGTTACTTATTTTTGTTATTGTTTTAGAAATCTGTAGATTAGCTGCTAGGGAAAGCTTGGCATTTGATGCAGCCTTGGTTAGCGCCAGCCACAGAGACAATGCATTGTTCTCAGTGAGTTGGTTGACTCATAGACTTCTATGACATAGTTGCCAAGTGTCCCAGATGTTGGCTGGCAGAGTGGCAGCCGAGTGCAGAGTGGCAGTAGAGTGCAGAGTAGCAGCGGGGTGCAGAATGGCAGTAGGGTGCAGAGTGGCAGCTTGTGCAGAATGGCAGTAGGGTGCAGAGTGGCAGCGGGGTGCAGAATGGCAGTAGGGTGCAGAGTGGCAGCTGGGTGCAGAGT
>NW_017306382.1:1770162-1816914 GCF_000935625.1 Nanorana parkeri | reverse complement strand
GAATTTAGTGCCTGTTCACACGATGTCCATTTTCTGTGCTGACCTGATCCGTACACTCCTGCACTAAATATGCATCCCAATGTATCCCTATGTGTTTTATGGGCTACAGTTCTCACGTGCGCAGTCCGTTCAGGTTACGAAAGAATACTGCATGTCACATTTTCTCCGGTCAGGAAACCTTCCGGAAACGCAAAACGTGTCAAACAAGCGTCAAAAACGCACTGCACTGCAGCTAACATACTGACAGCCCCACTCCAGCAAAAAAAAAAAGTATTTTTTAAAAAACTGGAACGCGGCAAAAACGTGGCAAAAACACATAGCACCGTGTCTGCAGATCCGCACCTGGTCCGGACCTGATCAGGACCTGAAAATCATGTGAACAGGCCCTAAGGGCCCGTTCACACCAGATCCATGCGGTAATTGCATGGTATCGTGCAATGCACCTACTGTGCATTAACAATGCAAGAGGTGCGTTGCTGTGCCAATCAATGCGATCGACCCTGCCGCAACGTGCAGTACCACAATATTGTACGTTGTGGTGCATGCATGCACTACTTTTCTCAACCGCAATGCATGGTATTGTGGTGACAAGCGTTGCGGGCGGGAGGTACATTTAGGGTGCCATTCAAATGAATGTAGACATTGTTAACACAGATTAGGTGCCTTGCGCAGTACCGTGTGTAAATCACACGTGCCCCTTCAATAACCACATGGCCCTGGTGTGAACGGGCCCTAATTGTTACTCTCACTGACCAACAATGAAGGGAGGGGGGGTTAATTAATACTGCCACTGACCAGCAATAAAAAGGCGGTTAATTGTTAGTGCCACTGATGGGAGTTACTATTACTGCCCCTGACACCAGTGATGGGGCTTTTTTTGCTCCCACTTTTCCGCCCAGGCCCTATTTTCTCTAAATATAACAAAGGGGAAAACATGGCGTGCTACAAGCCATACACTGTGAAGTAGGGTTGCCACCTTTTTTCAAGCGAAATCAGAACACTCAAGCGACACTGGGACATTTTTGTGGGAGAACGAGTCGCGGTTATTCATATGTAAATTGCGCCGCCCATTCATATGCAAATATCACAGTTGAGACTATTTTCAGTGGGGGGTCAGTAGCCCCTATATTCATTTTGGTTGCCCCTGTCTGCCTGACATCTTGTGTCCGGGTTTCTGCTGCCATGAAACCCGGACACAGCATTCAAAACCCGGACTGTCCGGGTGAATCCTGGACAGGTGGCAACCCTACTGTGAAGTGACATCCACTTTTTTAGCCTTGCTGGTGGCACACTACGCCCGCCATATTTTTCTTTCCTGTTCCCTTCTAATCATTTTAAAAGATGGCAAATATTATATTGTGAGAAGGAGCAGAAAAGTCCGACCACTGTGTGGAGCTGTGAAGCAGGAAGCTGATCCTGAGTGTTTATTGGGTATACATGGCTGCCCCCATGTACAGATATCATTACATAGGAAACACAGGAACAGGTTTGTATTACAATGTTATTGTACACGGATATTATTATTTACATCAGGATGATGATCTCTTTTATGTGTATCTTTAACAAGAGCTTGTAGTGTCCCTTTAAAGAGGTCAGGGGGCCATTCAGCAGCACGGGCATAGGAGTAGGTGAATATATACTGTATACTCAGTTCTTTGGTAGGTATACTGTATCTATTTCCCATTAATGATTTGTAAAAACACAAAACCGGCCCTTAAAGGAGAACTATGGGGTTAAGTCTTTTCCCCATAGTTCTCCTTAGGGTAACGGGAGGACATAAACAAGCGTCCTCCTGTCACCCTAGGCTCAGTATACCGCAAGCTGCTGCTCGCGGTATACTGAGACGCCGCAGCTGAAGCAGATCCCGACAATTGTGCCGGGATCCGCCCAGCTGCGTGACTGACAGCTGGCTCTGCCTATCTAGAGGCAGAGCCAGCTGTAACCGCCCCCGCCCCCTCTCCTGTCCGATCCACCAGTCAGCGCTGGAGGATCGGAGCGGGGAGGGGCAATCCAGCCCCTCCCCTGTCATGGCAGAGAGCCGTGACAGGATAGAGAGGTGAGCGAAGGCCGGTATGTGTTCGCTCACCTCCCAATCTACAGAGCCGACCTGTGACAGTCTCATTGTCACAGGTCGGCTAGAACTATGAGGTGAGTGAAAAGCACTCACCTCATAGTTCTCCTTTAATCCTTTCTCAGCCGCTGACCTAATAGAAAAAAACTCCTCCATACTTCTCACAATAAATTTTTTGCAACCTGAAAATTACATTTATGTGATTTTTGTTCTTTTTTTTCCATGCTTGCTGTTACATGTTTTAATGTTTGTTTTTTCATATTATATCTGCAGACTCTCTTCCTCCTGTCTGAATGTAAATCGAGCAGCGCAGTCAGCAACCTTGCAAAACAAGCTGATGGGATAAGATCAGTTAGCCTCCAGGGGTATTGTGTACCTTGGCTACCTTTGCCCAGAGTAGCCAATCACAATTCTTGTTTCATTTGCTAATGCGTATTGCAAGATGATGGGTTGCTAGGGGCAACAAGAAACCCCAGCTCTTCACGACTTATGGATGGCATGTATGCTGTAGATACATGCCATCTATAAGTCATGTAGATCAGGGGTGGGCAAACTGTGGTCCTCCAGCTGTGGTGGAACTACAAATCCCATGAGGCATTGCAAGATTCTCACAGCCACAGGCACCCGATGCAGGCCGCACCCCTCTTGTGACGCCACGGAGCGATGGCGGCCTAGATGAAAGCTGAACTCTGGGCAGTTGTAAAAGACACAGATTGATGCAGCTCTGTATTCATGAATACATCATTAAATATTGGACTTGTAAGCTGTGGAAAAATTTGGTTCGGATATTTCGGAATTCGGATCTGAAATTCAATTCGGTTCGGGTTTTGGATTCGGACGAAATCTGAATTTTCGTTAGTTTTGGACGAGTTTATGAATATTTGTTGCGAATACCACAAAAACCATATACAGATATTAATACTAAAGCTGAGGCTTCAGGATCCAAATATCTGAATTGCATTGGGGAGCTCCTGAATGCCATTTGGGTCTGGGAGCCATATACATATATTACTAAAACTGAGGCTCCCAGACCCAAATGGCATTCAGGAGCTCCCCAATACAATTCAGATATTCGGATCCCAAATGCCATTTGGGTCTGGGAGCCTCAGCTTTAGTATTATACGCATTATACGTAACGAAAATTCGTGTTCAGACGCATTCGGAGGCATTAAACCAAAAAACACATCTGATTGGCCAGAAAAGTCACATGTCCGATTCAGTTTTGTTTTTGAACGAAATACGGACGGGATCGGAAATTCAGAAACAGAAATCCGGAATCGGACACATTCGGATGCTTTGGGATTCGGATGTGTCCGAATGTCCGAAAATGAGTACGAATTTTAATTTGAAGTTAAACGAATCGCACATGTCTATGAAATATTTAAACGCATGCAGTGTAAGTACCTGAATGTGACCTGGTATCAGCCTCTTGCAATCCCTGTATAGCAGGCCTGGCGGGCAAGAGGAAGAAGCATTAAAAAGTAGACATGGGCATTAGCATTCGGAGGAACCTGCAAATCAATGAGATTCAGTTGATTCGTCGATTCCAAATCCGAAATCATGAATTTTTTTATATACCCGAATTTATTAAAACGATATTCGGACATATAAAAATTTGTTATCAGAACGTGCGGGGGTCATATTGGCCGCCAGCGCGTTCTGCGCATGGCCGCCGTCATCTTGGAGGCGGGGTGCATAACGTCACATGACGCCACGACACATGCAGGGCAAAAAAATTAACCGCCATTTTGGAGTATATTTTGGTATACGGCAAGATGGTGTGGTCCTCATGTTCGGGTTGCTGCCATCTTGGTGTATACCAAGATGTACTCCAAAACGGCGGCAAGCATGCGCAGAACGCGCTGGCAGCCGATACGGCCGCCGCTCGTTCTGCACTTTCTTTCTTTGTGCGGCAATCTCTGGATCAAAAGTGAATATTGCAGAAAAAGCTGTTTTTGTTATTTTATCTTTAAACTTTTTGTTTCTATCTTTGTTATTTTTGTCTTTATAATCTCTAAAGGTGCCCATACACTGCACGATTATCGTACGATAATCGTATGCGATCGGTTTTTCGTACGATAATCGAGCAGTGTGAACGGAGACGTGCGACCGTTTCTACTGTACGGTCGCACGTCTTCTGTCGAACCAGCATGTTCGAAAACCAGCCGGGAATTGGTGCTCGGAATGAAGGGAACTCTTAAGGCATCAGTATACCAAGACATTTTGGACAATTTCATGCTCCCAACTTTGTGGGAACAGTATGGGGATGGCCCCTTCCTGTTCCAACATGACTGCGCACCAGTGTACAAAGCAAGGTCCATAAAGACATGGATGAGTGAGTTTGGGGAGGAGGAACTTGACCGGCCTGCACAGAGTCCTGACCTCAACCCGATAGAACACCTTTGGGATAAAATAGGGCGGAGACTGTGAGCCCGGCCTACTCCTCCAACATCAGCACCTGACCTCACAAATGGTCCAACATTCCGATAGACACACCCCTAAACCTTGTGGACGCCTTCCCAGAAGAGTTGAAGCTGTTATAGCTGCAAAGGGCGGAGCCAACCCAATACTGAACCCTACGGACTAAGACTGGGATGCCATTAAAGTTCATGTGCGTGTAAAGGCCGGCGTCCCAATACTTTTGTCAATATAGTGGATGTTAAACTGAGAAGAGGTGCGCAGTGACGCGTTAAGGCCCATTAGCCGGTTTGTTTAATTGGAATGGAAGTCTGGATTGTTCGGCGGTGTCTATTGATAATAACCAGGCACCATACATGAGGCATGATTAGGTGTCGGGTCTGATGGCTAGTACGCGTTTATGAGGACACACAAAACGTTCATGCCATAAAAAGCTGAACAGGAAAGGTCGGGGAGTCAAGTGAATGAATCCGCACATTAAAAATAAGAGACATCGAACGTCAGGCAGTAATTCAGCGCTGGAATGGCGGTGGTGGTGGTTGGGGGCGGACAAGAAAACACGCACTTTACAGCGTATTGTCTGTTTTATGAGTGTCGCTGAGCTCTGGATTCAGAGCCATTCAATGTGTCTTTTTATGTGCGTTCTGTTGTCCTGTGTTTAACAATGGTTTCATTCCAGTCCCCGGCGTACAAGAGACGCATGGCTGACACTCCCGGGTCCTACGGCTGCCATTGTCTGCGGGGTCAGCCGGACACAAAGCACAGTCAATTCATCTGCTTTTTTTTACTGTGTGCTCTGGCCCTTTAAAGGAAAACTGCGGCCCATGGCGAAAGTAAAAAACGCGCGTGTTACCGCACGTTACCCCCAAAGCATGGTAACACGCGTGCTGCAATATTTTTTGTGGTGGCATTTCATTTGAATGACACGCCGACTCACTGTAACAATGTGCCCACCCTGCAGCACAAAGCAAAGCGTGTGGATTTTTCTGTGCATGCATTGGAATGAATGGGCTGCCTTAAAGGAGAACTACGGGAATGAAAAAAAACGTACCCTTGTAGTGGGGCTACCCCGGCACTGCAAGGGTTAAGTCAGGGGTGGGCAACTCCAGTCCTCCAGCTGTGCCTTACCTACAAATCCTATCATGCCTCTGCCTCTGGGAGTCATGTCTGTTACTGTCAGTCTTGCAATGCCTCATGGGACTTGAAGTTCCACCACAGCTGGGGGGCCGCAGCAAAAAGGGGGTCTATTTATAAACAATGTTCACCCTGTGAACAAATCGAACGCTCTTTGGTTTTTTTTGGGGGGTGGGGGTTGTAACAGCTGGAGGCCTGGAGTTGCCCACCTCTGGGTTAAGTGCTTGTTTTGCCTATGGGGGGCTCAAATAAAGCAGTTTTACTCACCTGATCCTCTGCCCTGCAGCACTCACCCATTCTCCCCCCTCCACTCCGGCTGTGGTATGTCCCTCGGTGTCCTCACTTCTAATGCAGGTCAATGGAACTGCATTAGACGTGTTGACGTCAGTGGTCCTTAGACCACCGGAGCCCAGGGGAGAAGAGGCTGCTGGGACTGATCTAGGAACAGTAGAGTATGTCTGCTTTATTGCATGAGCATTTAACCCTTGCAGTGCGGGGAACGTTTTTTTGGTTTGTGGAGAAATGGCCTTTAAATGCTCACATTCTTTCTTCTTTATTGCAGCGCACTGTACTACACAGTAACTCATTGCTAACACAAGTACGTTAATGCCACGCACAGTGTGAATGGGCCCACTGGCCATCAAAATGTGACCGTGCAATCTGCTTTAAGCCCCCTACTCACATTCGTCCATTTTCATGCGGCCCCCACTCCTGCGTTTTGCTGCACGAAGATGCATTGCGAGTAGGAATCCCATTATTTCCTATGTGGCTGGTTCACATCTGTGAGATGCTTTTTAGTGTGACAGGGAAAAGTAAACTCTATGGGCCCGTTCACACCTACGCATGCGCATTACCAAGGGACATGCATGCACACAGAACAGTCGAATCCAGTCTTAGACGGCCACACCTGTCACGACCTCCTCTAAGGCCCATATACATTGGTACGGTGCGTTAATGTGCGTACGTGGTGTGAAGGCAGTCCATTCAAATAAACGTGATTCTGACGAACCAAAGCCTACCGAAATGCTGCAAAATGTTTGCTACAATGCACTTATTTTGTCAAGGGGTTAAAAAATGAGGTAATACCAGCAGGACCACCAGAGCCACTTCTCTCTGCCAACAGTCCTGAATTGTATGTGGCCCACCCACATCCTGGAACGTCGGAGTGGAAGGCTCGATGCCTTGCATTCATTTATTATTATTATATCACATTATGGCCACTAGATGGAGCTAAAGGAACATGGGAAATATGTAATTATTTTATATGCCCCACAGCGCCATCCAGTGGCCATACTGCCGTATTACATCAAATACATTCCTTTGTCAAGAAACAACTGAAGAACATTACTTTTGGCTGATTTCTGCACAGAACGAACATTCATAGCTTTTCGGAGGGCATTGGGCTCTGCAGAGAGTTAATAAACAGACCACTCTGTCTCCAAATGATTAGTTTTATTATACAGGAATTATAGAGCGAGCGCCAACAGTCTGTGCAGCAAATACAATACGATATAAGGAGGACATTGCAGTTACAATACAATTTAATGGTTAGGAGGTTGTACCTGCACTGTCACCCTGGGGCACAGATGTCTGATGGAGACTACAAGTGGTCATTTGGTAGTAGTTCTGGCCGGTATGGTCAACTGGTGTCACCATCAGGTAACCTACCCTGAGGAGCGCCAGAGCCACCAACGCCGCAGTGCATACATTTCATTCAATCAGAGTTTACACTGAAGATCTGTTGTCCAGGACTCCGTATACACAAACACTGGGACCTCCAGCCAGGCAAGTCCTCCAGAGGTCTAAGAAAGGTCATAAATGCAGGATGCCATTATAGATGGAGTTCCTCCTAAACTCATGCAAGTTCTTGCTTACGTCACTGATCTGTGTGGGAATCTCAGATTTCCTGTTTCCATAATGGCCACGTTCCAGGAAAACAGGCGATGTGCCCCGGATGGAGGATGTCCTTGTTAAAGACACACATCTGTTACCACGGACGTGCCTGGTAAGGAATGGAGACCTTGTTCAATGTATAAAGAGTACTGTCACAAATGAAGGATCCGGGTTGTGCACTCAGCCACTATAGAGTCTAACGATTAAAGAGGAAGTTGTCCCACCTCTTCAGCACGAGGACCTGTTCAAACTTCTGGCACTTCCCAACATTTTGTTTCCCACAGTACGGGATGCTGAAGAAAAATGCTCAGGCGTAAACAATCACATGACGTCTATTAGAGGCGGGTCATAGTATGGACAGCTCGGGGGTGTTTGGTAGCATTCGCAGCATTTTCTCCAGCAATGATATTTTATGGAAAACCTTCATCGGTCCAGCTTGGCTCAATGTCAGTATCCAGATCTGATCTCCGGAAGGGTGCCGGGGATGCTGAAGATCACTATAGTGCTCAATAAACTGCTAGCCATGGTCTCTTCGGCTTCCCCTGGGTGCGTCTCCAGCGGCTTCCCCTCTGCACACCGAGCACAGGGAGTCACTTGCTTGACACCGCCACCGCTCACAGGACGCGCTGTATTTTTTTCAAGCATCCTCTGATTGGACAAGGTGGAGAGGAGGGGTGGATGACATCACAATCTCCACCTGTGACTCCCTGTGCTCAGCGTGCAGAGGGGAAGTCGCCGGAGCAGCACCTGGAAGATCACGGCTATCGCCCTTTGTAGTGTGGACTACTATAGTGATTTTCAGCATCCCCGGCAGCCATGCGGAGATCAAATATGGATACATAAGAGACCAATCCTGGAGTACTGCTGTAAAGTGGACCTGGACTCAAAAAGAGAAGAATTTCTATCATAGGGAACCTTTAGAAATGTTAATTATGCCTGAGCAGAGTGTGTCTAGGCACTACTGTACCCACAGCCTCATAGGTGTATATCTGCAGTGTGAGATTATAGTCTCAGGAGATTTGGAGGGAGATTTGGTGATGTCACTACTGTGCTGCTCACTGTTCTCCGTGCTGGAGGGGAAGCCGTACCTGAGGATCTGCAATACAAGGATCTCCCTGCTCCTCCTACTACTACTACTCCTCTGTGGGTATGTGCTTTAGCCAGCAGCTTGAACATCTCCCCACTAGTCATCAGATCTGACATGAGGAAGCTAAGCCATGCCTCTACCAAGATGGCCGCCTCCACACACAGAGACACAATGCAGAACAAGGCATGGGAAGTCAGTAACGGGGAAAAGATCATCTGCAGGGAGACCACAGACAGCACTGGTGACTGGGACAGGGGACATTTTTGTCATAGTACATGTGACCTCTGGATTCAATCATTTCTAGATTAAACACTATAATACTAATAAAAATAATAAATGAATTATATACAGTATATATACATTTTAAATATAATAAAAAAACATAAAAAATTATATGTAATAAAATAATTTCAGTAAAAATACAGTAAAAATACTACAAAACTAATATAAAATGATATGTAATAAACTAAATACATATCCGGGCTGTTGACACATTTAATTTAAACAAAAAGTCTCATTTATATGATTTTTATCATCATATAAATTAATTTGAGAAATGATTAAAGTGTTTTTTCTAGACAAAATATTTTGGTTTTTTTTGGGATAGATGTACAAGGGTTAGAACCCCTGTCACTGTAATTTTTGCTGCCTGTGAATTCTCAGACACAGAGCAGGAAGTGAGGGGAAATCACTGGAACAGGTGTCCCCGTTGGAAGATCTTCTCCTTATTCCTGATGCAGAGATGATGAATGATGAATTTTTCACTATTTTTACAGCCCCAGTGAACATGGTTACCTTCAGTCTTATATGTGACCTCCATCCTTCCCTTCAGTCTTATATCTGACCTCCGGCCTTCCCTTCAGTCTTATATCTGACCTCCATCCTTCCCTTCAGTCTTATATGTGACCTCCATCCTTCCCTTCAGTCTTATATGTGACCTCCGTCCTCCCCTTCAGTCTTGCACAGTTGTAGCAGCTCCTCTCCTGGATTGTATTTACTTCCTATGATGTCTCTGCACACTGCGAGCTTCTCATAATGTGCATCAGAAGCTGCAGCCAGTCAGATAGAGCCCGCCTCATTTCCTGGCTGGAGGACGTCCAGCATCATCTAGCACTTTCTCTAGCATCTAGAGCCTCCAATCTTCAGGAAGAATCTGTACTCTGACGTTTGCAGTGGATGAGTTGTGGACCAGTAAAGCACACCAGTGCCCAACCGTGACCAGTACACTGACAGCTCTGCCACTGGGAAACACTGCCACCTAGTGTCCACAGGACCCATGTGCACATTTTATGGCAGCAAGGTCACAATACATAAGCCCCCCCAACTACAAAGAAAGACACTCACTGAACTCTTTACTGTATGAGCCGGAACCTCGGCACACCAGCTGTTGTGGAACTACAGGTCGCAGGAGGCATTGCAGGACCCTGTGGCACGACTCCCAGTGGCACAGGCTTGATTGGATTTGTAGTTTTGCCACAGCTGGGTTGCCAAAGTTGCCCAACTGCAACCTTAGGGAAAGAAGTTGCCCGGAATTTCCACTTCGATTGTCAGTATATTGTGCGTAGATTCTGTAGAACGTTCCCTATTGATTAGTGTTACATTAGATATAAACCCTGAATGGCATTTCAAGGCTAAAGCACTGCGCGTCATTTCCCTTTTATAAATACAATGCTGTTTGTTTGTTTTTTAAATCTTTTTTTCTCAGTGCTGCCTATCTCCCGCAGCCTGTTTGCAGCCACTTCATGTCTAAATGGACTCCAGTAATGGCTTCCTGGCGTTTCCCAGAGGGTGACACCAGAGGACCATTTCTGTTTTGAAGCAGCCAGCCGCTTGTATCCTCTTGTGTCCCTTGGGAGCCTGGGTGACAACGAAGGAGCGTAAGTGGGAGACGGAGACAGAGCGTTGTCACCCTATAACAGGAAGTACTGGGACAAGGAACCTCCTGGGCGGGATCACTGGGTATCAATTTAAACATGACTTTTGGGATGACATTAAAGGGGAGCTCCTGGCAGATATAACGATCACACACACGAATGGATCGGACATCATTAAAGTCTATGTAATCCTTAGCAATGGACGGCTCTTATCTGCTCTGTTTAATGTCCCACCGGAAGACTTTTCTTATATCAGTTTGATAAGAGCAAAAAATCCAGATCTGTCCTGTGTCCTGCGCTCACTTCCTGTCGTCTCAGGGAGTCTAATCGGCCCTCACAGTTCTTATCTTGGGACTACAAAACACGTAGGGGCCCCGCACATCTATAAAACACCACGAGGGGCTCTCCGTGCTCTGCATGCCGACATCTTTAGGACTCTGAAGCCGTTGGAGAGCGGCAGAACTGAATGAAAAGGAGACAACAGTCCTGTGACCTGTCACAGTCACATGACCGGCTCTCCTCCAATCAAAGAATTCTGCATCAGAGAGAACTCTGCGAGGCTTCAGCGGCCGCAAACCCCACGGCCCGATTTGAATTAACGGTATGGGCCGCAGACCGCACTCTCCATTATGAAGGAGCCCTTAGTCCTTATGTTGTAGAAAAGAAGATAGGGCAGGAGTGGGCAATCTCTGGGCCTCCAGCCAGTGGCGTCACAAGTGGTGACACCATCGTAGGCGTGACACCAGAATGACTGACAGTCATTTTGGTGTCACCCCTTCTAAAGAGTTAGGCACTCGGTCATGGACTGAGAGCCCGACAGTGTCAGCGCCGGGTGAACGCCCCCTCCTCCCGCCGGGTGAACGCTGCCTCAGGACTCCCCTGAAGGTGACAATGCCCTTTTTACTCCTCCTACTTCTTAAAACTTTACAAATCAGGGTCTCACTTTGTCTTTATATTATGAACTATGAAACAAAAAGCGTAAAAACATCTAAAGCTCATAAAATGTAGACAGGACAATGGTCAAAGGCTCGGGCCAGAAGATGTCCAAAAGACTTTTAAGAAGCCAGCTTACTTGTTACTTTGTCCTTCGTGGGGTGCGGCAAAAAAGTCAGGCACTCGGTCATGGACCGAGAGCCCGACAGTGTCAGGAGAGAGAAGGGGACCCGCCGGGTGAACGTCCCCTCCTCTCTCTGCCGGCATCCATCACCTAGATGACGTCACGGCGGGATGCCACTTGGTCTCCGCTCCGCAACCTTAAACACTCAAAGAGCCATTTGGACCCGTTTCTCACAGAAAAGAAAACACCGGGAGCCACAAAACCCTTTTGTCATCTAAAATGAAGATAACACGGCATATCGTTTTTTACCTTTTCTGCTATGTATAGCATGTATATAGGTTTATGTGGGTTTAGTAACGCACTGGACTCTGGACTTACCTGAGACCCCGCAGAGCCCACCTGAGAGTAACTCAGAGCACACCATAGATCCTGCACAGCCCATCTGAGACTCTCTATGGTGGGTTCTGCAGGGCCTGGTCGCCGGGGTCCCTTTCCCTTTACCTCCTCCCAACTCCTCTTACCTGCTGCTGCTGGGGCCTCGGCCTCCTCCACCCCTCCCCTGTCACCTCTGCCATGCCGCCCCTGGTACAGCTGATACTCGTGTAAGAGGCTCCCCAGGCTGCCCAGACTCCTCACATGGGTACTGGCCGTACCCCCCTGATGGCGGTGTTCTATCAACGTTTGTGACTGCGTTACAATGTGTGACTGGTGATATGGTCACACATTTCAATGTAATCACGCCCAGTTTTTCGGCGGTGGAATGTGTGACCGCCAATAGGTCAAGCATTCCAACGCTTTCTCAGCGAGGGCCCTTCGGTAGTTCCGCTCCTGGACAGGGAGCCGCAGCAGAGGGATGAAAGAGCCACATGCGGCTCCGGAGCCGCAGGTTGCTGACCCCTGGGCTAAGCCAAGATGTCCAAAAGACTTTTAAGAAGCCAGCAAGTCATTCTGACTCCACAGCAAGGGAAATATCCCCTTTACAAACATTGGCGCATGGGTCATGAACAAGGGAGGGGGTTTGCTTCTGGAGAGCAATGTGCCTGCTGAGTGATTGATTACTTTGAACTTGCAGAAACAGACATCTATCTTCAGAAACGTTTACATAACTATCCCATCACCTCCCGCAATAAAGAAAATATTCAGATGTTCCAATCTTGCTCCCTTGGTCCACTGGCAGGCGTCAATCAGATGACTGCGCATGAGCGATGACGTCATCGCGCATGGTGACGTCACACGCACGCGCGATGACGACACGGCGGGGTGTCACCCGCTCTGGAGATCGGGTGACTCCCGGCCTCGGGACGACCCTGCCTCCAGCTGTGATGAAACTACAAATCCCGTCATGCATCTGCCTCTTGGAGCCATGACTGTGAAAATCTTGCAGTGCCTCATGGGACTTGTAGTTCCACAACAGCTGGAAGGCCGCAGTTTGCTCAGCTTTGAGATAGGGGGAGGGTATGAATAGTTTAGCAAAAGACAACTGGGCAGGGCTTACACCACCCAATCCAAATGAATGCTGTGTTGTCAGCCCGCAACGGGAATTAGGAGCATTTCTGGAACTTTTCTGATCTTTTGTTTTGTATTTAAATGGATGAAACGCGTCACAGTGTGCCTGTATTGTACACTTTTCCCCTGAGATATACTACATGTCCCTTATATACATGTATTTTTTTCTGTAAGTCTCTGAATATCACTTGGGATTGTCCTCTGACGGTGCAGCAGAGATCAGAGAGGAGGTGAGACGAGCAGCAGAAGAAGCTGCAGTGCAAGGAGCATGCTGATAGGAGGAGAGAACGGAGTGACAGAGAGGTGAGCTCATCACTGAGCTGCTTCTCCTCTCAGGGAATGGCGCTGCATGGCAGAGCTGGGTAAATCTCAGAACTGGGCGGACAGGAGTCCCTATGGCCGCTCTCATACATTGCACCTGTGCGGACGGCACGCTGACCTTGGGAGTGAGCTCGGGAACCTGCGCCGCCTCTTTATATCTAATCCTTTCATTCCGCCATTTAACGTTCCACTTACTCCGCAATACTGTGTAAACACAAACGTGTGCTGGCCCCGGGCCCTGGCCCCGGATAAAAAGAATCCGAGCAATGGTTTCCAGAAGTAAACAGCACGGCTGCCAGGCTCATGTGTTCCCGGGTATTGTCTGCACATGAAGAGCTCTCAGCATGGCCACATCGCATAGGTCTCAATGTACCGGTCCGCCGTCCACTTGGGGCCCGCGAGCCGGTACTTTGTGACCCGCAGCCAGCTCAGAAGTCAGGTACACGGTCACGGACCGCATACCTGACTTGCGGGAGCAGCTACAGGGATCCCTGTCGGATGCAGACCGTATAGCTGAGTCTGCGCCGGCAGTCGGATCCTTTCGGCCAGCGCTCTTTCAGTGAACGCTGACCGATTGGGAAGGTCTGCAGCAGACCTCACCAATCAATCGCCGACAGACCGGGACAGAGGTGCCGCCTAACAGCCTCCTCCCTGCAACAAGGTAAGCAGGAGAGGGGGCTCTAGATTGTATTTTAGGTGCGGGGGAAGGGGGGGAATGAGTTTTGTCTTGCCTAGGGCAGCCCCAAACCAGAATACACCACTGTATACATGTGACGTCATTACGCACGTGCGTAATGATGTCATGTGCACGTCACTGCCGGCGGGCATCTTGGTGATGGACGCCGACAAAGAGAGGATGGGACATTCATCCGGTGGGATAAGGTATGCCGCCGAGTCCCCTCTTCCTTCGTGCAGCAGTTGGGCTCTCGGTCAATGACGGAGTGCCCGACTTTTCAAGGGGGTGACACCAAAATGATTCGCACGTGCGCGGCCGTCTTATTGACACCAGCCAACGGCCATCTTGGCGATGGACGCCAGCAGAGAGAGGAGGGGACGTTCACGCGGGATGAGGTATGCCGTCAGTCATTTTGGTGTCACCCCTCTAATGGTGGCCGCACCCCCTGCACCCCCCTTGTGACACCATTGTTCCTCACTATATACAAAACTGATATACGTTTTGTTTGGACATACACTGTAAGATTTGGATTTGTTGAGAGTAATATGAACACTTAATGCACACTTTCATTTAAAGCCGAACACCTGGATTAGCATATATTGTCAAGAGTCATGTGTATTGTCAACAGTCATGTGACTGGTCTTGTCTCCGCCCCCTCCTTTACTTTTCTGTAGTGGGTGGGGCCTGCTGGGTCCCTCCAACAGCTCTGCTCTCTGCACAGACTATGTACAGCACAGGGGTGATGTCACTGCTACTTTTTCAAGGCAATAACAGGGTTTGCAAAGATATTTGGTGCCCACAAAGCAGATTTATTTCCTTTGCGGCTCTTGAGAAATATATGTAAATGAAAGTTTTTGTGCCCGGAGTTCAGCTTTACGTTTCCTTCACTTACGGACTTTATATTTTCCTGTGAGCAGTTGAGGAATTCCGCACAGCGCCCGGAATGCAGCTGGATCGCGCCACCCTCCAGCGGTAACACCTCGTCCCGTTTGCACGATGGCACAGTGATTATACATTTTGCAGAGTCATACTTCTGGAAGGAGCTCCGGATAACATTCAGCTTGTCACCTGTAAAGGAATTGTGCAACCCTGCGAGAATCCGCCTTCCTAATCCGCCCGCGGTGTAAAGTTTCACACTGATCAGCCAAACAAGCTGCTGATTACAGAGCTCTGCGGTGAATACGGATCATTTATGCATACCTGGAGTGCCTGATAGACGCAGCCTAGGAACCGTGCCAAAGCAAATTCCACACCTGGAGCCTCAATCCCATTACACATAACAGGCCAGTCATGGCGGCTGGAAGGACTCATTCCCACAGGCAATACATTACAGGCGTTTATAGGACATTTTTGAATGCGTTTACCTGGGTTTAGGTGCAGGAGGCCCATGTGAATGTAGCCAAAGGGGTTGCAGACTATTCACATTCAGGGCTCAGTGACACCACACAGCGCAGTGTCTCTATCACATTGTCCATGAATTATATTGCATGGTCTGGCCTTTGCTTACCTTTAACCAGCCCTCGGGGCACTATTTCTACAACTAACATCAATGATTTTGCACAATTCCTCCCATTAACAGCAATCATGGGGCACAATTCCTCCCACTGACACCAACGATGGGGCCGTATTCCTCTCACTGACACTTTTGTCTTTGGGGCCGTGTTCCTCCAACTGACAAGAACGATGAGGCATTATTTCTCCCAGTGACACCAATGATGGGGCACATTTCCTCCCTATGAAACAATCGATGGGGCACTATTCCTCTACTGAAACCATCGATGGGGAACTCCTCCTCCTATTGACACCAACGATGGGCCGTAATTCCTCCAACTGACATCAATGATGGGCCATAATTCCTCCTACTGACATCAATGATGGGCCGTAATTCCTCCCACTGACACCAACGATGGGCCGTAATTCCTCCTACTGACATCAATGATGGGCCGTAATTCCTCCTACTGGATTGAATGATAGGGCATTATTCCTCCAGTTTACCAAAGGCGCTAGGTAATTTATTTACTGGGGCATTGTTTACTCTCAGTGACCATGTATAAGTAAAGAGGTTCTATCAAAGACAAACCACCTCTGTACTGTGTGGATGAGATTTTACATGAGAACATTTTTTTAATATAACAAATATGAACATCTTTATTCGTCCACATAAATATTACAACCATACTATCTTCCCCAAAAGCAATAAAACTCTTAAGCCCCAGTGTTGGTCCTTGATTGAAACCCTTGCTGAGTAGCCAGTGTCTGTAAAGTCACATAAAGTCCTCAATACATCCCATAGAGTATTATTATTATTATACAGGATTTATATAGCGCCAATAGTTTGCACAGCGCTTTACAATATAAGGAAGACATTACAGTCACAATACAATTTAAGACAAGACGGTAAGGAGGGCCCTGCCCGTGAGGGCTTACAATCTAAAAGAGTATACATAGGCACTTGCACATTGCAAGAGTCAGTGGCCACTGACACCAGAGCATTTTCTACTCCACTGGCCACATTCTAGCCCCCTCTCCATAAAATACTGTTTTCACCTTTTCACCCTTTTATCATCCCTTTGCTGTTGAACACCTCCAGGCCCTATTAGCCACTTCCTGTCTACATGCACTTGCTCTACCATGTGGACCATGCCTGCGCAATGTGCGTTGGCCAGGCCACGTATAATCTGGCTAAAAACACTAAAAATGCTTTCTGTAACAGTTTGCTGTACAAGCTACTTTAATAAAAGCTGAAGCCATTGCTTCTAGGGCCTAATGAATTTACTAGATGTTGCTTTAACTGGTATTTGGCAGGCTTTGACAAGCAATTTGCGAACTTCACCAGCCATCATGTAAAGTCTAGGAGACTATTGGGTTGAGATACTTTCCAAATGCATTGCACATACCTGCCATAGCTTTCTTAATACTTAATGTCTCTTGTCTCTTCAGACAAGGGTTTACAAACTAAAAAATGCCCATGTATCTCAAAGCTCAGGCTAATAGCTAAATATACAAATGAAATACATATATAGGAGCTGTTTTACCTGCCAAAGGATTTGTCTTTCCACTCTGTCATGAGATTTCCAAAGCCCCATCTAAAGGGCCCCTGAGGTGGCCAGGAGAAGGGGGGAGCAGTGTCCCAAGGTGTCAGATGGGTAGGTGGCGGCAGCCGGTGGAGCTGTCAGTTGGGGGGGAGCTACCTTAGGCTGCCTTATTATGGGGAAACCCATGGACAACACCACTAACAGTTAAGGAATGCAGTGGTGTCCTTTTTCCACTCCCAGCCTTTTAAATGGATAGTCAAAGAGCAGCAGCAGGCAGATGAGTTCATTCCTCTGCTCACTCCTCCTTTTGGCATGTTACTTGCCAGTACATTTGCATGCAGCACACCTGATTGGCTCCCAGTCCTGTACCTCCCTCTCCCAGTGTGAATGCTCCTGCATAGGGGTTTGCAGGAGGCCAATACCAAGTCAAATACAGGTAGTAAAATCACCTGCACTTAAAGAAATAAATTAAATGATTTATTACTATACAATATATATATACTGTATATATATATATATATACTACTTAGAAGAATGATTTAAGGTGGACCTTCACTCACATTGAAGACATGCCATTGTGCTAACCCCTCACCCCTCCCTATAACACATATGGAACAATGATGGAGCAATATTTAGATTTTTTGGGTAGCAGGTACTTGCTGCCAATTCCTTGTTCCTACATGAGAATGATGTGTAACCCTTGTCCCCATGTCTGAAACCTACCGGGATACACATCATACATCCCAGAACTCTGTAGAACAGTCTCCCCAAGTCAACGGATCAATAAGTAACAACCACCTCTCCAATCCAAGATGGCGGCACAGGAATAAAATTATTGGTGAAGACTTCGGGTTCTAGGAAGACAGCACTGGGCTTATTGGGCTGGTAAGTATTAATTTTTTAAAAGTCAGCCACTACAATACTTGTACTTTTTGCAAAGCCTTGTGAGGTTCCTATTTAAAAACTAGGCTCAGACATCACCCAAATTTACCCCAATCCTCCATCGTCACCTCCTGGGCTGGCCTCAGCCTATTTTTCTCTATTTTGCTGTGTTCCTGTAGAAACAGCTTTCATTACTCCCTGTTCCTACTGACATAGTCATACCCCCCTATGCCCGATCTGCATCATCCAAGAGTCTATTCCTACTAACAGTGTGTGAGTCGTGCTGTTGGGAGTCAAGACAGTAGCATTGTTTTGTTGGGAAAGAAATCAGTGTATGCACATGGAGAGGGACAGAGAAAGACAGTTCATAGGCAGCACTGCAACACTGGTTGGGAATTCAATGAAGAGGTAGAATGTTGTCAGACCACTCAAGAAGTTAGAAGCTCACTGGATTTCTGGATTCCCTTACATGTATATTTTGATTCACTAGTCATTAAAGGGAAGCTGCCAGCCTGAAACAAAAAACATTTGGAAGATCCATGCAAATAGAAGAGGTATTAAACTCACATCTCTACTGGCCTGTGACCCTCACCTTCCTTCTGTCCATCCATTCTCTCCATCACTGCAACCTCTGTAAGACTCTCCACTGACATTTTGTGGTTCCTTTCTTTGACCCCCTTACAGGTACTTTGAGATAGGGCATTTTTTTTAAGGACAGGGTCATCATAACCTAGAACCGATATGCAGGTAAGGAGTTTTGACTTCTCTGATTTACACACTTTTTATTGGTCGCTAGCTCAGTATAACAGTTAGGCAACCAGCATTTTCAGAAATGGCACCTCTAGGAAAGGAAAGGTTTACTTTAACGTGCAGCAGTACTTTGCCATAAGTAGGTAAAGCCATAGGTTCCCTTTATAGCAGACCCAGTAACATGCATTATGTTTCCTGCATCCTGACCCCCCTGCTTCCCTGCCATCCGTATCCACTGATAGAAACCACAGCCACTCCTATACAGGGCTTCCAATGTAACAAGTATGGGGCCTGGTGAATGGATGCTGAGGCATTGATCTCTGGGTGCTGTGGCCGGTAAGGGGAATGGCATCTGTTCCCCTGTATCGGGACACGTTGGGTATTTCCTGGGGCACTGATGAAACCATGGGGCAAGGAAGCTAATCACAGAGTTTTTCTTTTACTGAGCCTGCTATAGAACATAAGCCTGCTATAGTACAAAACCTGTGACTTTGCCTGCTATAGGCACATAGGAATGGATACTCTTTTATCAGAATAACTAACATCATTCCATACAGACGTTATTGTGATAACTGACTTCATAGGTTTTCTATGTCTGGAATCTAATTCTTTTGCAGCTCCGGGTGATGTAATGGCACCGAGCCTTCCTTGTCGGATTCCTGAGCTGTTGTCTTTTCGTTAATCTGTACAGATCTCTTTGCCGTTCCTGTAAAATAATTACAGCTTCCAGGGATGACTAAGCAAGATAAAAATTCCATGGGGGTCATTTCAAAGAGCAGAAATAAATTCAAAGATTGCTACAATAAAGTCCTGAGGCACTAAAGGCGTACTTACAAAACTAAGGTTGAATTGGGGTACAAACATGTGTCAAGGCATCATCTCATTGGTTGGCATTCAACCTTATTTTCCACCATAGTTGGAAACCTTGCGAGCGGCGGGTGCAGGAACCAGCATATACAAATAAAGACTTCAGGGTAAAATCATCATTTGCAGAGCATCTAATGCTCATGGGAATGTGGGAGGCGATAACTGACCGGTAATGTTGGAATTGTAACCCATCATTGTTCATAGGAGTTATAATGCTCCATCGGTGGTGTCGGTGAGAGAAAAAGTGCCCCTTTGTTGTTTTTACATGGAGTTATAATGTCCCATGGTTGGTGTCAGTGGGAGGAATAGTGCCCCATTGTCGGTGTCAGTGGGAAGAATAGTGCACCATTGTTGGTGTCAGTGGAAGGAATAGTTCCCCATCATTGTTACTTGGAAAATTGAATGCCCTGTCACACTCCTGACCTGTATTCCCTTGGTTGGATGGGTGCTGAAGTGATTCTGCGATTAGCAACGCATACATCCAAGAAATAAATATGTCACCAGCACACCAAGGATCTTTGTCCAAAAATGCCTTTATTGATGTTTCAGTATCATGTTAAACAAATAACACAACATTGCAGGACCGCACATGGTTCCTTCATCAGGCATATTATGACAATAAGTGCAGTAACACATACATATACAGTAGATTCCCTAACTGAACCCATTAACAACCAAGGAAACAATCAGAAAAAAAAAATGACCAACCCACTAAGCCATAACCCCTCTGACGTCGCTATGACAACACATTACCGCCATTGTATTGTAAATAATAGAATAAATAAACTTCAGCACTCATGAGAAAAAATAGAGCATTAAACTGTATGGCGTTACGTCGTTGGTGCATCCAAATGTAGCAAAGCAATACCTGATCATGAGCTGCTGCTGTGTCACCACCGTTGCCCGTGATCCCATATAAACCATAGCCCGCTGCTGTTACCTGTCAACAGCCACCACCACCGCCATGGTAACAAGGAACCGGACCAAGGATATGCCACAACTTGTGTCCAAGGTGCTTGAACAGTAGGCACCCTGGAGCAGAGTTCCCGTTCCTTGGTGTCAGTAGAAGGAATAGTGCCCCATCACTGGTTTCAGTAGGTGAAAGAGTGCCCATCATTTTTACTAGGAGTTATAATGCTCCATTGTTGGTGTTGGTGGAGGAGATAGTGCCCCATTGTTATTACTAGGGGTTATAATGCTCCATCATTGGTGTTAGTGGGAGGAATTACTTTTCACGTCCCATATCGCTGCTTTACTAGCCGGATAACGTCATGTAAGGAACTTTGCAGATATCGCGGTTAGGTGTTAACTATGAGCAGTGGGCAATAGTTCGAGGAACGTTAAGTTAAACCATGAGGCCGGCACATAGAAAACATTTCCCTCCAGGACTGCTGTATACATACATATCTGAGAAAAGGTCATGAAAACGTGTGTATTTTATGGATGTCTCCAGGAATGTTTCAATTCTTCCCTTGTTTCCAAGTTGTGAGCCGTATTTAAGTCATAATAATTAATAAAGACAATCCTATTTTACGTATTACACAAGCCGAAACTATGATTTCAGAATTTGAGTAAAGTGAAGAATGTTAGAACCAGCTTTTTGTCCTAGTAACTGTTGTCACAGTTTCCAGTTATACTCACTTGATTTTCGGAGTCGGCTTGCTCTTAGACTGTTCCCTGGAGCCTCTCTCCCCCTCCTCTGCAGCGGTCTAAGGTCCTGTAAATCATCACGATCCATACACAGTGTATAGACGTGAGGAAGCTGAGAAACATTCCAATGCTGCACCCCAATGTATTATGCCTATGCACCTGCGTTGTAACATGCCGCAAGCCATAGTAATGCACAGTAGAGTGTTGCTCTAGAAAAAAAAGTAATGTGCTATTTTAAGCAGGGTGTATTGGCAGCCCTTTCGTAATTGGGCTGTCTTCACATTATGAATCTTGACACACGACATAACACTCATTAATGGGCCCGTGTTAATGCACCTCAAAGATGTAAATGGGCCCTAAGTGACTATTACCACAACGGACAATAAGTGATGGAGAAAGCTAAATTTTACAGTTGTTACCAGAATTCCTCCAGTTTTGATGACAGCTGATGACAACTGTAAAAGGGGACTTCCCTTCATTTTGAAGAGATTTTTACTGCTTTCTGATTTATTTATTTTTCATTTCAAAGTTTTTATTGAATTTTGACAGTATATAGGATACAAAATACAGTAATCATCAATACTGAAGTGCACATAGTAGAGAGACTCGGAGACTGTGGTTATTGTCGGGTGGCTCAAACTTGTGATCTTATTGTCACCAGGTTCCTCGAGACTGGGGTATATCTAGAGGAGAGAGGACTACCCGGATAAGGGAATCCGAAGAGTTGTAGTCCAGGGTGCGAAAAAAGAGAGGGGGGGAGGATAGAGAAAAAAAAGGGGGGAGGCATTGGGTTTGTCTGGAGCGAGCATTTTTGTCGTGGGAGCCTAAAGGGCCGAGAGACTAGCTGGGGCCAGGGAGGGGTGAGCATAGTCTAGCCAGGGTTGCCAGATCTTAGTGAAGGATTTGTTGGTGTCCGTGAGGATGCTGGTCAGCTTCTCGTTTAGACAGAAAAAATCCATCCGTCGTGTAACTTCCCCGAAGGGTACAAATTGCTTTTTCCATGCCGAAGCAATCGTTTGTTTAGCTGCCAGCAGAACATGTGTGGGTAGGCGATGTTGGCTTTTTGTGAGGAGCGGAGATTTAAGGTGTAGCAAGGCCAGCAACGGGTCCTTGCGAAGCTTCATTGAGAACAGTCTGTCCAGCAAGCGGAAGACTCTCGACCAAAATCTGGCAAACATAGGGCAAGACCACCACGTATGGAGGACATCGCCCAGTGATAAGCAGCCTCTAAAGCAGCATGAAGAGTGTAAGGGGTGAAGATGGGCCAATCTAGATGGTACCAGGTACCACCGTGTGAGGGATTTAAAGGCTGTTTCCATGGAGGAAATATTAATTGAGCAGGTGGCCATGGAGGACCAGATTTACTGCCAATTTTCCGGCGGTTGTGATGTTCCGAGATCTCGCTCCCATCGCCCTACGTAGGGGTGTCTGTTAGGGGAGGTCAATGTGTTGAGTTGGGTGTAGATCTATGAGACCGGTTTAGGATTGAATGGGTTGCGTTTACAGGTATGTTCAAATATAGTTAGGCCTGCCCGAGTTGAAGACTGTGCGAGCGTTGATGTAGCCCAGTGGCGAATTTTAAGGTACCTGAAATATTCAGAGGGCGGGGCTCCCTTCTTGTCCCTGAAATATTCCCATCGGCGGACCGACCTGCCGTCTAGCAGGTCATAGAAATGTGTCAACCCTTTGGAGGACCACCATGTGAATGCCAGGGGGGGAATCTAGGCCCGGGGGGAATAAAGGGTTTCCCAGTATGGTGAGTAACGGGAGTTGTGGTGATTGTAAGTTACTGGAGTATATGGTGGAGTCCCATAGGGAGAAGGTGTGGGTTAAAATGGGGCTCATAGAGAGAGGGGGGAGGTTGGGGGGTAGCAAGGGTAGGGAGCACAAGGAATAGGGGCTACATGATGTTGCTTCCAAGTCAACCCAAAGTGGATTACATGGGGATTGAAAAAAGCTGACTATTGAGGCGATGTGTGCCGCTAGGTAATATTTATGGAAGTGTGGAAGGCCTAGGCCTCAGTCACGTTTATGGGTATGCAGAGTGAATCTGGACACCCTGGGGCATCTTGTACTCCAGACAAAGGAGACAACCTGGGCCTGGAACCGCTCGAGGGCCCTGTGGAGTATAGGAATGGGCAAGGTGCGGAAAAGGTACAGCAGTTTAGGAAGGATGGTCATTTTGACCGCGTTAAATTTTGCCCATCCAGGAGAGGTTGTGTCGCGTCCAGGAGGACAGGAGGTCCTTAAGGGTTTTAAAGAGTGGAGGGTAATTAGCAGCGTATAAAGTATCGTAGGTGTGGGAAATGTTAACTCACAGATATTTTAGGTGGGAGGTGTGCCATTTAAAGTGGAAGTTGTGACTAAGGGAAGCAACTTGTTGCAGTGTCAGGGAGATGTTGAATTTCTTTCTGTTTATCTGGAACAAGAAGTGAAGGGAAATCTCCCCAACAGGACACAGTTTTAACCATTCCCTACTCTATACAAAAGAAAAAATGGGCAAGAAATACATTTTAAGCAAGGAATAAACCCCTTGCTCCTTGTTATGTTTTTGTAATGCAAAATGGTTGAAGGCCAAGTCACTTTATGGGCTGCAGCTCTATAGAGCAGGGAATAAAATGCAAACATTACATGTGGACAAACTTCTACGTATTTTTTTTATTTTTACTTGCGTTACATTGACATCCGTTTTTGACACATTGCATTACTTTGCGCTGAAAAAAGTAGTATCCTCTATTTTTTTCAGCACACTGCAAAGCAACGCAGCAGTGTGTACTGGTCCCATTCACACCCATGTATATTTCGGGTTACTTCACGTTGGTATCCTGTGACATCTGTTGAAAAACAGATTTGTTGTGAATGAGGCCTTAGTGATGTCACTAGAATAATCGTGGACTGACTTTGCAGTACTGCCTATGAGTGGTAGCCAAATGTGAGCAGACATCGCCACCTTCTGTCAATTTAGAGGAATTACAACTACAAAATTTGCTACATTGATAAATACAATATATCAAAAATTAATAAAGTAATTTCCCAATTCCCCGGCACACAGAAGGGACTCAGGAGCATGCGGGCAGCAGCAACCACAGAGTAAGGTGGGAGACGCAATCATCTAATATACCTGGAAACCTCCAGTCCTGAAGATGCTTTGGCTAGTGTAACTGCAAGAGAACAAAGATCGGAGGCACAAAAAAAGTATTATTAGTAAAAAATTTGAGGTGACAGTGTCACTCTACAGTAGTCCTATAGGACATTTAAAAAAAAATCCTTATCAAATTAGAAAAGCAAATATGATCATTTGAAGTATTGATGTTTAATAAGAGTGTGGGAGGACTTAGGGTTAGGGTTGAATAACCCATTCAGAACAAACTAAAAGTATCACTTCAGACTAGAGCCCATCCTGTCCATTATAGATACCTGCCCTGCACTCCCCTGCTGCCTTTTTTTTTTAACCAGACGGTGCCCCTTGAAAAACCTGGAACATAAAAATGTATGTGGCAGAGTGGTTAGCACTTCTGCCTTGCAGCACTGGAGGTCCTTGGATCAAATAATTGTCAGGATGCTATCTGGAAGGGGTTTGCATGTTCTCTCTGTGCTTCTGTGAGTTTCCTCCCATTTTCCAAAGACACGCTGGAAGCTTAATTGGCTCTAGAGTTGCCACCTTTTCTTTCAGCGAAACCCGAACACTAGCGATGTACGGAATTTTTTGGGGAGAATGAGTCTTGGCTTATTCATATGTAAATAGCGCCGCCCATTCGTATGTAAATATCACAGTTGAGTCTATTTTCAGTGGGGGGCCTGTAGCCCCTATCATAATTTTGGTTGCCCCCGTCTGCCTGACATCTTGTGTCCGGGTTTCAGCTGCCATGAAACCCGGACACAGCATTCAAAATCCGGGCTGTACGTGTGAATCCTGGACAGGTGGGAACCCTAATTGTCTCCTGTCTACATTGGCCGTGCATGTGAGATGGGGACCTTAGATTGTAAGCTCCTTGAGGGCAGGGACTGATTAAATGTGCAATGTGTAAAGCACTGCGTAAAATTGATGGTGCTATACTGTATATAAATGCCTATAATAAATAAATAAATACACTTTTAGCTGTAATGTCCTTTTCTGCTTATAGTATTGAGAAAGGAGATGACATTCAGTATACAGTTCCTAGGTATATATGTTACATACAACAAACTGCCTGGTGTGAGGTAACCTAGGAAATGATGAAATAAAACCAACCTTTGCTTTACCATGGAATAGCAGATGCTCAAATAGAAGGAATACCCTGTAAAATCCATCACCCGTTGTAAGACTATACCTGGCCGTGCGGGTGCTTCTGCGCATGTGCGCCGGCTTGCTTTCTGCATTTGTGGGGAAACATGTGCTAATGCACATGCGCAAGCAACGGAATGTGCGTGCAAAGACACGCTAACGTGACGCACAGGAAATGACGCAGCTTCCCTGAATAGACGGCCCTATTTAAACCTGCCAGTCCTATGGATCATTGCTAAATGGTCTTTCAGCTCCTGTGTGTGTTCCTGTGCTTCTGCCTGTTCCAGTATTCTGCTGCCTTTACCCGGATCTCCTTTGACGACATCTGACTGCTGCCTGCCCCTGACCTCTGCTTGCTTCCAGACTATTCTTCTGCCTGCCGCTTTTGTACTTCACTGCCCGATCGGTGTTGACCCCGGCCTGCCTGACTCCGTCCTGCTCCAGCAGTGTTCCTCGTTGGCCTTCCAGCTGCATCCACGCCTGCTTCCTTGAAGACCAGCTTTTGGACTTACCCAGGCACAGTGCCCTACACCCTCTGGCACCGGTGCTGCTCTCTGTCCCCTCACTCCCTGTCTCCACTCTCAGGGGTGCGGGACAAGAGTTGCAAAGGAGTCCTCCTCAACTACTCGGTTCTCTTCCAGGTACGTGATACCCGTTCTCTTAATAACATGTGCAAGTTTCAAAGAAGAACTACAGGAATTTGAAAAACATGCCCCTGCAGTGGGGCCACCCTCGCGCTACAAGAATTAAGTGCTTGTTTTGTCTAATTTGGCTCCAATAATGCAGATTTACTCACCTGATCCGCGGACCTGTGGCAGTCAGCACACACTTCTCTCCCCCTCCGCACCAGCTGTAGAATGTTTCCTCTTCTGCTGTGGCTTCTCTACAGGACTGGCTGCCCAGGGTCCAGCTCTGTATCCCAGAAGCACAGACAACAACTTGGAACAACTTGCAGCCATTATTAGACAAAACAACTCGATTAAGGGTATGTCAACCACAACACAACAGCATAAATTGGCACTATTTGCAGATGACCTACTTCTGTTTATAACCTCTCCCATGATATCTATACCAAATATCCTTAAGGAATTTAGGAAATACGGTGATTTGAGTAATTTTCATATTAATATAGCAAAGTCGGAATTCTTGAACATATCACTCATATCATATCAGAGGAAGTACAAACATACATTGAGGAAAGCTACTCATTTAGATGGAAGCATAACTACATTTCATACTTGGGTATTAATATTCCTAAAGATCTTAATACACTCTATAATATAAACTTTAGAGATTGGGCAGATAAGATCTTTGCCGTTACAAATATGAAACGGAATTGGCTTGTCATGGGTAGGGAGAGCTAATGTTCTAAAAATGGATATTCTGCCTAAAATACCATACAGGTTCCAGACAATACCTATTCTACTGCCAAGATCCTTTTTTCAATAACTTAAAACGGCAGCCATAAAATGTATATGGGCTAACAAATCCCCCGAGTTAGCGTCAAGGTATTAATGAGATCAAAACAAAGAGGAGGACTGGGAATACCCGATTTTGTTCTATTTCATAAAGCATCCCTATTAATAAGAATTTTGGATTGGATACATAGTGGTCAAACTAAGGGGAGGATAAACTTAGAGATAAATATTGCCCCTATACCATTGAAGAATATCCCCTGGCTAGTACAGCCCACCTAAAACTTTGCACAGCCCACCTAAAACTTTGCACAGCCCACCCGAGACCCCACCAGGCCACCCGAGACCCCACCAGGCCACCCTAGACCCTGCACATCCCACCCGAAAACCCATCTCGGCGCTGGGAGGCATATTTTGAATGGCTGCTTAGCGCAAGAACTGACAGTGCTGTGCTAGGGGAAGGCTGAGGAGCTTCTCACCTACAAAAGTGGAAGGCACACGGGGACCCACTGAACACAGGCAAATAGTCCCACCGCACTCCTGACCGAGAAACCCCATATAATGTGTGTGTGGGGGGGTGCTGAAGTGGCCACGGATGTCGCTTTTTTTTCAAACCTTGGTGTGTCTGCTAGATAAAGTCTTATAACTTGAGGAAGCTGAACCCCCCCCAGGGAAAAAAATTATCTACGGCCCTGCCATAAATGAGATAAAGACGGATATTTTGAGATTTGTATTGGTTGCAGCGAGAGTTAATATTTCAAGGGGGTGGAAATCCTTGAATCCACCCTCACTAGAGAGATGGGAGAGTACACTGGAAGAAATAAGGTATATGGAGGAACTGATTGCAATAGATGCAGATAATAAAGATAAATATGAGAATATATGGAAGGAATGGGTAATATACAGGAAGACAGAGGTATTTAAGAAAATGGTAGTAAAAGACAGAGAGGAAAGGAAGGGGTACAGTGGTGAGGACATGCCAAAGCCTAATGGAACCATAAGGACCAATTAGTAATTAGTTAAACATCATTTTTCTTTTTTTTCTTTCTTACTATAGACCTTTTAACATTTGACCTTGGTGATTGGAAGGTAGGACATGTATGAGGTAAAATGGGGGAGGTTGGGGAGATGGACGGCGGTTATGATATAAACCTGGGTGAGTTAAAGGCTGAAGGGGTCATTTTTTGGGATAAGGGGAGACACTAAAATAAGAAATAAAGGGGCGATAACATGGTTAAGTAGAACATCTACACAGGATGGAACTTAATTAGATGAGGAGAATACACAAAGTAGAGTTTAAAAGGGCAAGTTGGTCCCAGGACATACTAGAATAATTAATAGGATACACTTAATAGGGTATATACAAAGCATAGTAGGGGAATTTTCGAATTAAAATCACATGGAGGTTTTTCACATAGATTAAAGGAAGTTAGTAGGGAGATGGGGAATTTCAGGGTAAATAATTTATAAAGAGAAGCACATATTTAGAGGAGTGTACACACAGTAGGTGGAATTTATGATGACAAATAGAAGAAGAGAAGTTGGTCATAAGACGTGGGGGGGTATTAATAAGGTCCGGGGATATGGGGACTCACATCACCTTTATCTCCCCCTCTCCCCCCAGATAGAGGTTGTGTTAATAGATGAGGGGAGAGAGTGTATAAAGGAAGAAATGGATAATTATCAGGTTATGTGAGATAAAACCAAAATGTCCATAGTGTGGTTGAATGTAAAGCAATACAGAAACCTACAAACCTACCACTTGTAAACGGAGAGTTATATAATGATGTGATACTTTTGATAAGTAATGTTTATACCGAATGATATGTATATGTGTTTTTATATATGGTTTTCTTTTTATATATATATACACGTAAGTTTGAAATAAATATATGGGGGGGATTGGGAGACTGTAGAGCTGTCAGTATTGCTGACTATGTCAAATGTATAGCTGTTGGTATTCTGCATTCTTGTATAATGATTATACAGGAATGCAGAATACCACCAGCTATACAGGACTACAAATTCCAGCACTGGCGGAACTACCGGGTCGCAGCCGTCGCAATTGCGACCGGGCCTTGGCGTTCCGCCTGTTGGCGGGGGGGCCCAGAGAGGAAGAAGATGTCCCCCCCTCCGGGATAGTGCTGCTCCTTCCCCGCCGCTCTGCCACCCGCAGCATGTACGGGCGGCTGTGCGGCGGGGCTGGAGAGGCTGTCACTAGTCCAGCAGAATGTACTGCAGGCACCGCCGGGCAGCACATTCTTCTGTGTGAGGACCCTCTCCTCTTAGCTCCGCCACCTGGCCACCGAGACACAGAAGAGGGTCCTGTATGAGAGTCAGGTAAGTCTGGACCGGCAAGGGGGGGGAAGGGGGGATGCTGGTGGTATTCAGCATCCCCCTGATTTTTATTATGATGTATTGCTGGGACTTGTAGTCCTGCATAGCTGGTGGTATTCTGCATTGCTGTGTAATCATTATAGAGCAATGCAGAATAGCAACAACTACGCAGGACTACAAGTCACACCAATGCATTATATTTTTAAGTAGGGATGCACCACTGCCAATACTGGGCATTTTCACAAGTACTCTTGAAAATGTCCCGATACTAAATGCAGATACCGGTGTTCTGTCGAGAATGCCAACGTAATCGAATTTGCCGACCTCAGCATCTGCGCTTGTGCACAGACCAGTATGATCGAGGAAACCGGGTTCCGTCTGTGTGCAAACGCAAATACTGGGTTGGCGTTCTCGACAGAACACCGGCACTAAATTTTTAAACTGAAGCGGCTGCCTGAGGTCCCACACTTGCTGTGGGCCTCGGCAGCCTTCCTGTTAATCGGGCGGTGGGGGGCGTCCTAAAGCCGTGTAGGGGGCCCTGAAATTTCTGATGGCTGCCCTGCATGTAAGGACAAATTCTAGGTTTCCCATTAAAACTGGCATATTTGATCATCTGGAATCCCCAAAATGTCATTTTGTGATCTTTACCCATATGCTGAACTAGAACACGGCAGATGTCCAAACTATTCATGAGGACAGCTTCATGACTACATAAATCTATTGTTACGTGCAATTTGTTATTTTCTTTTAGGCACGTTTCCCTACTGCTGTCAAACAGCTATCTTCTGATGTACATATGCAACTCCACTATCAACTCCTGATTTGCAGCAGTTGCAAGATGCACACATACAAGCAATGGAAAGCATCATAAAATTTCACATCATAAGTCACTTGTAATGTGTCATGTGATCTCCCGTAAACTTAAAGTGACACTAAACTCAGGAGTTAATCTTAATAATTCATTAAGTCCCTTAACTATTAACAAAAATGCATCTTATTTGTGTATCACTCGGCTCTAGATCCTCAAATCATCTCTGAATTGGTGCCAACACTGTCCTTCCTTCTGGAGGGTGGCTACTTTTGTTCCCCATTGTCCCTGTGTGTGTTGTAAAGTAGTCACCGCTCCAAGCTCTCTCCTGTGATGGACTACAATATCACGTTTAGTTTACTAATTTGTATTGAGATTGTAGTCCATCACGGTAGCGAGCTTGGAGCGGTGACTACTTTACAACACACACAGGGACCATGGATGATTTGAGGATCTACAGGCGAGTGATACACAAATAAGATACATTGTTGTTAATAGTTAAGGTATCTGAATATATTTTTAAGATTTAATTCCTGAGTTTAGTGTCACTTTAAGTCTTAATTGGGATTCTTATTCCATGAAAAAGTGTGCTGGTATTACTACGAAAGGTCATCACGATGTGAGAGGATTATGAAACGGAAATGGAAACCTAAAAAAAAAGGGATGCACACCCTTAAAGAACATGAAGCTTATTTGCTAATGTTCCGCTAAGTAGGGGGACATACACCTGCAATGTAAGGAGTGAGAGCTGCCATATTGACTGATTGTTCAAAGGTCACATGTTTAAAACAGCTCCCCCTAGTGGACAAACGAAAAAGAGTGTACCTATGACTTCAGCTGGCTGTGGATTCACTTGGACACTACTATCAGACAGTTCAGTTTGTGCCAGAGTAAACAAATGTACCTTCTCACATAGGTTGGGGCTGAGTATTTGAGTAGCAGAGTACTGGGCAGTGAGCAAAAGCCTTCCCCTGCATCATTCAGCAGGTTGCTGGGCTGTCAAGATACAACAGAAGTCAACAAAGCCAATTCTCAATTGCCTTAGCAGCATTTAATTCATGGCTGAAGCAGGTTGAAGGGCATTCGTGTAAAGTGGCTAGTCGTACCAGGAAGAAGCTTCAGGATGCATCAACATAAAATCATATTCCATGTCTGAATACATGGCACAGCCCTCATCCTGTGCCAAACATCCCTATGGGTGTGGGCAAAAGCCTTCTCCTGCAGCATTCGGCAGGCTGCTGGGTCAGTACAAGTCAACGGAGACAATTCTTAATTGCCTTATCAGCATTTCATTAACGGTTGAAGCAAGTTGAAGGGCATTTGGTAAAGTGGCTATTCATACCAAGAAGAGTCTTCAGGATGCATCAAAATGCACATAAAATCATATTCCATGTCCCAATACATGGTGTTGGCCTCATCCTGTGCCAAACAACCCTATGTACATTTCTGGGGGGTGACTCTTGACAGGTCTTTCAGCTCTGGTGTGATAAGATTTAGGACCATGTCACCTATAACAACATACTGGTGGTAGAATCACCAACAACGACATGAAAAAATTCCAGCACAATGGGCGAAGAGGGTTCTTTACAGTAAGAGCGGTTAAGGTCTGGAACTCACTGCCCTCGGCAGTGATTTCAGCCAAGAGTGTAGATTTGTTCAAGAAACGTTTGGACAATTTATTGAGGGACCGTAATATCCAGGGACACCAGTATCCCTAAGAATGAGATGATGCGTGGACCTATATGGGTTGGACTTGATGGACGTATGTCTTTATTCAACCCCAAATACTATGACTATGATGACATTCAACTGCCACCTTCTTAATGGACGTTGTTTCCTTGCTATCCAAAAACATGAAGAGTTGATTGTTTTAATCTCTGGTGATGGAGTCTTGGTGAAGCAATATCTCAATGGTCCAGGTAGCAAGTGATCAATGCCATAAGAAGCGAGTCAAGTCTTAGGCCCCATTCACACGTAGCGACATACCTTTTACAGCGGCCGGGATAGCGCGACTTTCGGGGCGACGTTCCGTCGAGCTCCATTAGAAAAAAGCAAAATCCGCCGAAAAAAAGGGTCCTGTAGAAGCGACTTGCAACAGCGACGAGCGACGCACGACATGGAGCTAAGACAGCTCCATTGAATATCATTAGCCGGCGACTTCTCGCGATAAATCACAACATGTGAATGGGGCCTTAGTGATTTGTCACCAGCAACTGACTCACTAGTGTGACATAGTCCTTGGTGAACACTTGCCAACTGCATGCCAACCATTATACAAGCAATTGTTGAACATCGTGTGTTCATTAGGCCTGTTGGATCTTGGAGTTCAATCACACGTCCGGGTATCTCTATGGTGGACGTTCCATTGTCTTCCTCAGCAATGAATGATATCTGTATGAATCATGGGCTAGGCAATATTTTTACATAATGTGATTTATATTACAGTATTTTCTGATTTGTAAATCGATTTTATATGACTGCATGCTAATTATTTCCAGAGCAGTACTGGCAGTAAAATCCTGGAGAAGGTTCCATTACTAATAAAAAGCATCTTGTTGTTTATAAATGAGGAACTCTTGGAATAACTAAACACAACCAGTTACCACCATTAGTCTTTTCTCTTACATTACAGGAGATGTAAAGCCAATTACTAAAATTTCATCTAAGCTTTCATGTTAATGTAATTTCCATATTTATTTTAAATCTGCAGCTTTAATTAAAATAATACCAAATGATCCTGCCATGAAAGTCCTTTCAGGTACTTCCTGTTAGAGGATGACAAAGCTCTGTCACTGTCTCTCAGTTCTCCTGCAAAGTCATGCTTCTCAAGGAGACTGCCATTGGCAGGGCTTGAAAATAACTTGTCCTCTCGTCTGTGATGAGAGGACGCCGGAGCCGGACAAGTAGCAGCTCATGCCAGTTGAACCGCTTCCCGGCTGGCCGTTGTAATTAAACAGCTGGCCGGGAGCTTCTTGGATGTGAAGCTGAACAGCCACGGCTTCTTGGATGGCTGTTTACATACAACCGGACCGGCGGCTGTAGAGCTGCTGAATCGCTTGTATAATGCATGCGGGTGTGCGCTCCACCCCCCTCTCTGCCGCTGCCGATCCCCTTTGTGTCTGGTGAGGGCTGGGCATCCGCAGGGCGGCTCTGTCACCGGAGATCAGCGGGAGATCACATGATCTCCCTCTGATTTCCTCCTCGTTCTCCCAATGCAGGAGTGATGTATGTTACATCACTTCCCCATTCAGCTGTCATTCTCCAGCTTCTGTAGCTGGAGAGAAGCTGGTGAAGCAGATCTCTGCTTCATCAGCTTCTTTGGGGGTCCCTAGGTGACATTAGGGGTCCTAGAGACCCCTCATGTCTCCATAAAGGGGACCAGTCTGTGTAAACTGGCTATCACATAGGGGGCTTGTTAGCCCCCTATGTGATAGCAATAAAGTTAGGTGAATTTTTTTTTTTTTAAATTAAAGTTACCCCCCCAAAAAAGTAAAGTCAAATATGAAAAAAATGTTCAAAGTCCCCAGCCCCCACACACACACACAAACATGCATCTGGTGCGCCTACGTGTGAAAATGGCGATTGAACCCATCGCACCACACATGTTACATATCACCACGAAAGTCAGAGTGAGGGCAATCATTTTAGAACCATTAATCACTATTAACACTAAACTGATGAGCTGTAAAAGCTTTTAAAACATCGCCTATGGGCAATTTTGGGTATTGTATTTTTTGCGATTTTGCAGGCACACGCAATTTTAAGGCTCGACATGTGTGATGTCTATGTACCCGACGTGACCCCGTCTTTTATATTTTACCAAAAATATGGGTAAGGATAATCAATTGCTGGTATGTTGCGCTAGGTAAAAATTAAATCAATAAGAAACAACTCTACTTCTCCTCCATTCAATTGTGATATGTGAATAAATGGTTAATCACTGAGAACAGGTTGTTATATAAACTTATGAATGAACTTGAAAAATAAACTTGTGAATGAATCAATATTTCCTTAAGCTGTGATCTGTGTAATCAAATAAAATATATCTATACTAGTGAACGTTGTGTAAATCCGTGAGCTTTAAATTAAAACTAATAAACATTTTCAGTGTTCAGACTGTTAGTCTTCAATATAATATCACAACCACATTCGTATAAGTGATAAGTGATGGGTGTGGTGTAGACCGTGATCGTGGTCTACCTTTCTACACAACCAAAATTAAAGGAGAACTATGGGGTTAAGGCTTTTCCCCATAGTTCTCCTTCGGGTAACGGGAGGACACAAATTAGAGTCCTCGCGTCACCCAAAGCTACAGCTCGCGGTATACTGAGATGCCGCAGCTGAAACGGATCCCGACAATTATGTCTGGATCCGCCCAGCTGCGTGAGTGACAGCTGGCTCTGCCTATCTAGAGGCAGAGCCAGCTGTACCCGCCCCCTCCCCCGTCCGATCCGCCAGTCAGTGCTGGCGGATCGGAGCGGGGAGGGGGGAATGGAAGCCCATCCCCGGTCACGGCAGAGAGCTGTGACAGGATCGAGAAGTGAGCGAGCGCCGGTATGTGTTCGCTCACTACTCGATCTACTGAGCCGACCTGTGACAGTCTCATTGTCACAGGTCGGCTAGAACTATAAGGTGAGTGAAAAGCACTCACCTCATAGTTCTCCTTTTAATGCACATGTTCAAACTAAATCATGAATCCAAAAATAAATCCATGCATAGAGTTTAACTCTGACACAACCACAGGTATTAAATACAATTATGCAAACGAAAGAGTCACTCCCAGGTATCCAACCTGACACCCTAATGAATAAATCCAAGAAGTCCTTTGCTGCACCCCAACTACAGCTGGTAAATCGTGGAGAATGTAGTCACTTATCTTTTCTTCCTGGACGTCACTTAGGGTTCAGTATCGATATTGAATTCCAGAATGTCGTTGCAGCAGCCTCTCATTCTTATATTCAATCCTCCATTGCTATCGACAGTTTTCAAATAGCTGTGCTGGACGCCACTCTCTCCTCCCCCTCCGGTTCTCTCCTGCTGCCCCGTACGTGCAGCGATATCCACTCACCGGTATTTTGATAGGGATGAAAAGAGAAAAAACAAAAAAAGGCCTCCTATGTGTAATACTTTAAGATATTGGGTTGGTAATAAAAGAATTTATTATGCGCTTACAAAAAAAGACAAAGTTTAAAAGCAGTTTGAGCGGTAGGAACACTCAGCCATACAAGCCATATATTCTATATGAGACGGAGACGGATCACTTGACGCGTTTCGTCCACAGGACTTTATCAAAAAGGGTATATATAAATAGGGTAAGGATAAATGTTTTTTTTTTAACATAACGTAGGGAAAACATTTTTTTCACAAAATTTACGGTACTTTTTTCATTATATAGTAAAAAATAAAACCCCCTCCCCCAGTGGTGTTTAAATACCACCAAAAGAAAGCTCTATCTGCCCCTAAAATGTTTTTATATAAATTGCAAAGGTATAGTCCGGTTATGCTGACTGGTGAAATGTTTGACTGACTGGTGAGACACACTAAAATTTTTCAAGCCTTGTATATATATTCCTCTCGTCAAGGAAACAAGCCAATCCTAAATTGGTATTGAGTCCCCTCGGAGTGAGGGTCTCAAGGGTGTAAATCCAATAGGCCTCTCAGCATAGAAGGTGTCTGGATCTAACACCCCCTCTAGGTTGCAGGTGTACGTGCTCAATGACCATTCCCCTGAGTAACATGCTGCATTATCTGTCCCATGATGTCTGCTCAAATTATGATTTTTTATTTTATTTTTCCCCCCCTTTTTATCCTCTTTAGCTTACATTCTTGGCAATAGGGATTACCCATTAACTTGTTAAAACGGGCCTCACACTCGTGTGTGGGGGTGGAGCTTATCATCCTCCAGACCAAATCTGTACGGCTATACGGCCAAGACGCCGGGCCTGACAGCTCCGTGATGCTCTGAGGGTTGTCCTCCTTAGACGAGCGTCCTGGTATCCATGACAACCCACGGCTGTTACCCGCTATACCGGCTTCATTTGAGCAGTCCTTGAATGCTGACAGTAATGTGCATGTTCATCTCTATATGTGTTATTGACCGATCTCTCCAATCTGGTAGGATTTGCTTTACATGTTTGATGGCATTTATGTAGTTTATGTTCATTACACCTTGATCACGGCCTGTGTTTACATCATTTGAAATGTTAATGGCGGGAATATGACGTCATTAAGACGTCAGGGGGTGGGGAGATGTGTTGGTTTGTCTCATTTCTTGTTATAGCATATGTGTGTGTATATATATATTGGTTGTGGTTCTCTATCTTACAATGTCTACTCTGAGCCTGATGAAGGGGACCCTGCGTGGCCCCGAAAGCGCTTGATATTCCGAGTGGCATATATCATTAAATGGATTTGCACTGACCCATGTGTTTCTGTCGCGCTGCTGACATCTACATTCAAAGCTGCTCTCCAACTTGACTGCTCCACCTGTCACAGTAGCTGAGCTCTTCTACCGCACCCCCCCACTCAGCCCCCTCACAGCTTCTCTCCTCCCTGCTGGGCGCCTTTGCTGCGCCCAGCGGGGAGGAGAAAAGCTAAGTATGCACCGCATTTTCGATCGGATTTATACTATCGGCATTTTGCCCGTAGTATTATTTTCGGCGGCCAAAATTTCGGTGCATCCCTAATATTTACCAGTCATGTAGCAGAATTTTTAACATTTTGCACAGGCTGTTTTTTGTTTTCTTTCTTCTTCTTGGCAGAAATGAATTTCAGACTATCCCAAAATGGCCACTGCAATTCACTTCTATGGCGTAGCTACTTAAAAGAGAGATTCCTGTGCCAGCCTGCATTCTACATGCTACTTCTGTCTGATGAAGAGGACCGAGGAGAGTGCTGAATTGTATCTTTACAATAATGTCTTTCAGGGTTATTTACAAAGGGGTGAAGCGTTTGGAGAAGTCCGGAGAAGTGAACAATCTAGGACAACATAGCTGAACTGGAAAGTGACCTGAATTGGAGAATTGTCTCAAATCAGCGATGTTGTCCTAGATTGTTCACTTCTCCTTCCTTCTCCAAACTCTTCCCCCTTTTGTGAATAACCGTGTTTGTCAACTGATTGAGATTTTCCTTCCAGGTGAATCATTGTGTGACCGCACACCTATCATTTCAGTGTAGTATCTTCAAAAGACAGTACATTGGTTTGCTTTGAGAAGGAATTTGTTACTGCTCAGTGGGTCAGGGCCCTAACGCACACTTATAAGCTCACCAACAGACTCCTAATTGGTTTAGGTAGATCGGGGAAAGAGAATTGTTATAGCGGGTTGCTTGATGTTCTAATGCCAATACTTCATTTTATTTATTAAACTTGCTGCTCTGTTTGTAATAACCGGTTTCCTTACTTTCAGTGTGCAGCCGCCGTCGCCTTATATTATACTGCTTTTGATACTATTTATAGAAATCCCTTTTTAGGTGGTTATAAATTGCATTTACTAAGTAAATTTAAAATGGACAAACACAGTGTAATTCCATTCCACATTCACAGGCCATTATTTATGAAGTTCATTCAAAAGTGTTTCCGTTGTTAGTCAATGCGGACAATGTCCACACATCTCTCCTTATCTTAGTCCATTATAGCTTTATGGCCCCCTGTAGTTATATATTCGGTTTGACGCATTTCGCAACAGGCTTCTTCAGAAACCGGAAATCTATACTATTGTTCAAAAGGAGAACAGTTTGATCCTCAAAAAAAAAAGGAAAACATTTTCTAATAAGCTGTGTCTTAAAGTCCAACTCCGGGCGCAAGACAGAAAAAGAAACACCATACTGCAAGGGTTTAATGCTCGTTAGGTCTAGGGGGTACAAGAAGAGCAGATATTACTTACTTTAGCCCCCTCTCTGGTATCATCATGTACCATACAGTACTCTACATTGCATTGTAAAGGCTCTGAGTGGAGCCATGAAGTGAAATTCGATAGATCAAGAATAAACATAGTGAACAGCATTCAGTGGAACTTATTATAGGACAAGTGTATTAGACATGTGCACCGGCAAAAAATTAGTTTCGTTTTGTTTCGTCTTGATTTGGATTTTGTGTTATTTTTTGTTTTTCGGGATTCAGTCCAAAAGTCAATTTGTTTAGGGATTCGGATTCAGACGAAATTCGTTAGCAGTAGCCTGTACGAATTTTCGTTTGTGGACGAATTTTCATTGCTGCAAAGTGACATTAAAAAAAAAAAGTCGCAATTTGTTTTTTACAGTCTGCAGAAGGGAGAGAGAGAGAGAGAGAGAGAAAAAAGCATGGGGCTTCCCCCCAATTGTTACCGGGCCCTTTAGGTCTGGTAGGAATGTTAGGATGGTCCCCGTCCCCCCAAAGTAAAAAAAAAACATGTGGGGTCCCCCCTAAAATTCCTACTAGACCCTTGATCCGAGCATTGGCCTGGCAGGGCAGGAAAGAGGGGGGGGGGGATGAGCGAGCCCCCCCTCCCGCGCCTTACCAGGCCACGTGCCCTCAGCATTGGGAGAGTGTCCCCATGCCGATGGGCCTCTTCTGCGCAACTCTGACAAGGTGGTCGTGGGGGTCTGCGGGCAAGGGGGCTTATTTGCATCGGGGTACCCCTTTAATTAAGGGGGCATCCAGATGCCGCCTTCCCTTGTGAATGTGTAAGGGGTACTTGTACCCCTACTCATTCACTAAAGGGTTAAAATTCAATGTAAATAAACAAAGCACACTTTTAGAAAAAATCCTTTAATTGAAAAAATAAACAAAGAGTCAATTTTTGACTATTCCTTTAATTAGAAAAAAATAATAAAAAATGGCTCCATCGATGTAATCCGGCATCATTTGCACATTCAAAAAAAAAAATAAGACATCCCCTGAGAATAAGACCTAGTGTGTTTTTTTTGGGCAAAAAAAATATAAGACAGTGTCTTATTTTCGGGGAAACACGGTATATATATATATATTTTTTGTCACTTTAGTTTTCGCATATTCGGATTCGTTTTCATTCGTCATTTCTGCGATTCTGAAATTCGGATACATCCGAGTCTCCGAATAACGAAAATGTTTTCCAAAACGAATCACATGTGTCTAAAGTGTATAAAGGTAGAGCTCTCCAAAGCTCCGGGCATAAAACCTTCCACTGAAAGCCCAAAGCCAGGATCTTGTTCATCTCTTATCCACAGTTCCCCAAATATATGCCAAGAAAAAAAACGCCGTATTGATTTTATGATCAGACACTTTCTGTTCTGCCACTAGATGGCGCTGGAGAGCATAGGAAATTCCTATGCTCCTTGGCTCCATCTAGTGGCGGGAATGTTGTGTGAACGGCATTCACCCAGCGTATGGCTGGGCAGAACATTTATAAATAATCCCCTTACTTATATCTTACCAAGATACAAAGAAGAGCACACATAACTCTTGTATTTAGATATTATTTGCTTATACTGGAGTTCAGCTTTAAGCACACAATATACCTTAGGGTGTGTGCAGGACAGACAGACAAATTTGTATTTGACAAAAGTCTGCGTCTCTTCATTGCAAAGCCCAGTGTGTTCCGGTTGGTCTCGGAGTGAGAACAGAGCCAGCACTGAAAACATGCAAACTGACAAAGAGCATTGCAGGTCCTCCATAGACTGCGAACGCACAAGGAGGGGTGCCTGTGTACAGCTGTGCTAGGCAGTGTCAGGAGGCTGCAGCCAATAGGAAGTCAGCAAAGTTTTGGGAGGTTCCCATGCAAAGAATAGGAGAGGGGAAGATCTAGCAGAGAGAGAGCTGCAGCCTCCAATCACAACTCGGACACCATCAAAGCTGTGTGACAGCAACCCCAGGACCCCATCCACATCTATAGGGTGCTGCTGACCAGGATCATAGACAGGGCTCCATACACTGTGACCGGTAAGGGTACCTCTTTATTTTATTAATTCGGGAGGCTGTGCCCCCCACCAGGTTATTTTATCCCCTTAGGAGGTCTATGCAGTGGGGTATGGCTGGGATCACTTGCTGCATCCATTTCAAGGGAGTCTCACTTGTGCTGCTGAATATTTCAATTTATTTTGCATTATGTAGAATGAAGCAAGTAGGTTAATACATAACGGTGGCGGTGGAGGCGCTCTCTTTGACGTTTGGGGAAGATCATTGTAGTTGTGTCAGCCCCTTCCACATTGCAGGCTGGGGTTACTATTGCTACTTAATTTCTCATGTCACCTGACTGTTCATTGTAGAAATGGAAGATCCTCCCTGTGGTGTCTTCATAGTGTAAACCAGCCTTTCCCAACCCGGGTACCATGGCACCCTGGGGTGCCTTCTGCCTTCCTGAAAGGTGTCTCAATGTTCACACAGCATCATGTCAGGCAGGTTTGGAGTTCTGATATGAAATAGGGTTTCTGATGTGAAGGGGGCTCCTAGTGTTAGAGGGGGGACTCTGATATGAAGGAAGGGTGGACCCCCCCCCCTTAAAATCCATACCAGACCCCTATCTGGAATAAGGGCCTGGTATGGATGTTAGATGGGGGTGCCTGAAGATACTTTTAAAGGGCGCGTTGATAAAAAAAGTTTGAGAAATGTTGGTGTAAACCTTCCTACACATCTCCTCTTCAAGCCCCCAGCGCCTGAATCATGCTGGGTAACAGCATTGCGCTATTTGAGTATATTGCTGTTTGGGTTTTTGCTTTCCAAGATAAATAACATAACGACAGATTGCACATTGTTACACTGGCAGTATTATGACATATCATTTAATTATTGAGTATAGAAGTGATCTAGATGGTGTTTTTAAAGCAATTTCGGACCAAGTATATATCCTGCAATCAACCCCCCTTCCCCCTTCGGCAGGACTATGTTGGTGGGACCGCTGGGTCCCAATCTACGTGCAACAGCCACTGACAGCTGCTACATTGCTCCCTGTGACAGCCTCCTCCAGTGACCATTGATAGATACATTGTAACTATTTTGTTACATTGTAACTTTTTTGCAGTTTTTAGCTCAGATAATTGATTGGCTCCTCCCATCATCCGCTCCACAGTTTTTGCTACAGAAACCTACAAAAATGTTTTATTCAGAAAATGATTTTCTATTCAATGTTTAGTTATGAATCCGCCCCAAATAACTCCTTTAAAGTAGAGCTCTGGGCTAAACCTTTATTGTCTAGTTTTTGAAGTTTAGCCCTTTTCCCGGGTTTATTACTGTCTGTGTCACCGCTGGGCAGGTTTGCCTTCTTCAATCATCCTGGTGACCGCTGTCACTGAGGCAGAAAAGTACTCAGAAATCCACAATGATACAGTTGCCATCCGAACAGAAGGAGAAATCTTCCTGATCTATTCCAGTGATGAAAAAATCTGACACAGTTTCTAGCCCAGGGGTAGGAAACCTCGGCACTCCAGTTGTTGTGGAACTACAAATCCCATTAGGCTTTGCAAGTCTCTGATCGCCACAGGCATGACTCCCAAAGGGAGAGTCATGAAGGGATTTGTAGCTTCAGCACAGCACAGCTGGAGTGCCAAGGTTGCCCTGTTCTAACCCTTCCTTGATCTATAGACAGCTTAAAAATAATGTTAGAGTTCTCCTTTGATCGGGGCCGGTGATACGACTAGGCAAACTAGGCAGCCCCCCCATCTGTTTGAAATTGCAAAGTCCAATAGCGGGCTATCTATTGCACCTGCCCACTGAGCAGAGGAGCGGAACTCAGAGACAACTTTCTCTCTCAGGTCCGCTCCTCTGCTCAGTTTCAATAGACAGTCTGCTGTTGGCTATTTCAAATTAAAATGGCCAATAGCAGTCTGGCTATTGCTCCCAGCTGCTTACATAGCTGCAGAAGCTATCCAGCAGGAGAATGGGGCCGCACGGGAGGCCGGATTGAGAGTTGCGCCGTGGGAGGGGGGGCTGGGGGTGCTGGTCTTGCCTAGGGCACAAAATAGCCGAGCACCAGCCCTGCCTTTGATCATGCATACTTCTTTACAGACCAGATTTAGATTTAGGCAACTCCCAAATCTGCAGTCATCCGCAGGAGCTACAATTGTCTGGGACTATCGGCATGAATTGTACAGCTGTGGCACAGAACTTGCAGATGGCTGTCCCTACATGTGATTGTCCCTACATGTGATTGTCCTCATAGGGCAGCTATGAAGAATGAAGGAAAAAAGGGATACTCTACCAGTCCCACTATAATGCAGCGCTGGGTGACTGAGTGGCCAATCACAATACTTGTGCAGGTTTTGCATTCCTTAACTCCAGGTTAAAATGTTTTTTTTTTTTTTTAATGTTGCCCCTCTGAAATAGAAAACAAAAAAGTAGGTTCAGCTGCAATAATCACCTCCTCTCTGCCGCAGTACCTCTTTTCTGCCACAAGATGCCCTCAGTCTTCTGGACTGAATGGTGTCCAGCCTCTTGGAACCTGGAAGACTGAGCAGATACTGGGAGTGCAGGGCGTCATAGGCCCGCCCCTGAGGGGATGTCACCACAGCATCCTGCAATCACAATCTAATGATGTCAAGAGTGGCAATGACATCACAACAGCATCATTCTCTGCTTCATTAAGGACTGGCCATTGCTTGAGAAATGCATGTGCGTGTCACATGATCTCCAGAAAACAACTGGGAAAGGTGGCTACATTAAAAAAATTAAAATGAAACACAAGCATGATGGGGGACTACAGGGTCAGGGGGGATGATTGAGTGGCAGAGGAAGAAGTTGGGGTTTACTAGTCTAAACTTGAACATTGACTGCAGCCTCTCTTCCACCAACATGGAGCACCAGGGCAGAGAGGAAGGTGAATGCATCCAGCCTTCATTGCCATCTGTAAAGAGAACCTGTTCCTTTGCCTAGTATTTGCAACATACAGATTTGCTTGACCTTGAGGTAAACATGATGTTTTCTAAACTAGTTAAAGTAAATCTTAAAAAAAACATTATTGATGTCTGTGTCTCAAGACGTTTATCCTCATTTGCTGTGCTGTTCTCAAAGATGGAAAATCCTCCTTGATTTACTAAAAAAAAATAAGTACAAAAAAACCTAATTTGTATATATATCGTATTTTTTGCTCCATAAGACTCAAAGGGCAGGGAAAAATGTGTGCGCGTCTTATGGAGCGAATCCCTATCGCCCGATGCCCGGGACATGCAGGGCGAGTAGTTTTTTTTTTTAGCGTTATTGTCACATGTCCAGCGTTATCGTCACATGTCCAGTGCTTGCGAGAGGCACATCTACACTGCATCCTACAGGCTTGCCTACATGACCTCTGTATACACAATAAAGAGCCAGCAAACTTACCTTTGTACACAAGCTGAGATTGATTGTATTTTATATGATCTATGTTATCAGCCCGGCTTGCCTGCATTACCTTATTGTTTTGGATCAACAGACATTAACCACTTCAGTTCCACAGGTTTACCCCCCGACCAGTCCATTTTATTGCTTTTCAGCATTGTGCTACTCTAACTGACAATTACCCTCTCATACAACACTGTACCCAAATTAAATGTATATCATTTTTTTACACAAGTAGAGATTTCTTTTGGTGGTATTTGATCGCCGTTGGGTTTTTCTTATTTTTTTTTATATATAAATGAAAAAAGACCAAAAATTCAGAAAAAAATGATATTTTCCACTTCCTGTTATACAAAATATCAAATAAAACCAAATTTCTTCATACAGTTAGGCCAAAATGTATTCTGCTAAATGTTTTTTGGTAAGACAAATCCCAATAAGTGTATACTAAGCACTTTGTGTGAATTGGGTACCAGATTATAACAGGGCTACTCACAAAAGGGTGTAGGGTTTGGAGAAGGCAGGAGAAGTGAACAATCTAGGACAACATCGCTGAACTGGAAAGTGAGCTGAATTAGAGAATTTCTCCAAATCAGCTATGTTGTCCTAGATTGTTCACTTCTCCGGCCTTCTCCAAACTCTTCACCCTTTTGTGAATAACCCTGAAGGTCTTTTTAAAACATGGTTTTTATCCATATGGTGTCAAACAACAAAATCAGTATCACTCAGGATAAAGGATTGGTTTAGGAAGGATATGGCTGGTATATTTATTTAAACCCTGGTGTGTCTGATAAAGTCTTATAATTTGAGGAAGCTGACCCCCCCTCCCCAGGAAAAAAAAAACTATCTACGGCCCTGACCCCCAGGGCCAGTTGTAGCTGCTTCTTCTACAACCCCTTTTCTTACACCACTGGCTCAGCGCCTACACTTGCCTTATAGGAAGTCATTCCTAGGTGTAACATGAAGATATGATTGTATACATATGGTGTCTGTTATCAGCAAAGAATGTCTCAGTTTATACATGGTGTAAGGGAAAAGTATGGAGGAGTAGGAACGTAAGAAGGAAAGTTGGGGGTCTAAGCACAGGCTGAATGAGGCAGAACATTTGTAGAGATATTAAATTAATTTCCAAATATTTATATTGTGTTTTTACAACTGCTGGTCGAATTTGTTATGACTTACTACTACACTTCCCATCATTCTAGGTTATCCAGGGACTTTCCAGTCTCAGGTTTTAATGATTACCAAGCAGCCATATTGTAAATTCCCTCTTTTCCTAGAGAATTGACACACATCTTGAAAATACCTTCTTTTTCAACCAGGGTGCCATGGAAAACTGGTGTGCCTCCTGGCCCCCCTTAGGGGTCCTAAAAATTTTGTGGTAGTGGGACTGTGATGTGAAGGGGGCAATGAAGACTGATGTGAAGCAGGGACGTGCAGTCAGGGAGGCAGAGCCTCACCTTGTATTATGAAGTAAAAAGGTGTCAGCTTCTAGTCTGAAGCTGACAGCTTTTTCTCCATTCAGATCGGCTTGTAACAGGTTGCATAGCATGGAAATCCTCTCCGCTGTGTCACATGTCATGGACGAAGTGCTGCCTGTTAATTACAGGCGGCGCTGCATCTGGCTTTTGACAGGTAGTTAGGTTACACAGAAACGGGCTTCCCCACTGCTTGTGTAACCTAACTTGGTAAGGCCAGAGCTATCACAGCCTCTACTCTGTGTTAGAGGCGTGAGGTCTGTGCATGGCTTGGACCAATGGCAAAGCACCATTGGTCCAAGCTGTCCAATCAAAAAAGAAAACAAAAACATTGAGGACATCGATCTCGATGCCTAACCAGTGACTAGCAAGTGAGGGACAGGGAGGCTCCTCCCTGTCTCCTCCCTTCCTCCTCCCCACACAGCTTGGTTACCGAGCTGGGGGTGGGGCTTCAGTGGGGTGGAGCTTAGGAGTGGGATGGGGCAGAGCTTCGACGGGACAGGGGCGGGGCTATGGCGGGCTGAGGGATGCCTCACCAAGCACAGAAGGCCCGGAACATCATTGATGTGAAGGGGGGCTATTGATGCAAAGGGTGACTCTGATGTGAAGAAGGGGGATCTTAATTTCACACTTCGATGTGAAGGGGAAAACCCACTTATTTGTGTGGTCTTGCGTGGGTTCTCCCTTAAGATCTACAAAATTTTATACAGGGGTGCCTTGAGATTTTGCATACTTTAAAGGGTGCTATGACTAAAACAAGGTTGAGAAATGCTGCTATAGACTATCACAGCTTCTAAAAATAACTATTGTCAAGCAGTGTTTAAAGCCTTTACTCCAGCCAATGTTTTTCTTGTTGTGAAGAGTTTGTGTTAGGTTTCTGTTGAAGATTTGCCCGCACTTCCTGTGACACCAGGGCAAGAAATGGATGGTGTGATTGTAATTAGGACAGTAGTGCATAGACAGTAATAAAAACATTATCAGGAGTTGTAACCTTACCCCACTGTACTGAGAACCTGTTTTTGTTATTAGAGAAATTAGTTATCACTTCCTGGTTGGAAGTAAGGGTGAAATCTCCCCTAATGCCCTCCTGGACTGTGCTGAAGCTTGCTGAGCACAGACTACGCTCGATCAGCTCCTTCCTCGGCCAGAGCAGATGGGGTTTAACATCTGAACCTTGAAGTATTCAGAGCTGAGTGCTTCTGGGTTCTTGCTACCCAAAGGAGGTCGACAAATGGATGTTTGCTGACAGGGCCGGCCTTAGGGATGTGGGTGCTGTGCGGCCGCACAGGGCACCATGGCAAAAAAGGCGCCAGGCGGCCGACACAGCTCGGGGTGGCTTCTCTCCTCCTCACCGCTGGCCATTCGACATGACATCGCTCCCTCGTCCGCTCCCCCCCCACTTCAGGGGGGGTGCAGGAGGGAGCGCTGCCTGCTATCAGGATGGCCGAGCGGTGAGGGGGAGAGAAGCCGCGCCCGCAGCTGTCAGGATGGCCGAGCGGGAAGGAGATCGGAGCCGCTGTCATCCTGTCAGTTTCAGGATGACAGCGGATCTGTGCGTGGCAGAGCGGGAGATCGGTAAATATCAGCGATATTTACCGATCCTCAGTGTTTGTAAATAACTGGGGACACACAGTACTATGTGTCCCCAGTTATGAATGAACAGGCTGTTCTTTACATCACTTCCTGTTCATTCAAGATTTCCTCAATGGGGAGAAACACTCCCCATTCAGAAACAGCTGATAGTAAATATTTTACTATCAGTGACTGAATGAATGAGAAGCCTCGTACTGAGTGCTTCCCATTCATTGAGTGTTGAGGCTGCAGAAAAAGAAATTGAGGATTTGGTGTCCTCAATTTCTTTTCTATTTTAAAAGGGAAATGTCAGGGGTCTGTTTGGACCCCTAATATTTCCCGAAGCCCCCCCAACAGTAAAAAAACAAATAAATAATACAAAATTAAAAATTATAA
>NW_017306382.1:1763332-1769387 GCF_000935625.1 Nanorana parkeri | reverse complement strand
CCCCCCTCCCCCACACACACATATTATTAGACAAGTGCGAAGACGAAATTCATTTCAGATTAAATGAATGAAAACTAAAAACGTTTTCATTCGTTTCATCATACAAAACAAATTTTAATGCTACTTATGATTCAGCCATTGGCGTGTTCTGGAGGCAGGGCGCATGACGTCATATAACACCGTACGTGTTGGGCAATGCCATCTAGGTATATATCTAGGTATACACCAAAATGGCGGCGCTTATATCGGCGTGTGACGTCACCTGACGCCATGCATGGCGTTATGTAACGTCTTTCTCCCCGCCTCCAAGATGGTGGCACGCATTCACAGAACACGCTGGTGGCCAACATGGCCGCCGCACATTCTCAAACAAATTACTATGCGCCTGAATACATTTATCGTATATTCAGACATATAGTAATTCATTCATTTAACATGTAGTCTCGGTTTTGTGTTCTGTTTTTTATTTTTACTTTTCTAGATATACTGACTTGAAGAAAGGGGTCGACATGACATCCTGACACTATTTTTTTAGACTCTATTTTAGTTTGACATTTATTGTTTGCCTTCTGTTGTTTTATTTGATAAGAATACTTATATTGTGCCGACAAGTTTAATACCTTTGAATAAAAGTTTTGTTTTTATCATACCTTTTTAATATGTTTCTTTGCGGCTTAACAAAATGGGAGTCTTTAAATGGTGCGGATATTGGGGGGAAATGGGTGTGGTTACTGGGGGTGTGGCCACTAAAAGGTGTGGCCACTGAGGGGTGTAAAGCTTTCTCGCACAGGCAGGGCCTAAGGCCGGCCCTGTTTGCTGATATCCATCCTGATACCTGCCATGGAGTTTCCAGACTAAGCCTGGGACACATTACGAGGAGCAGGGGGTGGGGCAGCACCTTACAGTGATCAGACCTGAGCGCTTCCAGGTTCATGCTACCCAAAGGAGGTCAGCGAATGGATGTTTGCTGATCCCTTGCCACGCTCCATCCCGGTACCTCCCCTGGCGTTCCCAAACTAAGCCTTGGACACATTACGAGGGGCAAGGGGTGGGGCAGCACCTTACTGTACATGTGGAAGTGATATACTGTAAAGGCTTTTAAAGCACTGCTTATAAACTATTTTGGGTACCACAGCTTTTCACCGCTTCATGGGCACATGCAATTTTGAGGCTTGACATATTTAGTATCTCTTTACTCAGTGCAGCCTCACATCTTACATTTTAACGAAAAATTGCATGCTGTTGGGATCATTGTAAGTAAACAAGAGTTGATGACTCATCAGTGTATTGCTGCTTCTTTATTGTCTAATCAGGAGGCAGTGGGCACATTGGTGACACTATTGTATTCTTAAACATTAACAGAGAAAGTGGTGTCACCCCCCTGGCTTTGCTGCCTAGCCAAGGTCTATGAATCCCAAAAGTGGCTGAACAGAATTAGAAATCCTTTGGCAGATTGGACAGTCCACATATGTGTATTTTAGCTCTGTATTTAGCTGTTTGGCTGGAGGACCACTTATACAGATCTCTATTATCAGCTTGCTGCAGGCTGGAATGTCAGGACTTCATAAAAGGTAACGGAGGCCATTAGGGTTCCATTCCCGCACCATGCGTCTTGTTTGCTTTTATAAGAGTAAAAATATGAAGTCATCCAGCATAACTCTGCCAAGGAATGCACAGAGAGAAGGAAGCAGCTGCATCTATCCGCCACGTCTGATTTCTCACCCTATTGCCATCCTGTCCCTACTATTAACCTTTACCTGCTCCATCCACCTAAAATTGAATTTTGTTTTGGACAAATTGTTTGTGTAGTTCATGTGACGTTTCATAACATTGTTGTAAAATATTCTAAAACAATGTAAAAGTCACTTGAACTTTTTATGGAAGTAAACCACAGAGGAAGATCTGCACCTTCAATACAAGAGCTGACTCTTTAGCAGAACACTGAATGGCGCCATCATGGCCATAGACGCATTTCGATGTTGATAGTTATTCTAATTGGCCGCCCTTAGACTGATTTTTTTTCCCTTCGATCCCCCCCCGCCCCAAATATAAAATAGAAAATTCCAGTTTTTACTTAGCCTCTCCATGACCTTTGCAGCAAATCTACCAAAGCCTCAATGCCCCGTCATGGCCCCTCTGCATGGGGAGGTTCCTAATCTAACAAAACTCCCAACCTAAGACTCATCTCTTCAGGGAAGCTTATCCCACCTCAAACTAACCATTCAACCATCACATTCTCAAACAATTCCTGCCCAAACATCTACCTCCTCATGTATCACTTGCCCCTCCCATTTAGATTGTAAGCCCTCAGGGGCAGGGCCGTCCTTACCATCTTGTCTTGAATTGTAGTGTGATTGTCTTCCTTATAATGTATTTTAAAGTGCTGCACAAACTGTTGGCGCTATATAAATCCTGTATAATAATGATAATAATAACCTGGAACATACACAGCAATCAATAGATTAGAGGCAGGTATGTCTGGAAGAACATACACTTTAGAAGCCCAGCACAGCATACAGGCAGCTGAGGACCTCCAGTGTGTCCCGTTTCCAGCATACTTATCAGCCAGTCAACAAAGGAATTCAACACTGTGTCTACCTGTTGTGTACAAGGACCCCAAATACCAAATGCTAATGGGCCACAGGTTGGGCACAAGGGATACAAACTACACCTGTCATGAGCATATGATAAAACATTTCGGTGCACACCTTTTCATCTCTCTGTATTCCTGTACCCCCTACATGGTATGAATTGTGACTGATCTTCACTTGGAAATTCCTTAAAAACCCTTTCTCTCTCTCTCACTGCGCTGCTCAGAGCTGGCAGAGCTGAGTAACAACCACACCCCTCAGCACAAGTGTCATCACACTGACATGTATTGCAGAAGAACAGAGCGGGCGTGTCAGACAAGGTCTGTTACTGAGTGCTGATTCCTGAGTCTAACTATGGTGCCTATTGGGCTGCAGTATTATATTTATTAACCTTGCACAGCTGTACCAGATATATGGAAGTGTTATTACAATGTCTATTTGACTCTATATTCATTTCTGCAACTTCAGCTGGGCTTTAAACCATAGACACCCTATAGACTTCCATTACAGCGACTAGATACATTCATAGAATAGCACTGACCAGAGGCAGTGAGCTAATGGTACAGCTGTGCTCTGACACAGTTCTAGTAAAAGCCCTAACTCGGAAGGGAGAGCACCATGTTAGGTGTAATTAATAAATCCCTAGCGTTGTCCTTTCCAAAAGCATTTCAAGGAGAACTTCTTTAATATTCGTTTTCTAAAAATATCAGAATTTTCAGATTTGCTTGCAAAACAAAGCAACAGTAGACTGTGTATAAGTTTCCAGTCCCACTGTGATAGATTTTTTTCCAGAAATCTGCATAAAGCAAGATGTAACATGTTAAACATCCTCAGCCAATGCTCCCTACAGCTCACAGCATCATTGTTTGCTGGGAAGCTGTGAGCCCACAGAGTCACTGATTGTTAGGATGCTGATGGCCAACAGCGTAACTGTTTGTTAGGAAGCTTGCGGCCAACAGCATCACTGGTTGCTAGGATGCTGCCGGCCCACTACATCCTTGGTTGCTAGGACACTGTTGGCCTACACTATCACTGACTGCTAGGACGCTGTTGCCCCATTGTGTTCTTGGTTGCTAGGATGCTGTTGGCCCGTAGCATTACTGGTTGCTAGGACGCTGTTGGCCTACACTATCACTGGTTGCTAGGATGCTATTGGCCTACACTATCACTGGTTGGTAGAACACTATTGCCCCACTGTTGCTGTGCGCTGTTCTCTATCCCAGCGGGGAGGAGAGAATCTGTCACAGGAGGCAGAGCCCTGCGGGAGGAGAGCGCTGTGAGTGGTTGGCGTCTCCCCACACCGCTCAGCCTCCTGTCACAGATCAGGAGAGCAGTGTGGGAGCGGAGACAGCCATTGCTGTCACAGGAGGCTGAGCTCTCCCCCCGCACCGCACCACCCTGCCCAGCCTCCTGTGACAGCTGTCAGTATGGAGAGCGATACAACCAGTCAGTGATTGCTGAGTGTTTGTAAATAATTGAGGACAGAGTATGGTTACTATATCCTCAATTATGAATGAATGGGAAGTGATCTACATCACTTCCTGTTCATTCATGATTGTGGATATAGTAAACATACTCAGTAAACACTCAGTATAGAGGATTCCTGCTCATTTATAACAGGGGCTGCAGAACAAGAGATTGAGGACTCTGTGTCCTCAATCTCTTTTTCTATTTTAAAAGGGAAATATCAGGGGTCTGTTTAGACCCCCAATATTTCCCTGAAGCCCCTAAAAGTAAAGTAAAAAATAAATAATTAAAACATTTATAAAAAATAAATACAAATATCTTTAAAAATGTGAAAAAGTTAGAATATAAAACATTTTCGGTTTTGGCCTGACATTTCTTTTCATTTTGGTTTCATTTTTTTTACATTTTCATTTGGGTGCACCTCTGCTTGCAATGTATAGAGGTGACCTGAAGAGCAGTTTTTTTTTTTCAACAAATGGATAGTAGGACTATACTATGCATTACAGGACATGTGGAATCATTAGCCTGACGACGTCCTTATCCTTGTTTTCTTTTAGAAGCACAGAAGCCATCATGAAGGTCACGCAGCCAGAAAAGACGCTCCTATTCAAGAAGGAGTCCAACGGCTCTGTCTTCCGCATTCCCTCTCTCATCTACATCAAAGAAGCGAACATGTTTTTGGCATTTGCTGAGAAGCGCAAAAGTGAGAACGACGCCGCGGCAGAATACCTGGTGATGAGAAGAGGAATCTACAAGACAGGATATGTGACGGTAGGTCCGCAGAAGTTGAGTTATAGCTTAGGATTTTAGGGAGAGAGTGCGCTGCAGACGTCACTTCCCGAAGGTTTGGGCTTCTAGAAGATGATGAAGCCATTTTCTGACAACAAACTAGTCATTACCTCCAATGGGGGGGATTTATCAAAACGGGAGCAGACAAAATGTGGAGCAGATTTGCCCTGCAGCCAATCAGCTTCTCTGTCTCATTTTCAAATATTACCTATTCTGACTCCGATTGTTGTGATAACGATATATCCCTTGCTGAGACCTCTATGCCCGGCCTGTATAAGCAGATATACTCACTGCGGACAATCCTTGTCAGATAGCTGAACTCACCGATACCGATTCATTCAAAAGGGTGCTTTATTCTTAACATCAAGGTTACAGCAGATGGATGGAACAGCAGTTGAATGGTTATAGTATTGTGCCGTCAAAAAATTATGCCTTTCCTAGCGTACTATGTAGAGTACATGTGTCCTAGTCTGATGAATGGATTCAGCTTGGCAGTTGGATTGTTTTTAAGAATGCCCTGTTTGTTACGGACACATTTTATCTCTGTGCTAGAGATGTTCTGTTCTGCATTGTGTAGTAGAATCAGCTGGCTTTCAGCAATGTCCTTTGCAGAAAGAGGGTTTTGACATATGTGCCAGTCCTGACAGTAGGCATCTGTGGGCTTTGTGTGTTGGCAGTGTGTAGTAGGGACTAACCTTGCAGTACTGCGTTCAGGCCTTGTCCACTTTGTGAAACGCCCATAGCGCTGACAGCCCAACACAAGTCTTTGTTCACTTTTGGTGACAAGGGTTTTTACTTCAGGTGAAATCTCTGGATCGTTGTCAGGATCTAGAAGACTGACGACATCAGCTGTAGCTTCTTCTGGATGATCCAGCAGGAATTCAGGACCTGTTGACCAAGAAGAAATTGCAAAGATACTTGCAGACATTGGCCTGGTGGCATGATCTGCAGGATTAACTTCTGATGGGACATAATAGCATTGTTCAGGCTTGGAAGCTAACTTAGCTTTGCCAAACAGGAACCCCTATGTGGGTGTGATTAGAAGAGTCTTTCACCTTGAAGTAGGCAGCGGCTGCTATGGTCTCAGTAGATGCCTCTGAGAAGATGTGAAGCTCTTTTCTCTGACTTGCAGCAAGGAAAGCTAAAGTGTAGCAGTGTGGTATTTGGATTCCATCTAAGGCATGTAGAGATTGCCGTCTCTGTAAGGA
>NW_017306382.1:1757529-1757826 GCF_000935625.1 Nanorana parkeri | reverse complement strand
TGAAGAGTCCTCTATATTACAGTCCTGCAAGAAAGTTGTGTGTTTTGCAGACAGTCGCTGATAACGTTCATATGCAGCAGATAGGTGATCTATAGAGTCTCTTGATTCAGCTGGTTGATCATTAAAGTGTGACAAAACTGACATGCAGTGTGAAGTTCTGTCCCAGAGGTCTGACAGATTGCTGGAGAACTCATCTCTAGTGTATTCATAGTTTTCTCTGAGCTTCTGTGTCGGTTTTATTGTACGTTTGGGTCTCACACTCTGTTCGGCAATGTCTGCAGAATCTGCTCCCTGTAC
>NW_017306382.1:1745595-1757327 GCF_000935625.1 Nanorana parkeri | reverse complement strand
TGTACGTTTGGGTCTCACACTCTGTTCGGCAATGTCTGCAGAATCTGCTCCCTGTACATCTGCGGGTTCAGAGGCATGATGTATCTGCGTTGGTTCAGCCATAAAAGAGTGTTCAGAGCCTTGTCTAGACATTTTTTACTGTTTTTGCAAAAAATGGTACTGTCTCTTTAAGAAGACGAACAGCAGCTTAGACAGGTGGGGTAACACAGTTCAATGTAGAGAAACAGTTTTCAACATTCACATGAAGTGCAGTAAGCTTGTGCGACCATGTGCTTTCACAAGATGGCTGCTGGCACTGAGCTTGATTGCAGATTATGCACACACATATACACAGCAGGCTGTAAGAATTCTATGCATTTTCTGACTATTCTGACTCCGATCGTTGTGTTAGCGATTTATCCCTTGCTGACACCTCTATGCCTGGCCTGTATAAGCAGATATACTCACTGCGGACAATCCTTGTCAGATAGCTGAACTCACCAATACCGATTCATTCAAAAGGGTGCTTTATTCTAAACATCAAGGTTACAGCAGATGGATGGAACAGCAGTTGAATGGTTATAGTATTGTGCGGTCAAAAAATGATGCTTTTTCTAGCGTACTATGTAGAGTACATGTGTCCTAGTTACATGTGGCCTGTAGCTGTGGCCATGACACAGGAAGTACTGCACTCAGGAAGAAGGGTGGGGCTTACACAAAGAGGAACTGTGTCATCGACCCCAGGGATATCAAGGAAGGCAACATTGAAAATACATACACTACCACAAAAGGCCACTAGATGGCAGCATATCTCTAAATGTAGAATAGCCATAGGAAAAATGGTTCAAGGAAATAACTATATACATTCTCATCTTCATTAATGTAAATAACATTCTATGCCCCATTGGGGCGGCACATTACCTAAGCAAACTGAAGAGAGGAACTGATTGGTTGCCATGGGCAACTGCTCCAGATTCTGTTTGCTCCCGTTTTTATAAATTCCCCTCAATGCATCTCAATGCAGCAGCCTACCCACCCATCCACACAGCCTATGCACCTGCTGCATAACAGTCCCAATCTTTTGAGATGGAAAAGAGGGACACCTTTTAGCACAAAGTAAGTAGGCACAGGATACTAGGGATGCACAGATATATCGGCCGCCGAAACATATCAGGCAAAAATGGCACTTTAGGCTAAATGCCGAAAGTTACATTTTTCTGCCAATACAGCGGCGCATCCCTGCTCTGTGTCCTAGCGGGGTGGCGTCTCTCTTCCCACATCGCTCAGAGGGATGACTGGTTCAGCCCCCCTGCCGCAGCAATATGGGGGTGAACCGAGTCAGTGTTGTGGCTTCCTAAACCAAGTGGGCATATATTTTGAGATGGTCCCTCAGGCGTTTCCTTCTGGTCGGTCCAAAGTGGGCTTCCTGATTTCGTTGCTCTCAGACAAGGCCTTGGCCTGGGCGAATCCCTTATGGGAGAACGATAAACCCTTGATACACGATTACCCGGGTTTTACCTTTCGTAGGGTATTCGATGTACCTGCTCGCTCTGCCTCTGCTGCAAAGCTGTCTATTTAACAGGGTATACGAACCGTAGCTAAATATGCCATTGAATTCCGTACCCTGGCTGCAGAGGTGGGCTGGAATAATGAGGCCCTGGTGGCTGCCTTCAAGCATGGTCTCTCTGATGCGTTGAAGGACGAGGTCGCGGCTAAGGATTTCTCTGACGAGCTTGAGGCTCTCGTTTCCTTCCTGATTTTGATCGATACCAGGCTCAGGGAGAGGCCTTCGTTTAAGGAGCGCCTGCGGAGGCCTTCTACCAGATTGGCTCCCACGTTTTCTTTCCCACCCATTCCTCCCTCACCTCACCTCCCCCTCCTGGGGATGGTGCGTCTGGCAGTGAACCTATGCAGCTGGGATTCACTCGCCTTTCTGAGGCTGAGTGGGCCTTTAGGAGGAGGGAAGGCCGGTGCCTGTATTGCGGTCTCCGTGGGCATTTCCTGAAGTCATGCCTGACCCGTCCGGGAAACGCTCGCACCTAAGATCCTGTCGGGGGCAGATCTTGGGTGGAATTTCCTTGTCCCCGGCTTCCCGTAAAGATAAACTGCTAATCACAGTTGTCCTCTCCTGGACAGGGGGCACAGCGGTTACTCAGGCATTGGTGGACTCCGGTGCTGGCAGTTATTTTATTGACAGTGCATTTGTTGCTGCAAATTCCATACCCCTGCAGCCTCGTGTTACTCCACTGGCCAATGAGGCAATTGACGGTAGACCCCTGCGACCGGCGCAGGTTACCCACGAGACTGTTCCGGTCGATATGGCGATTGGGGCTGTTCACAGGGAATCTGCCTGTTTTCAGGTTATTTCATGCCCACACTACTCCGTGGTTTTGGGGTTCCCTTGGCTTCAGCAGCACAATCCGACCTTTGGCAGTCGGCCGAGATCCTCTCTGGGTCTCCACAGTGTGGCGCTGTTTGCATAAATGGGCCTGTTAAGGTACTTTGTACCTCCTCGGATTCTGTGTTGCCCTCTGAGTATCGTACGTATCAAGATGTATTTGACAAGATGCGCGCTGGTACTCTTCCTCCTCATCGTCCCTACGATTGTGCTATAGATTTGCAACCCGATGCCATTCCCCCTCGTGGCAGGGTTTATCCTCTTTCCGTTGAGGAGAATAAGGCGATGGAGGAGTACATTGCGGACGCGCTTTCTCGGGGACACATTCGCAAGTCCACTTCTCCAGCGGGTGCTGGCTTTTTCTTCATAAACAAAAAGGGGGGCAAGTTGAGACCTTGCATTGACTATAGGGGTCTCAATCGCATCACAGTCAAAAATGCATACCCGATTCCGTTGATTACCGAATTGTTCGACCGCCTCAAGGGAGCAACGGTCTTTACCAAGCTTGACCTAAGGGCAGCATATAACCTCATAAAGGATCAAGGAAGGTGACGAGTGGAAGACCGCGTTTTAACACCAGAACCGGTCATTATGAATATCTGGTCATGCCTTTTGGCTTGTACAATGCGCCCGCTGTCTTCCAGGAGTTCATTAATGATGTCTTTTGTGATATGTTGCAGCAATGTGTGGTGGTCTATTTGGATGACGTCTTGGTTTATTCGGACTCCATTGAATCACACTACCTGGATGTCAGACGGGTGCTGCAACGGTTACGTAAGAATGGGCTTTTCTGTAAGCTTGAGAAATGTGTATGAGAATTTCACCTGTCTCAGGTTGCCTTCTTGGGCTATATCATTTCTACTGAAGGGTTCTCCATGGACCCTCAGAAAGTTTCGGCAGTTCTGCAATGGCCTCGCCCCAGTGGTCTCCGTTCCATTCAGCGTTTCCTTGGGTTTGCCAACTATTATCGGAAATTTATCAGTAACTTTTCCGCATTGGCTAAACCCATCTCCGATCTGACTAAGGAGGGCAGTGATACCCATAATTGGACACTTGTTGCTTCCCGGGCTTTTGAGGGCCTCAAGTCTGCTTTCGGCTCCGATTCTGTGTCACGGCCGCCGCCGTCACCAGCCAGCGAGGAGGGAGGATGCGGCAGCCAGCCGCTCCTTCGTTGGGCCGATTGCGTTCCAGGGTGGAACGCACGCTCGTCACTTCCGGGTTTCGGGGCCGCGTGCGTTCCACCGTGGAACGCGGAAGTGCACCAATGCGTGCCTCGGCTCCTCCTTCACTTCTGAGCCCTATTTAAACGCCCAGACGAGACAGCATGGCGTTCCAATATTGAGTCAGAACGCCTGCTGTCTCCTGGGACCCTCCAACACTACAGACCGTGCCTTCAGCTGATTTAAACTACCCGGACACCACCAAGGACCCCCAGCTACTTCCATTCCGGCTTATGCTCCAAAGCGCAAGTACTCTTAGTGCAGTTGCACACCATTACATTCAAACTGTCTTGGAGTAGAGACTGCAAGTTTAACTACTACTGGGGAACTGTTCACTGCTACTGTTGTAGATAATCTTCTAGACCCTGCAAAAGCATTAACCCTTGAAGTTTCCATTACTCATCCAATAGCACCCTTAAAGTTAACCCTTGCCACTATACTACTAAACCTGAGGCTGTGATGCAAGGTACCCTAACTCTCAGTTCACATAGAGAGTGAAACCAGGGTACCAGACCTGAGAAGCCTCCACAGCTGTGATCCACGTGACCATCATCCATACAGGTGTGACAGAATATTGGAACCCCTTAAACATGGATCCAGCGGAGCTTGCAGAGCATCTTGTTGGCCTTTCTCAATGGGTTGACACCCTCACAGCCTCCATGCATGAGCTTCGGGTAGAGAACGAGGCTCTCCGCATCCGTGCAGCCCAGAATGCTGGCCCTCCCCGAGAGCGTCCAGAGCCTAAGGTCTGCCCTCCGGAACCGTTTTCAGGTGACAGGAAGGTCTACCGCCAGTTCGTTAGTTCCTGTCTTTTGATGTTCGAACTACGGCCACGTACCTACCACTCTGACAGGGTAAAAATACTCACTCTAATCTCATACCTAAAGGGTGAGCCCAGAGCATGGGCTGAGACCTACCTCGAAGAGGAGGGGGGGCTGCTGGGGTGCTTCGACGGTTTCCTGGACGCCATGTCTCTCCTATATGAGGATCCCTGCAAACAGCTGACTGCTGAGAACGCCATCCGAAACCTTAAGCAGGGAAGGAGACCGGTTGAGGACTACATCTCAGAGTTCAAGCGCTGGAGCAGGGAGACCCAATGGAATAACATCTCACTCCGGAATCAGTTCCGCTTAGGGCTATCCGACGCGATGAAAGACGAGATTGCTCGCATGGAATTACCCACATCCCTAGATGACCTCATCCAACAATCGGTAGCTATTGACCGTCGTCTCCGTGAAAGAAGGGCGGAACGGGGCTACTCCTACAGTCCAGCTCCCTCTAGGAGTGCCAGACCACCCCCTAAGGAAGAGGCGATGGAGATAGGGGCGATTGGGGGTCCTTTGCCCCACTCATGTTCACATAGAGAGTGAAACCAGGGTACCAGACCTGAGAAGCCTCCGCAGCTGTGATCCACGTGACCATCATCCATACAGGTGTGACATTCTGTCTCATCCCAATCCTGGTTTGCCATTTGTCCTAGAGGTGGATGTGTCTGAGACAGGAGTACGCACCCTCCTGTCGCAGCCTCGGACACCTGATGGACCCTTACTTCCTTGTGGGTTCTACTCCAGGAAGCTGTCTCCAGCAGAATGCAATTACGAGATTGGAGACAGAGAGCTCTTGGCCATCATCCTTGCTCTCAAAGAGTGGAGATACTTGCTCGAAGGTTCTGCGGTTCTGGTTCTCATTCTCACCGACCATAAGAATCTGACGTATCTCTCGGAGGCCAAGAGGCTTACACCCCGTCAGGCTAGATGGACCTTATTCTTGTCTCGTTTTAACTACGTGGTCTCCTATTTGCCCGCCTCCAAGAATGTTAAGGCTGATGCCTTGTCTCACCAGTATTCTGAGTTGTCCAGGGAGGACTCCGTGCCGACGCCAGTCATACCTTCCGATCATATCCTGGCTGCTATCCGCACCAACTTGACCTCTCCTCATGGGGAACAGATCTTGGCTGCTCAGTCCGATGCTCCCACGGTGAGACCTGCTGGCAAATGTTTTGTGCCTGAGGGGTTGCGCATCAAGCTGCTGCGCACGTACCACAATTCCAAGACTGCCGGCCATCCTGGTAAGAACCAGATATCCTGGGCTGTTTCCCGTCAGTTCTGGTGTCCGTCTCTCCGCACTGATGTTGACGCGTATGTGGCTGCATGTTCTGTCTGTGCGCAGAATAAATCTTCCCGCCGCCTACCCTTGGGGTCTACTGCATCCCATTCCCAATGGGGAGCGTCCCTGGTCTCACCTGGCCATGGACTTCATTGTGGAACTTCCTGCATCCCGAGGTTACACGGTGATCCTTATGGTTGTCGATTGGTTCTCCAAAATGTGCCACTGTGTTCCGTTTAAGAAGCTGCCTACCGCTCAGGAGCTGGCCTCAGTGTTTGCCAGGGAGGTTTTCCGTTTACACGGGTTGACTAAGGAGATTGTCTCGGACCACAGGAGACAGTTTGTCTCTAGGTTCTGGCGTGCCTTTTGCTCTCAGTGGGGTATTCACCTCTCCTTCTCCTCAGCCTACCATCCGCAGTCCAATGGTGCCGCTGAGCGTTCCAACCAAGCCCTGGAGCAATTTCTCAGCTGCTATATCTCTGACCATCAGGACAATTGGGTCGATCTTCTGCCCTGGGTGGAGTTTGCCAGGAACTCTGCCATCAACTCGTCCTCCGGAATGTCTCCATTTATGGCGAATTATGGTTTCCAGCCCACTGTGTTGCCTGAGTCGTTCTTCCCACAGTACATTCAGGCTGTGGAGGATCATCTTCGTGCCCTCGGTTCCTCTTGGGTGTGGATTTAAGAGTCGTTACGGGTCTCTGCTCAGCGTCAGAAGCTCCAGGCTGACCGGAGATGTTTGCCTGCTCCTTCGTACCAAGTTGGGGAGAGGGTGTGGTTGTCGACTCGTAATCTCAACCTCAAGGTGCCTGCTCCAAAACTGGCCCCCCGTTTTGTTGGACCTTTTTGCATCCTCCGTAGGGTGAACCCGGTTGCCTATGCCCTTGACCTTCCTCCTGGCATGCGTATCTCCAATGTCTTCCCCGTGTCGCTTTTGAAGCCACTGGTTTGCCATCGCTATACCTCCTCACTTCCTCGCCCTCGTCCCATTCCTTTGGGCAATCATGGGGAGTATGAGATTAGCAGCATCCTGGATTCTCGTCTGCTCCGAGGTCGAGTCCAATTCCTGGTTCACTGGAGAGGTTATGGTCCTGAGGAGCTCTCCTGGGTTTCCTCCGCTGATGTTCGTGAGCCAGCCCTTCTCCTTGCTTTCCATGCTCGCTTTCCGCGGAAACCGTTTTTCGCTCCGTGGAGGAGGGTCCATTGAGGGGAGGGTGCTGTCAAGGTCTTACCTTGTCCTCATGGTGGCAGCCATTTTGGACATGTGCAGACTGCAGTCTCTTATAATCTCTGATTGCATCATCACTTGCCTGCTGCCTGGGCTTCCCACAGTGATGATGTGGCAACACCTGACTATATCAGTCTGCTCAGGCTTCAGGTTCATTGCCCTTCCGTTTGTGCTCCAAGGTGCATCTCTGATCCGGCCTGGCTGACGTTTCCTCTGGCTCCCGACCCCGCATCGGCAGACGTACACGCATTGGACTTGATTCCGGCTTGGACGACTACCCGCCTTGGACTTGATTCCGGCTTGGACGACTACCCGCCTTGGACTTGATTCCGGCTTGGACGACTACCCGCCTTGGACTTGATTCCGGCTTTGACGACTACCTGCCTTGGACTTGATTCTGGCTTGGACGACTACCCGCCTTGGACTTGACCCCGGTTTGGACGACTACTAGCTTTGGACGTGATCCCGGCTCGGCAGATGTACCCGCATTGGACTTGACCGGCTTGTTCCTGACCTTGCTGCCCCCTGTTGAATGTTTATTCATGTTCCTTTAAATAAACGACCTTATTTTACCTGTGTTTCCGCATGGTCTGTTTTCCTGGCTCCCGTGACACTCAGCTCCCCTGCTCCACCCTTGCAGCAGTGCTTCGGCAGTCTAAACAGACCCCTGATATTTCCCTTTTGGGAAAAAAAAAAAAGGATGGAGGACACAGAGTCCTCAATATATTTTTTTGCAGGCTCTGTTATGAAGGAACAGGAAGCACTCAGTACAGAGGCTTCTTGTTCATTCATAAATCAAGGAGATAGTAATACTACGTCCACGATCATGAATGAATAGGAAGTAATGTAGAGCACTTCCTGTTCATTCAGAATTGGGCAAAAACACAAAAGTTCCCCAGCCCCAACCTGCCAGCCAGCCTGCAACCAAACAAGTAGCCCTGTCAACAGTATGCGTTAAAATCAGAGGTTTTAGTTGCACAAACTTTTGGCCAAAAATATGTAGAAGCCACACTGCCGCGCCAAGGCACCTCCGCAAAGTGTGGTCCTAACTCTATGTATCTGAGTCTCCAAGTGTGAGCATATTAATGAAGTCGACAGATTGCATGCAGGTGTACCTGGGAGGTAGCCTACTCCTCCTGATAAGGTGCAGGCACGCACTGGGGGCCCAGCAACCAAAAATGCACGCTGGGACCCCAGTGCATCCCCCTAACCAAAAATATTCAAACTAGAAAAAAGTGGTACATGCATGAATCCATAACCAGCCTTTATAGCAGGGAGCACAATGGGAAGGCTTACAACAATACAAAAACACAAAAGTTCCCCAGCCCCAACCTGCCAGCCAGCCTGCAACCAAACAAGTAGCCCTGTCAACAGTATGCGTTAAAATCAGAGGTTTTAGTTGCACAAACTTTTGGCCAAAAATATGTAGAAGCCACACTGCTTCTGCTCCCTGCTATAAAGGCTGGTTATGGATTCATGCATGTACCACTTTTTTCCCATTCAGAATTGGGGACACAGTATCTGAATACTATGTCCTCAATTATTTACAAACATCGTAGTGATCAGTAGTAATTATTTACAGCAATGTTTGAATATTATTGTTGATTGTCCTGCAGCTCTCCTCCCCGCACCACCCGGCCTCCTGACAGCTTTCGCCTCCCCGCTGGGCACCGGCTGCCGATAGAGGCAAGGGAGAGCAGCGGGGATCAGAGGGGACATAGACTGCAGCATGCAGCCAGCTCCCAGCAGGGAGGAAAAAGCTGCAGAGCCCATGCAGCTGGGGGGGGGGTTTGGGAGGATTGGTGAAGCTCACCTCTCCGCTGGGCACCGGCTGCAGGGGTCTGTGTCCTGATGAAACAGCGGGCTCCTGCACAGAGGATTAGTTGGTTGCAGCCCTAAACACACAAAAATTATTGCAATTAATGATGAAAGCCACTGCACACATCAATATATCCATTTTGTTATAAAGATGTTCTCTCCTGGGCCCATAACCTAATACATCTCACCCTAAAAAATGTACCTCATCATAAAGATACCTGGATGCAGGAAGGGGTTGGGACTTACATACCAGTCAATCCATCTGAATCATTGTTGCATATGCAGGGGACTGGTATTTAAATCCCAGCCCCTTCCTGCATCCAGGTATCTCTATGATTTGGCCCCTTTTTTGGAGATATGGACCCAGGAGGGGATTGTTACTCTATCATCCTTTAATAAAGTAGATATATTGATATCAGATTGCAGTGGCTTTGAAAGTGAATTGCATCATTGAGGAGAACAGATGGGCTTGCTGTACAGATTCAGCACCCACAGCTGTGAAGGCAGATCGGTAAGGGCAGTGTTGATAAACTCTTTTATACATAGAATGTCCTGTTTTGGCCTACTGTCCTTATCACTATGGGACTTCTCTAATAAGTATAATGGCATTGTCTTATTTTTCTTGCTCCTAGTGGGAAGGTACCCAAAGTCTGCAGGATCTCTGCCTGAAGGATGAACGTATGATGAACCCGTGCCCCGTCTATGATAAGGCCGGCCAAGTTCTCTTCTTATTCTTCAACTCTATACCCATTGGGGCAACGGAAAAACAATTGAGGAAGTGGGGAAACTCCTGCAAACTCTGCTACGCCACTAGCAAGGACTGTGGGAAGACATGGAGCTCAGTGACCAATATAACATACATCTTAAATGTCATCGACAACATGGCTACTTTCTTCTTGTCCCCTGGCCACGGCATCCAGACAGATTCTGGAACATTGGTGGTCCCTGCTTATGTCTACGTCGCAAAATGCTGGTGTATTCAGTACTGTTGCACAAAGTCCCACTCGTTTTACCTCTATAGTAAGGATGGGGGTGGCAGGTGGAAAGTATCGGAAAGAATCGAAAAATTTGAGTGTGGCGAATGTGAGATGGCAGAAATAGTCTGCGAAGGTGAACAGAAGATGCTCTACTGCAATGCACGAACCCCATCCAAGTACAGGGTGGAGGCACTGACACTGAACGCCGGTGGTGAATTCAAAATGGCTGACAAAAGTCGAAAGCTGAAAGACACCACGGATGGAGGATGCTTCGGGAGCATTGTAAGCTTCCCAGGGATTATCCAACAAGGTGAGGAAGGCGGTCACTGGCTCCTGTATTCTCACCCTGCTAAGAAAGACCGCAAGGAGCTTGGCATCTTCTTAAATAAATCTCCTATGTCATCAGAAGCTTGGTCCAAGCCATGGGTGATTCATCATGGCCCAGCAGCTTATTCTGATCTTGCCAAGTGCCACAAGGCCAACACCTTCGCCATCTTGTATGAGAGTGGGAAAGAGAATCCTTACGAGGAGATCAATTTTTGTCTTTTCACTTTGGAGGATGTTTTGGAGAACATCAATAAGAAGAAAGGCTTCTTCTATCGATTTAAGAAATAAATGGAATGTCAGACAAACATGTTTTTTACTCACGCTTAAGTCTTATAAAAAGATTACTCAAGTATTTCCCTACGTTGACCTTTATATATTAATAGTGATGGTCAACAATTCTCAAGACATGATGGAAAGTGTCCATGTAAAGACAAATTCTAGGTTTCCCATGAAAACTGGCATATTTGATCATCTAGAATCCCTAAAATGTAATTTTGTGATCTTTACCCATATGCTGAACTAGAACACGGCAGATGTCCAAACTATTCATGAGGACAGCTTCATGACTACATAAATCTATTGTTACGTGCAATTTGTTATTTTCTTTTAGGCACGTTTCCCTACTGCTGTCAAACAGCTATCTTCTGATGTACATATGCAACTCCACTATCAACTCCTGATTTGCAGCAGTTGCAAGATGCACACATACAAGCAATGGAAAGCATCATGAAATTTCCCATCATAAGTCACTTGCAATGAGTCATGTGATCTCCCGTCAACTTAAAGTGACACTAAACTCAGGAGTTAATCTTAATAATTCATTCAAGTAGCTTAAAAGGAGAACTATGGGGTCAGTGCTTTTCCCCATAGTTCTCCTAAGGGTCACGGGAGGACACAACTAGCGTCCTCCCGTTACCCAAAGCTCAGTATATTGGGAGCTACAGCTCGCGGTATACTGAGACCGCCGCAGCCGGGACGGATCCTGACATTACTATTGAGATCCACCCAGCTGCGTGATTGAGGCAGAGCCAGCAGTACCCGCCCCCTCCCCCGGGGGCAGGGGAGGAATCCCTGCAGGGAGCCGTGAGTGACAGTCACGGCTCTCTGCAGGGACATGATCGAGAAGTGAGCGAACGACGGTATGTGTTCGCTCACTTCCCGATCTATTGAGCTGACCTGTGACAGTTTCATTGTCATACCTCGGCTAGAACTATGAGGATGAGTGAAAATCACTCACCTCATAGTTCTCCTTTAACTATTAACATTAATGTATCTTATCTGTGTATCACTGGGCTGTAGATCCTCAAATCATCTCTGAATTGGTGCTGACACTGTACTTGCTTCTGGAGGGGGGCTACTTCTGTTCCCTGTGTGTGTTGTAAAGTAGCCACTGCTCCAAGCTTGCTCACGTTTTACTAATTTTTATTGAGATTGTAGTCCATCATGGTAGCGGGCTTGGAGCAGTGGCTACTTTACAACACACACAGGGTGTAGTGAATAAATACAGTGCATAGAGTACAAATACCTATATAAAACCCATGTATATCTTATATGTAGCGGATATTCCAATGTGCTTCAAAAATCAAACCTTGAAATCAATAAACCTCAGATTAATACGATGGAAACATATGATAAATAAATTAATAATTATTATATAAAAAAGGTAAATATTAATAAAA
>NW_017306382.1:1744847-1745222 GCF_000935625.1 Nanorana parkeri | reverse complement strand
CATCAAGTGCAAATAATCTATAATTAATCCAGTGAAAATATTAAGGTGAAAAAAAATCTATTCACTGATATCCCGATGCTTATGATCCAAAATAGCAAAGTCCACTCTCATGTGTCCTGTGCCCCAGTACTTTCAAAATCACCGCCTGTGAGCAACTGCCAATGGTGCACACTAGGGATGCACTGATACCGATTCTAGTATCGGTGCCGAGTATTTGGGCGAGTACGAGTACCCGGCCAAATGATCCGATACCTCGCCCGATACTTGAGCTTCCGGTATTATCACGAGGTGACAAGGGAGCATGAAGCCGGCTTCCCGACCAACCAGGAAGCCGGCCAGCGAGTCATTACACGCTGCCCAGCTTCCTGATTGACC
>NW_017306382.1:1725879-1744599 GCF_000935625.1 Nanorana parkeri | reverse complement strand
GGCTTCCCGGTCAATCAGGAAGCTGGGCAGCGTGTAATGACTCGCTGGCCGGCTTCCTGGTTGGTCGGGAAGCCGGCTTCATGCTCCCTCGTCACCTCGTGATGAGGGAGAATGAAGCCGGGCGCCTCGTCATTACACGGTGCCCGGCTTCCTGATTGGCCTGAAAGCCAGCTCCATGCTTTCTCGTCACCTAGACGAAAAGCATGGAGATGGCTTCCCTACTAATTGGGAAGCCGGGTGGCGAGTTATTAAACACCGCCTGGCTTCACTAATGGGACTTCAGGTATCAGTATCGGCAAGTACCGGAAAAAATATCGCTACTCATACCGTATCGGTGCATCCCTAGTGCACACTCACCAGAACACAATGACCTCTTTTGCAGGACGGTCATATAACGCTTAGTGCAGCATGCAATTTCCAGCTTGTAATCCTTTTCCCCTCATTACACCTCCACGTCATACGATTCCACCGCTACTGATACAAAGAAAGCCTGTTGGTCTCCATAGCGGCGGAAACACATTTAGAGACTGAGTGCAGTATGTTTTGTTTTTTTTAAACCACACTTTATTAAAAAGTAAAACACTCACATTTAAAAGCAGAAAACAATTGCGTATGTCTCACTCATTGGTACAGATTTCCTCTCCACTGCTCCCTGTACGTAATAACGTCAGCATCTGCCCACCTCTTGACGCGTTTAAACACCACAGACTTCATCTGGATGGTGTATTACCCGTAGTATGCATGCAGTCCCTGACCAGTGGCATATGTTCAGTCTCTCCTTTAAAATGTCTGCAGTCTTTGACCATCTCCTTTAGAATGTCTGCAGTCTCTGACCATCTCCTTTACAGTGTCTGCAGTCTCTGACCATCTCCTTTAGAATGCCTGCAGTCTCTGACCATCTCCTTTACAGTGTCTGCAGACCATCTCCTTTAGAATGTCTGCAGTCTCTGACCATCTCCTTCAGTATGTCTGCAGTCTCTGGCCGCCTCCTTCAGTATGTCTGCAGTCTCTGACCGTCTCCTTTAGTGTGTCTGCAGTCTCTGACCATCTCCTTTAGTATGTCTGTAGTCTCTGACCGTCTCCTTTACTATGTCTGCAGTCTCTGACCATCTCCTTTAGAATGCCTGCAGTCTCTGACTATCTCCTCTAGCATGTCTGCAGTCTCTGACCATCTCCTTTAGAATGTCTGCAGTCTCTGACCATCTCCTTCAGTATGTCTGCAGTCTCTGACCATTTACCTGTAGTATATACATAGTTAGTCAGGTTGAAAAAAGACACAAGTCCATTGAGTATGTCTGCAGTCTCTGACCATTTGCTGTAGTATGTCTGCAATCTCCGATCATCTCCTTTACTATGTCTGCAGTCTCTGACCATCTCCTTTAAAATGTCTGCAGTCTTTGACCATCTCCTTTAGAATGTCTGCAGTCTCTACCTCTGCGACCCTGGTAGTTCCGCCACTGCTCTGACCATCTCCTTTACAGTGTCTGCAGTCTCTGACCATCTCCTTTAGAATGCCTGCAGTCTCTGACCATCTCCTTTACAGTGTCTGCAGACCATCTCCTTTACAGTGTCTGCAGTCTCTGACCATCTCCTGCAGCACGTCTGCAAGTCCTAAACATCTCTGGTAGCGTGCCTGCAGTTTGTGACAATCTCCCTTGTATCATGTAAGTTGGCCACCACTGCTAAAGGTAGACAAAGTCTGTGAAAACTGCATGAAAACCTTTTTTTGTAGGCTGGAAAATAAACAAAGCATCTGAAACTTGCGAGAACCCGAAAGTACAAAAAAGAAAGATGTCTGACCTCAGGCAGCATTTATATTATTCCTGCTTTTGTTTCTGTGGAAATATATAAATAAATAAAACGTAGAGTTATATATTTAGAAAGCACAGACACTTCCTTTCTACGAGCCAACATCAGTGTGGATATGCGGTACGCATACTTCCAACCATCCGTGTTTACTTCTAGCATATAATCTGAGGGAACGCCGGGTGACCCCGCGGGGTGAGACTGGGTGACCCTGTGGGGTGAGACCGGGTGATTTCCTTCTTATAAATAATAAGGTAACACAAGGTGATACAATGATGAGGGACGAGTTCAGTAACCAACAGAACGCACTCTAGCCCATCCGCATTCAACTATACTACACTGAAATCTCTTTGCGGTAGCTTGTGGACTTTGTACAATGTGCTCAGGTGCAGAAGAGTCGGTCCACCAAATATTCCACCGATCGGTAGTTGCTGTCATTTGGTAATATATAAACTGCTATTCCTGGCCTGCTTCTATAAATGCCATTGGCCGCCTGGCTGTATCTAGAGCAGTGGTTCTCAACCTGTGTAACCTCAGGACCCACATTTGTCCTTCGTCATTAAGTCGGGACCCAAGTTGCACTGCAATGGAACGCACGGCTGTGTTGGCTGCTGTTCTGTGATGGAGCTTTATCCATATGTGCATTGCTTGTACAGCTCCAATGCGTGCCCTGTAGAGGTGCTGGGAGCCAGAATGTGATGTCACTCCGGTCCAGGCACCTCTACAGCACATGTGAGGAAGCTGTAAGCAATATACGTATGGATGGAGCTCCCTTGTGGCCATACCCCCAGCCCACCCCATCCCACACTTGGCACCGGGCAGCTTATTTTGAATGGCTGCTTGGTGTGAGAATGGACGGTGCTGCGCTAGGTGGAGGCTGAGGAGCCTCCAGACATCCCAACCTGCAAAACCTTATTTCAGGGAGGTGCCCGTCTCATTTCAGGGAGGTGCCCTTTCTGTTTTGTTTTTTGTTTTTTAAAGCGGCCGTCGTCAGAATATAAAAGAACCGCTCTGCTCTCTGCACAGGCTATGTACAGCCTGTTACTTTTTCCAGGCAATAACAGGGTTTGCAAAGGCATTTGGTGCCCACAAAGTGGATTTATTTCCTGAGGAACATATGTAAATCAGCGGCGTCACAAGGGGCGTGCGGGGGAGGCGGCCTGCACCCGGGTGCCACTATTGGAGGGGTGACACCAAAATGACTGACAGTCATGGACCGAGAGCCCGACAGTGTCAGGAGAGAGGAGGGGACTTGGCGGCATACCTCCTCCTCCAGGTGACGCCCGGCCTCGGGACGCCCCTGATGTAAATGAAAGTTTTTGTGCCCGGAGTTCAGCTTTAAGTTTGCCATCACTTACGGACTTTATATTTTCCTGTGAAGCAGTTGAGGAATTCAGCACAGCGCCCGGAATGCAGCTGGATCGCGCCACCCTCCAGCGGTAACACCTCGTCCCGTTTGCACGATGGCACAGTGATTATACATTTTGCAGAGTCATACTTCTGGAAGGAGCTCCGGATAACATTCAGCTTGTCACCTGTAAAGGAATTGTGCAACCCTGCGAGAATCCGCCTTCCTAATCCGCCCGCGGTGTAAAGTTTCACACTGATCAGCCAAACAAGCTGCTGATTACAGAGCTCTGCGGTGAATACGGATCATTTATGCATACCTGGAGTGCCTGATAGACGCAGCCTAGGAACCGTGCCAAAGCAAATTCCACACCTGGAGCCTCAATCCCATTACACATAACAGGCCAGTCATGGCGGCTGGAAGGACTCATTCCCACAGGCAATACATTACAGGCGTTTATAGGACATTTTTGAATGCGTTTACCTGGGTTTAGGTGCAGGAGGCCCATGTGAATGTAGCCAAAGGGGTTGCAGACTATTCACATTCAGGGCTCAGTGACACCACACAGCGCAGTGTCTCTATCACATTGTCCATGAATGATATTGCATGGTCTGGCCTTTGCTTACCTTTAACCAGCCCCCGGGGCACTATTTCTACAACTAACATCAATGATGTTGCACAATTCCTCCCATTAACAGCAATGATGGGGCATTATTTCTCCCAGTGACACCAATGATGAGGCACTATTCCTCCCACTGACACCAAACATGGGGCACTATTCATCCCATTAACACAGACAATGGGGAATTTTTCCTCCCATTGACACCAACGATAGGGCAATTTCTGCCAGTGACACCAACGATGGGGCACTATTCCTCCCTCTGACACCAGTGATGGGGCACTATTTTTCTCACAGATACCAGTGATTGGGCACTATTCCTCCCATTGACACCAATTATGGGGCACTGTTCCTCCCTCTGACACCAACGATGGGGCACTATTCCTCCCATTGACATCAACAATGGGGCATTATTCCTTCTACTGACACCAATGATGGGACACTATTCCCCCACTGAAACCATCGATGGGGCACTACTCCTCCTATTGACACCAACGATGGGCCGTAATTCCTCCCACTGACACCAATGATGGGACACTATTCCCCCCCACTGAAACCATCGATGGGGCACTACTCCTCCTATTGACACCAATGATGGGCCGCAATGTGACTTGGCCCGGCCACGTATAGTCTGGCTAAAAACACTAAAAATGCTTTCTGTAACAGTTTGCTGTACAAGCTACTTTAATAAAAGCTGAAGCCATTGCGTCTAGGGCCTAATGAAGCATTTTATTTTCCTGCTCTAAAGAGCTATAGCCCATGTACTGACTTGGCCTCCCACCTTTTCCATCACAAATACATAACAAGGAACAAGGGGTTTATTCCTTGCCTAAAACGTATTTCTTGCCCATTTTTTCTTTTGTTTAGAGTAGGGATGCACCGATACTGATACTAGTATCTGTGCTGATGCTGACTATTTTGGCGAGTAGACGCTGCTCAGATTCCTGATTGGCTGGCACTTGTGATTAGGCAGCATGGAGCTGGCCAATCAGGAAGCCGAGCAGCGTGTCATTACATCCCCCCCGGGATTCCTAATTGACGAGGGAGAATGCAGTTTGCTTTCCTGCTGATCGGGAATCCAGGTGGCGAATCTTCTCACCAGCCAAAGAAGCAGATCACCAGCACTCAGCAGTAAAGATGAATATGTCCTTTCTATTGGACAAAGACGTCACACTGATCAAAAAAGCTTTTTTGATCACTGTGACGTCTTTGTCCAATAGAAAGGACATACAGTAATACCTTGGTTTACAAGTAACTTGGTTTAAGAGTGTTTTGCAAGACAAGCAAACATTTCTGAAAAATGTTGCCTTGATATACAAGCAATGTCTTGCAATAAGAGCAAAATTCTGCAAAAAAGCACCACTGAATAAGGCTGTAGCAGTGCGAGCGATGAGTCTGTTTAACGGCAATGCAATGTCACATTGGATAGATTCCTTGTTAAGGTTCCACAAAATGAAAAACATTCCATTGAGTCAAGAGATATCAGTGATTCCGTTAGTGATAGTGAAAGTCGTCCTACACAATAATCCTCCTCCCTCTTGTCCCCCTCACACCAGCCACGGAGGTACCGGTAATCGGTTTATTTTTCTTTTATATTTTGTACAGTATTATATTACAGGTCAGTATTGTAATCATTTTTATATGAATATTTTTGGGTTGTGGAACGAATCATCTGAATTTCCATTATTTCCTATGGGGAAATTCGCTTTGATATACAAGCGCTTTGGATTACAAGCATGCTGCCGGAACGAATTAGGCTCGTAAACCAAGGTATCACTGTATTCATCTTTACTGCTGAGTGCTGGTGATCTGCTTCTTTGTTCTGTGTTTGCACGGCGCCATCCGTGGTTATCAACGTGAGCACCATCTTTCTTGTTGGCCGGGACTGCTGCGAGGTGTGTGGAGGGCTCCCTCATCGATTTACATCTTTTCACCAGCCATCATGCAAAGTCTAGGAGACTATTGGGCTGCGATACTTACAAAATGCATTGTACATACCTGCCATAGCTTTCTTAATACCTAATTAGCTAGATACTCTTCAGACAAGGGCTTACAAACTAAAAAAATGCCCATGTATCTCAAAGCTCAGGCCAATAGCTAAATACACAAATGAAATACATATATAGGAGCTGTTTTACCTGCCAAAGGATTTGTCTTTCCACTCTGTCATGAGATTTGCAAATCCCGGGCCATCCCTACCTTATCTGCCGCCTGAGGTTCACCAGGAGAAGGGGGAGCAGTGTCCCAAGGTGTCAGAAAGGGGGTAGATGGCAGCCGGCAGGGCTGTCAGCTGGGGGGTAGGGGGGCTACCTCATGCTTCCTCATTATTGGGAAGCCCATGGATGACACCACTAACAGTTAAGGAATGCAGTGGTGTCCTTTTTCCACTCCCAGCCTTTTAAATGGATAGTCAAAGAGCAGCAGCAGGCAGATGAGTTCATTCCTCTGCTCACTCCTCCTTTTGGCATGTTACTTGCCAGTACATTTGCATGCAGCACACCTGATTGGCTCCCAGTCCTGTACCTCCCTCTCCCAGTGTGAATGCTCCTGCATAGGGGTTTGCAGGAGGCAAATACCAAGTCAAATATAGGTAGTAAAATGACCTGCACTTAAAGAAATAAATTAAATGATTTATTACTAAATACAAAGCTGCATGTAGTTTATGTTTAATTGACAGGAGCCCCCCCATGTTTATTTATAGGGTTACTGTAGCCATAGCTGTAAGAGTGTAGATATTTGCATGTCTAATTTGTTTATTTTCCTTTTCAGCCCAATTACAACATTCAGTTCCATTTCTATGAAGAAGATGTAATGAATACCCTTGCTTTAGCCGAGGTCATGTGTGGTCACATGTTCTGTTCCATGCGTCTAGGGTTACCCGCCCGTGGCTTTCTGAGGCTCTGGGAGTTCACGATTGGCTGATAAACTTTCCAAAGTCGCCTTGTATATAACGCAAAGTACAAATACTACGAAACAGATGCTGAGCTACATGCGGCACCACTACACCGGCCAAATGGCTGCGTATATGTATGTATCATTCTATTCCTAAGAGGGTCATTATCCGCCAACAAGGGTAATCCGCCATGGAAGGAGGTTGAGATTTTTGATGGTTTGCTGAAGCCGTTGAGCGTAAACATCATACATTAGCGTAAACAATGCAGAGCAAAAGTACGGTCTCCACGTGGGAGTTTTAAGCTGAGGTCTCCACCAAAAGGGATTGGGGGGGGGGGGGGGGGGGGGTTATTGTATTATTGTATCGTGAGTCAAGCAGGGGTAGGCAACTTCGGCACTCCAGTTGTGGTGAAACTACACATCCCATCATGCTTCTACCTCTAGGCATCATGTCTGTGGCAATCAGAGTCTTGCTATGTCTCATGGGATGTGTGGTTTCATCACAGCTGGAATGTCAAGGTTGCCTACCCCTGACCTTGAAGGTGACACCACTGTTTGGAGGTTGCAGCTATGTAGCTTCCAGTCCCACCTCCCTGCCTCCAATCTGCTTATTGGATGTGGATGAGGATAACCCCACTATTTAGGTCTTCCTTGTTCTCTCCTTTTCCCATAAGCTGCCTATATGACTATTCCTCCATCTCCCAATGCCTGAAGAATTTTGGAGCAACAGTGTAATATAGACTTTTTGGTTGTGCTGTTACAGTCACTCTGAGCCCGATATATGATGTACAGTTGGGAAGGTGCAAGCAAAACAGCAGAATTTGTTAAATGTTCCAGAGCAGCTGTTGTTAAAGTGTTTAAAGACTGGACTGTCAGCCGAAAATCTGGGTCTGAACGTGCGAATTGTGGCCGTCAGCGACTAGTCAATGTTAGGGCAGAACGGAGAGTGGCAAGACTGGTACAAGACAACAGAAGGGCAACAGTGCCGTGTCAGATTCCTCGCATCACCTTTCAACATCTCGTGGAGTCACGAGGCGGCCCAACAAAGTCATCTCGTGGAGTCATCTCGTGGCCCAACGAAGTACTGATGGGGTGGTCATAATAATCTGGCCACTCAGTGTATATATATATATTATATATGTACGGTCGCACTCCTTCCATACACTGTGCGATTATCGTACGATAATCGTACAGTGTATGGGAACCTTTAGACTGTTCCCTGAAGCCTCTCTCCCCCTCCTCTGCAGCGGTCTAAGGTCCTGTAAATCATCACGATCCATACACAGTGTATAGATGTGAGGAGCAGAGAAACATTCTAATGCTGCACCCCAATGTATTATGCCTATGCACCTTCGTTGTAACATGCCGCAAGGCACAGTAGAGTGTTGCTCTAGAAAAAAAAGTAATGTGCTAAGCAGGGTGTATTGGCAGCCATTCATGAGTCTTAACATTATGAATCTTAACACACGACATAACACTCATTAATGGGCCCGTGTTAATGCACCTCAGAGATGTAAATGGGCCCTAAGTGACTGTTGCCACAATGGACAGAAAGTGATGAAAAAAGCAAAATTTACACCAGAATTCTTCCAGTTCTGATGACAACTGTCTATGAGGAGACTTCCTTTCATTTTGGAGAGATTTTTACTTCTTCCTGGTGTTTATCTGGAACAAGAAGTGAAGGAAAATCTCCCCAAAGGGATACAGGTTTTAACCATTCCATACTCTACACTAGGGATGCACCGATACTGGTTTTTGGTTGGAGGCCAAGTTAATTCATGGGCTGTAGCTCTATGGAGCAGGAAAATAAAATGCAATTAGGGCCCGAAAAAGCAGGCAGCAAACATTAGTTAGACCCTGGAGGTCTGTTGACTTGCAATTTCCACCTCCATTGACTTCTGTTGTGTTCCGTTCCGTTGCATTTTTAATTTTTTTTTTCCAATTTTTATTTTAATTAACATGTCCTGAGTGGACAAACTTCTATGTTTTTTTTTTTTTTTGTACTTGCGTTCTGTTCCGTTGCATTGACATCCGTTTTTGACACATTGCATTACTTTGCGCTGAAAAAAGTAGGGCATACTCTACTTTTTTCAGCAGACTGCAAAGCAATGCAGCAGTGTGAACTGGTCCCATTAACACCCATGTATATTTCCGGTTACTTCACGTTGGTATCCTGTGACATCTGTTGAAAAACAGATTTGTTGTGAATGAGGCCTTAGTGATGTCACTAGAATAATCGTGGACTGACTTTGCAGTACTGCCTATGAGTGGTAGCCAAATGTGAGCAGACATCGCCACCTTCTGTCAATTTAGAGGAATTACAACTACAAAATTGCTACATTGATAGATACAATATATCAAAAATTAATAAAGTAATTTACCAATTCCCTGGCACACAGAAGGGACTCAGGAGCAGGCGGGCAGCAGCAACCACAGAGTAAGGTGGAGGAGGCAATCATTCAATATATTTAAAAACTAGGGATGTCCCAATACCACTTTTTCAGCACCAAGTACCAAGTACAAGTACTTCCCCTCATGTACTTGGCGATACCAATTACCGATACTTTTTTTTTTCAAAGGGACAGGTGACTTTAAATGATCCATAGTACAACTACATGTTATGTACTATGGATCATGATTTAACCTATTCATGTTAGCAGGGGAGAGTTGTAACTCTATTGCTGGAGTGTAGTGGAGGTGTGTGCTGTATATATGTACTACATATACATTACACACGTCCAGTACACTCCAGCAATAGATTTACAGCCAGCCCCGTCCCAGCTTCCCTCACTCACAGTTTCACTCCGATCCCTGTTGCCTCATGCGGTGCCTCTCGTAGTCGGCGCTGGGCAGGATCGCTGCATCGCGTCTCGGTGCTCAGCTTGTGGGAGGCGCTCACAATTCTGCCCTGCTAACATGAATAGGTTAAATCATGATCCATAGTACATATACAGTACACATGTCCAGTACACTGCAGTAATAGAGTTACAATTATCCCCTGCTAACATGAATAGGTTAAATCATGATCCATAGTACATAATATGTACATAACATGTAGTTGCACTATGGATCCTTTAACCCATTCCTGTTAGCAGCGGATCATTGTAAATCTATTGCTGCAGTGCAATCTATATGTAGCACATATACAGTACATATAGATTTACAATTATCCTCTGCTAATATGAATGGGTTAAATGATCCATAGTACATAATAGTACATAACAAGTAGTTGTACTACGGATCATTTAATCCATTCAGATTAGCAGTGCAGAATTGTAAATCTACTGCTGCAGTGCATTCTATATGTACTGTATATGTGCTACATATAGAATGCACTGCAGTAGATTTACAATTCTGACCTGCTAACATGAATGGGTTAAATGATCCATAGTACAACTCCATGTTATGTACATATTATGTACTATGGATCATTTAACCCCTTCATATTAGCAGTGCAGAATTGTAAATCTACTGCTGCAGTGCATTTTATATGTAGCACATATACAGCGCAGTGTCAGATTCCTCGCATCATTCTTTCAACATCTCGTATTTTGACAAGTACTTGTACTTGCCAAAATGCCCCGATGCTTGCGCTGTTTTTTTTCTTCCACTTATTAGCTATAATTAGCTATAATTTTGCGCTGAAGTTGCTAGAGGGCCAGACCATTATAAATAGGGAAGCAGGTTGTTTACCACGACAGTAGAAGTGATTGTTTGTTTCTGAAGATACGGGGAAACAACGCGATTTAACAGCCTTTGAACGTGGCCCAACGAAGTACTGATGGGGTGGTCATAATAATCTGGCCACCCAGTGTATATAAATGCCTATAATAAATAAATACAATTTTAGCTGTAATGTCCTTTTCTGCTTATAGTATTGAGAAAGGAGATGATATTCAGTATACAGTTCCTAGGTATACAGTATCTCACAGAAGTGAGTACACCCCTGACATTTTTGGAAATATTTTATGATATCGTGTCATGTGACGACACAGAAGAAATGACACTTTGCTACAATGTAAAGTAGTGAGTGTACAGCTTGTATATCAGTGACATTTGCTGCCCCCTCAAAATAACTCAACACACTGCCATTAATGTCTAAACCGCTGGCAACAAAAGTGAGTACACCCCTAAGTGAAAATGTCCAAATTGGGCCAAATTAGGCATTTTCCCTCCCTAGTGTAATGCGACTACAAGGTGACTACTGTAGTGTTACAAGGTCTCAGGTGTGAATGGGGAGCAGGTTTATTAAATTTGGCGTTATCGCTCTCACTCTCTCATACTGGTCACTGGAAGTTCAACATGGCACCTCATGGCAAAGAACTCTCTGAGGATCTGAAAAAAAGAATAGTTGCTCTACATAAAGATGGCCTGGGCTATAAGAAGAATGCCAAGAACCTGAAACTGAGCTGTAGCACGGTGGCCAAGACCATACAGCGGTTTAACAGGACAGGTTCCACTCAGAACAGGCTTCGCCGTGGTCGTCCAAAGAAGTTGAGTACACGTGCTCAGCGTCATATCCAGAGGTTGTCTTTGGGAAATAGACGTATGAGTGGTGCCAGCATTGCTGCAGAGGTTGAAGGGGTGGGGGGGTCAGCCTGTCAGTGCTCAGACTGTACACTGCACACAGCATCAAATTGGTCTGCATGGCTGTCATACCAGAAGGAAGCCTCTTCTAAAGATGATGCACAAGAAAGCCTGCAAACAGTTTGCTGAAGACAAGCAGACTAGGGGCATGGATTACTGGAACCATGTCATGTGGTCTGATGAGACCAAGATAAACTTATTTGGTTCAGATGGTGTCAAGCGTGCGTGGCGGCAACCAGGTGAGGAGTACAAAGACAAGTGTGTCTTGCCTACAGTCAAGCATGGTGGTGGGAGTGTCATGGTCTGGGGCTGCCGGCACTGGGGAGCTACAGTTCATTGAGGGAACCATGAATGCTAACATGTACTGTGACATACTGAAGCAGAGCATGATCCCCTCCCTTCGGAGACTGGGCCGCAGGGTAGTATTCCAACATGATAACGACCCCAAACACACCTCCAAAACGACTGCTGGCTTGCTAAAGAAGCTGAGGGTAAAGGTGATGGACTGGCCAAGCATGCCTCCAGACCTAAACCCTATTGAGCATCTGTGGGGCATCCTCAAACGGAAGGTGGAGGAGCGCAAGGTCTCTATCATCCACCAGCTCCGTGATGTCATCATGTAGGAGTGGAAGAGGACTCCAGTGGCAACCTGTGAAGCTCTGGTGAACTCCATGCCCAAGAGGGTTAAGGCAGTGCTGAACAATAATGGTGGCCACACAAAATATTGACACTTTGGGCCCAATTTGGACATTTTCACTTAGGGGTGTACTCACTTTTGTTGCCAGCAGTTTAGACATTAATGGCAGTGTGCTGAGTTATTTTGAGGGGGCAGCAAATGTCACTGATATACAAGCTGTACACTCACTACTTTACATTGTAGCAAAGTGTCATTTCTTCTGTGTCGTCACATGAAACGATATCATAAAATATGTACAAAAATGTGAGGGGTGTACTCACTTCTGTGAGATACTATATATGTTACATACAACAAACTGCCTGGTGTGAGGTAACCTAGGAAATGATGAAATAAAACCAACCTTTGCTTTACCATGGAATAGCAGATGCTCAAATAGAAGGAATACCCTGTAAAATCCATCACCCTTTGTAAGATTATACCTGGCCGTGCGGGTGCTTCTGCGCATGTGCGCCGGCCTGCCTTCTGCATTTGCAGGGAAAGATGTGCTAATGCACATGCGCAAGCAACGGAATGTGCGTGCAAAGACGCGCTAACGTGGTGCACAGTAAATGACGAAGCTTCCCTGTATAGACGGCCCTATTTAAACCTGCCAGTCCTATGGATCATTGCTAAATGGTCTTTCAGCTCCTGTGTGTGTTCCTGTGCTTCTGCCTGTTCCAGTATTCTGCTGCCTTTACCCGGATCTCCTTTGACGATGTCTGACTGCTGCCTGCCACTGACCTCTGCTTGCTTCCAGGCTTTTCTCCAGCCTGCCGCTTTTGTACTTCGCTGCCCGATCGGTGTTGACCCCGGCCTGCCTAACTCTGTCCTGTTCCAGCAGTGTTCCTTGTTGGCCTTCCAGCTGCATACACGCCTGCTTCCTTGAAGACCAGCTTTGGGACTCACCCAAGCACAGTGCCCTACACCCTCTGACACCCTAGCGTAACTCTTTATCAAACCCAAATTGTAATTAAACATTACGCTTAAGTTAATTTTGGTGCACTAATTGTAGTGCACATAAACATAATATTATACCCAATTATAAAATATAAACGATGAGGTTGTGTTGAGTGAATAGATATCCAACATGCTAAGGTTAAAAATTGTGTGCGCCTGTTAAACGGCAAACAAATATGTAACCCAAATTGTCCATAGGCGATGATTTAAAAGCCAGTACAGGGCATCAATTTAGAGGTAACTGTGAACATTGGCCCTGGTACTATTGCTCTCCCTCTGGCGCATGTGGCGATACCTGACATGTGTAGTGCTCCGTCCTGCTCTATAGGCGCACCTGACGCTTGTTTACGTTAGTATGCACACGTTCGCGAGGGACTGTAACATTTTTAATTTTTTTTATTTTTACATTCATTTTATTTAACTTTAATGCTTCCGGCTCCATGCAGAGGGGAGGAGATCAGCGAACGGGTGTTTCAATCTCTAGAGGTCAATCTCTTCTTAACAGCTTGGCAGAAATTCAGACTATCCCAAAATGGCCACTGCAATTCACCTCTATGGGGAGAGATTCATGTGCCAGCCTGCATTCTACATGCTACTTCTGTCTGACGAAGAGGACCGAGGAGAGTGCTGGATTGTATCTTTACAATAATGTCTTTCAGGGTTATTCACAAAAGGGTGAAGAGTTTGGAGAAGGCCGGAGAAGTGAACAATCTAGGACAACATAGCTGACCTGGAAAGTGACCTGAATTGGAGAATTGTTCCAGATCAGCGATGTTGTCCTAGATTGTTCACTTCTCCTGACTTCTCCAAACCCTTCACCCTTTTGTGAATAACCGTGTTTGTGAACTGATTGAGATTTTCCTTCAAGGGTAGTCAGTGTGTGACCGCACACCTATCATTTCAGTGTAGTATCTTCAAAAGACAGCACATTTGCTTTGAGAAGAAATTTGTTACTGCTCAGTGGGTCAGGGCCCCAATGCACACCTATAAGCTCACTGACAGACTCCTAATTGGTTTAGCTAGATCGGGGAAAGAGAATTGTTATAGCGGGTTGCTTGATGTTCTAATGCCAATACTTCATTTTATTTATTAAACTTGCTGCTCTGTTTGTAATAACCGGTTTCCTTACTTTCAGTGTGCAGCCGCCGTCGCCTTATATTATACTGCTTTTGATTTTATTTATATACAGTATCATTTTGTGTTATCCCTGATAGAGGGGCTCTTATAATGCCTTGAAACGCATTGTAAAGTTTGCAACAATCATATCAATTGCCACCATAAAGTGAAAGAAATGGGTTGTTAGGTGGTTATAAATTGCATTTACTAAGTATATTTAACATGGACAAACACAGTGTAATTCCAATCCACATTCACAGGCCATTATTTATGCAGTTCATTCAAAAGTGTTTCCGTTGTTAGTCAATGCGGACAATGTCCACACATCTCTCCTTATCTTAGTCCATTATAGCTGTATGGCCCCCTGTAGTTATATATTCGGTTTGAAGCATTCCGCAACAGGCTTCTTCAGAAACCAGAAATCTATACTATTGTTCAAAAGGAGAGCAGCTTGATCACAACAAGATATTAATTTACAACTTGGATAAATACATTGTTTTACATTTGTCTTTAGTATTTATCATAAAAAATCATCTGATCACTTATATTTTGACATGTCACTTGACCGCCAATTATCTATGTCCTCAGGGAAAATGGCCCACCCCATCAATGGGGGCCCTGGGCAAGCAGAGCTAAATGTACCGCGGGGAAGCTGCTGCTTGTTTTGTACAAGTGATCTCGGCGATGTTGCAGAGATCACTTGTATGCAGACTGCTGCATTGAGGAACCTTGCCTTGGGGCAGCAGAGAGAGTAAATCCGGCCCTGGGTGGGGTGCTAGTTTTTACTGATGTACCCAAACAATTCTTTAGTAACAATCAAGTCTCTATCCTTCTGTCCTTACAAAGGACCTCCTGATTGAAGTGCTCACTTCCGCTGCACCATAGCAATAAAAACCTGAGAGAGGTTCTAAGCCTTTCCTTGTCCTCCAAAAAAAAAAGGAAAACATTTTCTAATAAGCTGTGTCTTAAAGCCCAAATCCGGACGCAAGACAGAAAAACCCCCCACCGTACTGCAAGGGTTAAATGCTGCTCTTACCTGATTGGACGTGGGAGTCAGGTGTCCGGGAGGAGCTGCATGGGAAGGATCTGCAAAGGCTGAGGGACGTCCTCTTTCTGGAAATCAATGAACGAAGCAGGTTGTCCCACCCTCCCTCCCTGAATTTTGTAGTATGGGGGTTGTGGGGTTCTTTTGTCACGGCAGCTTGGCGGGTTAGGGGGTCTTTGGGGGGTCTACAAAAATCGGAGTGGATTACAAAATGGGGGCCCTTAGCTGGTATGGGTGCTTCCCCCCTGTTGGTGTACGGAATTGCAAGGGGCGGGGCCTGGCCCCTTAGGAACCTGGAAGTAGTAAGTGTCCTCGAGCTGGTTGTGGTGCGGCATGGGTGGAGTGGTAGGAGAGGCCTTTTTGGGCTGTTGGGCACCCAAAGACCCCTTCTCAGGTCAACAATTGTTTACAGTATTATTTGTGTATATTATTTGGTTTATTACTTTTGGTTATTGTTAAAGTTGTGTGGTTTAATAAAAGGGCTGCTGTGGCCGTTAAAATCCATGTCACACAGTCCGAGTGTTTATTGGGGTTTTAACGGAGGGACGAAAATTGACGAATCCATCAGTCATGAACCACAAAGGATGTAACCACTTTGGGTGCACCAAGTGCCTTTACAAACCCAGATATCACCATATAAAAGTAGCAATTACATCATCACTGTACTGCACATAGCCTGTGCAGAGAGCAGAGCTGTAGAAGGGAAATAGCAAGTCCCACCGACTACAGGCTTCCTGTAGAAAACTAAAGTAGGGGGCAGGAACAAGACCAGTGACCCTGCACAAGGAGAGAGCAGCAGTGACCGGTCTTTATTATAGGAGGGGGCAGAGACGAGACCAGTGACCCTGCACAAGGAGAGAAAGCAGCAGTGACCAGCCTTTAATACAGAAGGGGGCAGAGACGAGACCAGTGACCCTGCACAAGGAGAGAGAGCAGCAGTGAGGGGTCTTTATTACAGGAGGGGGCAGAGACGAGACCAGTGACCCTGCACATGTAGAGAGAGCAGTAGTAACCGGTCTTTATTACAGGAGGGGGCGGAGACGAGACCAGTGACCCCCGCACAAGGAGAGAAAGCAGCAGTGAGCGTTCTTTAATACAGGGAGCTCCAAGTTTGCACAGATCTGGAAGAAATACACAAAGCTCACCAAGATACAAAGAAGAGCACACATAACTCTTGTATTTAGATATTATTTGCTTATACTGGAGTTCAGCTTTAAGCACACAATATACCTTAGGGTGTGTGCAGGACAGACAGACAAATTTGTATTTGACAAAAGTCTGCGTCTCTTCATTGCAAAGCCCAGTGTGTTCCGGTTTGTCTCGGAGTGAGAACAGAGAGAGCCAGCACTGAAAACATGTAAACTCAGCTGACAAAGAGCATTGCAGGCCCTCCATAGACTGTGAGCGCACAAGGAGGGGCGCCTGTGTACAGCTGTGCTAGGCAGTGTCAGGAGGCTGCAGCCAATAGGAAGTCAGCAAAGTTTTGGGAGGTTCCCATGCAAAGAATAGGAGAGGGGAAGATCTAGCAGAGAGAGCTGCAGCCTCCCATCACAACTCAGACACCATGAAAGCTGTGTGACAGCAACCCCAGGACCCCATCCACATCTATAGGGTGCTGCTGACCAGGATCATAGACAGGGCTCCATACACTGTGACCGGTAAGGGTACCTCTTTATTTTATTAATTCAGGAAGCTGTGACCCAACCAGAATATCTGATCTCCCTAGGAGGTCTATGCATTGGGGTATTGCTGGGATAACTTGCTGCATCCATTTCAAGGGAGTCTCACTTGTGCTGCTGAATATTTCATTTTATTTTGCATTATGTAGAATGAAGCAAGTAGGTTAAGACATAACGGTGGAGGCGCTGTCTATCACTTTTGGGGAAGATCATTGTAGTTGTGTTCAGCCCCTTCTACATTGCAGGCTGGGTTTACTATTTCTACTTCATTTCTCATGTCACCTGATTGTTCATTGTAAAATGGAAGATCCTCCCTGTGGTGTCTTCATAGTGTAAACCAGCCTTTCCCAACCCGGGTACCATGGCACCCTGGGGTGCCTTCTGCCTTCCTGAAAGGTGTCTCAATGTTCACACAGCATCATGTCAGGCAGGTTTGGAGTTCTGACAATGGGGCTTCTGATGTGAAGGGGGCTCCTAGTGTTAGAGGGGGACTCTGATGTGAAGGAAGGTGATACTTTTAAAGGGGGCGGTGATGAAAAAAAGTTTGAGAAATGTTGGTGTAAACCTTCCTACACATCTCCTCTTCAAGCTCCCAGCACCTGGATAAATAACATAACGACAGATTGCACATTGTTACACTGGCAGTATTATGACATATCATTTAATTATTGAGTATAGAAGTGATCTAGATGGTGTTTTTAAAGCAATTTCGGACCAAGTATATATCCTGCAATCAACCCCCCTTCCCCCTTCGGCAGGACTATGTTGGTGGGACCGCTGGGTCCCAAACTGCCTGCAACAGCCACTGACAGCTGCTCCATTGCTCACTGTGACAGCCTCCTCCAGTGACCATTGATAGATTACTATACAGGATTTATATAGCGCCAACAGTTTGCGCAGCGCTTTAATAGATACATTGTAACTATTTTGTTACATTGTAACTTTTTTGCAGTTTTTAGATCAGATGATTGATTGGCTCCTCCCATCATCTGCTCCGCAGTTTTTGCTACAGAAACCTACAAAAATGTTTTATTCATGAAAGGATTTCCTATTCAATGCTTAGTTATAAACGAGCCCCAAATAACTCCTTACCCATTCACACCACATTCAGATCATCTCCAGAGCAGATTGTTTCCGGACCCAAAATGCATCCTAATGTACCCCTATGCTATTTCTGGTCTATGTTCACACCAGTGCAGTCCATTCCAGACCAGACCAGACCAGAAAAATACCATTCTCATTTTGTCTGGTCTGGATTGCACTGGAACTGTGAGCAGGTTCACACTTTTTTCCGGACCAGATCTGGTCCAGAAAATTGTGTGAACCTGCCCTTAAAGGAGCACTATGTGTTTAGGGCTTTTCCCCATAGTTCTCCTTAGGGTAACAGGAGGACACAAACTAGCGTCCTCCTGTCACCCTAAGCTCAGTATACAGCTCACGGTATACTGAGGCGGATCCGACAATTATGTCTGGATCCGCCCAGCTGTGTGAGTGACAGCTGGCTCTGCCTATCTAGAGGCAGAGCCAGCTGTACCCACCCCCTCCCCCATCCGTCCCTCCAGTCAGCGCTGGAGGATCCATGTGGGTTTGGATTTTGTTTTCCCTTAATAATAAAAATAAATAAAAATAATAATACTAAAAGCCTGACAGAAAACACGTTTGGCAGGAAGGTTCCTGAAAAAAACTTCGAAAAAACTCCTAAAAAATTAAATCTTTCAAGAAAAAGATAAAGACACTCGGCTTCACATAACACAATTTTCCCTGTACGCCCGAAGCGCCATCAGCTTTGTATCTGAGCCACTCTGTGTGCGTCTAGAAGATAGCTGCTGTCACATAATACAATAACACTATGTATTCCATTGAAGGAGACAGGAAACAGGTTTTTATCTACTGCTGCCTGTAAAGATGTCCATAACCATAGAGGAATCATCACTGTATCAGGAAGGGGGGCAGCTAAATTATTCAATTATTAGCATTGTTAAAAAAAAAAAAAAA
>NW_017306382.1:1722608-1725664 GCF_000935625.1 Nanorana parkeri | reverse complement strand
AAAAAAAAACTCTTGGTTTTTTTAATGCTTTTTAAAAATATATATATTTTATTCTTTTTCTTTGAATTTTCTAGTTATATTTTTTCACATTTAAAAAAAATGCAGCTTACCTCTCAGGAACTGAATTTAAATGATTAGCCCAGGAATAGTTAAAAAGTGAAACAAGCAGCTTTTGCTGCACTACTCATCATTAAAGGAGAACTATTAGTAGAGGTGAGCGAACGCCGGTATGTGTTCGCTCACCTCCCGATCTACTGAGCCGACCTGTGACAGTCTCATTGCCACAGGTCGGCTAGAACTATGAGGTGAGTGAAAAGGACTCACCTCATAGTTCTCCTTTAACCCGGAGCTTTACCCTGCAGTAATTCATTTCCACCACTAGACGTCCTCATAGGTGGCCAGAAACACACTCTCATAGACCCACCCCCTTGGAGCATCATCTTCACGGAGCCTGGGCTCAGAGTATTACAGAGCTGAACAGAGCTCATACTTTGTTCGCTGGGGGAAGGAACACTGATGTGATTGGCCAGTAGACCCTCAAGAAAAAAGTATGTCAGTATTCTTTATAATGTAGTAGGGGCCCTGACAGAAACATTGCATTGGGTAATATCTTTTAAATTTACATAGACTACAGTATTTTTTTCTTCCTTAGCAGGGGGGGCGGCGACATTGATTTGCATATGAATTAGCGCGATATTTACATATGAATGGGCCGCAGCTTGTTGATATGCAAATCACCGCGGCCCATTCATATGTAAATATCGCGGCCGGGGCAGGGGACAGGAACAGCGCTGGCAGCTCCGGAGAGGAGAACACAGAGTAGAGACAATAGAGAGCGGGGTGAGGAAGTGTTTTTTTGGCCTCCCCCACCAGCTCCCTCTAGTGTCTACTGTGTAGTAGTGACGGCTCTGCTAAGAGCCGACCATCAGGCATAGCAAACCGGTCCGAACACAATCAGGTTGATTGTGTTCTGGCTGGCCCGGCCCACCGGGCAAGTGCCCGGTTTGTCCTATGGCCAGTCCGGCCCTGGACTACAGCTTTAAAGAAGGCTGCAAACCTTACAGATTCACTGTACAATTGGCTTCTAGTTCACCAACAGCTATGTATGTGCAGGGGTCAGGAGTATGTAACATAGAACACAGGGGTCAAAAGTGCATGGAGCAGAGAGCAGTAATTAGGAGTATGTAACATACAAAGTGCAGGGGTCAGGAGTAGGTAACACATGGAATAAAGAGGTCAGGAGCAAGAAATGCATGGAGTACAGGGGTCATGAGTAGGTAATGCATGGAGTACAGGGATCATCAGTAGGTAATGCATGGAGTACAGGGATCATCAGTAGGTAATGCATGGAGTACAGGGGTCATGAGTAGGTAATGCATGGAGTACAGGGGTCATGAGTAGGTAACGCATGGAGTACAGGGGTCATCAGTAGGTAATGCATGGAGTACAGGGGTCATCAGTAGGTAATGCATGGAGTACAGGTGTCATCAGTAGGTAATGCATGGATTACAGGGTTCATTAGTAGGTAATGCATGGAATAAAGGGGTCATCAGTAGGTAACGCATGAAGTACAGGGGTCATGAGTAGGGGACAGTAGAAAGTAATGCAGAGTTCAGAGCTCAGTAGTGAGTAATGCAGGGTTCAGTAGTAATGCAGAGTTCAGGGGTCAGTAGTAAGTGACCCAGAGTTCAGGGATCAATAGTAAGTGACGCAGAGTTTAGGGGTCAGTAGTAAGGGATGCAGGGTTCAGCGGTCAGTAGTAAGTAACGCAAGGTTCAGGGATCAGTAGTAAGGGACGCAGAGTTCAGGGGTCAATAGTAAGTGACGCAGAGATCAGGGATTAATAATAAGTGACGCAGGTTCAGGGATCAATAGTAAGTGACGCTGATTCAGGGATCAATAGTAAGTGACGCAGAGTTCAGGGGTCAGTAGTAAGTGCGCAGGGGTCAGTAGTAAGTAACGCAGTGTTCAGGGTCAGTAGTAAGAGATGCAGAATCCTAAAGGCAGCCATCACAACATGTTCAAAAATGGCTGTATATGACTGCAGTTCACTGCCACCGGGGACGCTGTGAACGACATTTGTTTCCTGGGGACAGACCTCTCAGAACATGGACTGTTCCCAGGAAATGGGGACTAACGGTAACCTAAATACATAAAGCACATTTCTCCCTCACAGCAGCTCAATAAACGCAATTGAGATTTTCCACTTCAGAAAAAGTATTAATTTCACTGAAATGACTCCACTAATCCCGAACCATGATGATCCTTAATAATTCTTTATACTTAGTGGTTATTCACAGAAGGGTGAAGAGTTTGGAGAAGTGAACAATCTAGGACAACATCGCTGATTTGGAAAAATTCTCCAATTCAGCTCACTTTCCAGTTCAGATATGTTGTCCTAGATTGTTCACTTCTCCTGCCTTCTCCAAACTCTTCACCCTTCTGTGAATAACCCCCTTAGTTACCATCACCCCTACATACTAGCTCAATCTCAAAACAGATCCATCATCAGAGCGACTGAACTAACTTCTGACATGAAAGAGCAGAGGGAGGAGGGCAGAGCAATTGCACACACAGCAGCTCTGACAGTTTCATGCTTCAGGGATTGGGAAGGATGGCATTAATCAGCACATAGAACTCAGACATGTCAGCGGCAGAGACTCAAAGAAGTAATTACAGGAGCACAAACTATCGTCTCTTCAGCATTATACAGTCGTGTAGCATTGGGACATCCATAGTCTGTTTTTTTTTTTGTACTGAATTCCCTTAAACCCTTTTAAAGAGTTATATATACATGTTTGGCTCCATGTGAACTGTTACGCTGTATTGTCCTGGCTGTACAATAGACAGATGCATTGTTTTTCTGTCTCTTCTGGATGGGTCAGACCGATGATGTCATTGGGCTTATCCCCGGCTACTGCCAACTATTCAGCAGATCATTTGTGTCTGTGTGCAAACCCACACAGGGGCCACATCCACTAAACTATGCTCCATGGGATTCTGCAAGAGAAGTTATAAAGGCTTTGAGTCAATTTTAGTTTAAACCAAATCTGAGT
>NW_017306382.1:1689513-1722590 GCF_000935625.1 Nanorana parkeri | reverse complement strand
TTACAAGGCTGAAAAGAAAGGAGGAGGCTGCAAAAAGCTTAAAAAACAGAGTAACAATTTTCCTAATGAAGAGTTTGCTTTTGAAGTTGCAGTTGCTCATTTGCTGTCTTTTTTTTCTTATTTTAGCTGAAAGTTCTCTGACTTGTAAGTCCTACGTACAGCGCAGTGGAATAGCTACCGTCATGGCCCCAGTGCAAACTGAGGAGCAGAGCCCTCGTTAACCCCATCTCTCCTCCATTGCTGCCTCTTTATTGCATGCCCTAAGGGACCCCGTGACTGCCCCGCCATTGCAGGGGCCGGGGAGTTAATGTTTACCATAATTAACACTGTGTGTACTGTGCTTTCAGATCTTATGCAAACTCCACTTGAAGCAGGTTAAAGATAAAGCTAGCCATAAAGAGGAATCATTCCCCACACGCATGATAAGCATGGATGGAAGTATCTTCTCCACTGCTGGATATTGTATTCAGCAGCTATGGCATCCTCAGCTGCCTGTATACAGTGGCGCTGCCAAACAGTGACTGCATCTGATGGGCCCAGTTGATATTGAAATTGGCTTGTCGAGCTGGGTGGTGCTTGCAGGGCTACCCACAGCTCGAATTTCAGCCGTTGAAGGAATGGGATAAAATTTAGGACATCTATGGCAGGGGCGTCACGGCAGGGCGAAAGCCGGTGTGGGTACACGGTGACACCCCGCAGTGACGTCATCGTGCACTCGCGTGATGACGTCATGCACTGTACCGCTGTTACCTGCCGGCGGCCATGCTGGCAGAGAGAGGAGGGGATGTTCACCTGGCAGGATAAGGTATGCCGCCGGGTCCCCTATTCTCTCGAGCAACTGTCGGGCAACTGCAAGTCCAATGCACTGGTCAATTAATTCTGAATAATCTCAGAAGCTCCTAAAACTGATGTCAAAAGCATGCCATTGACACAACTCCAAAGCCTGTCTAGGAAGTCACTAATGTGGGCAGGGAAAATGAGTGAGCATCATCATGTGACCCCCAGCAGGGGCGTATATATGGGGGGAGGGGCATTCAATCCCCCCCCCCCAGAGTTTCCTGGTCCGATAATTGAATAAAGTACAGCTAAGTTACCCAGGCAAGCAGAGTGTATAATAATATGTAATGACTGCATGGATGCTCACAATCACAATTTGTGTCCAGGTGTGAATTTTCCCCTGAGGGAGGAGTGGGTGGTACAGTCCAGGCCGTGATGACGTTCCTGCTGTCTGTGACGCGGATGGGAGGAACTGCAGAGTGTGAGCAAAAAAAAAAAATGGCAGGGAATGCAAGGTGCTGCCGCCATAAGCTTCAGTTCCAATCCAAGGTCCTAGTAATTCCCAAATAATAATGATAGCTATAGCGAGGAGATGGCTGACTGACTGTGTGTGTGTGCACTGTATAGCTACAACTATCTATATCTTACAATGGAGTGATCACTGCTTCATACACTGTGACAAGAGGGCAAATGAAAGGGTCAGATGTGGGTCCACCTAAAACTAGGACACCGGGGGAGGCAGTTATTTGCTGTAAAGTATTTGTACCCTGTTGTGCTTCAGAACTATGTACAATCTGTCACAGTTGCTTCACTTTACTTAGCTTAATTGTTCTTGAATAAACCTACAATATTTGTATACAGAATTGCTGGCGAATACATGAAGGGCTTATGTAAATAGATGAATGTATCATTTTGTCATGTGATGATGCACACATCAAATGCAGGTTACCAGAAGTCCATTTACTTTACTGGTGCAGTTGTGGATGACAGTCCTGAGGGTGTATATGACCTGTTTTGTGTTGCTTTCTTTGGACCCAGCAGCTTCTATTGGGATGTGTTTGCATTGCAAGCTAAGCAGATCAAACCCATCCTTTCATGGAGTTTTGCATTGGAACATATGCATTTGAGCAGTGCTGCATTTAAATGCAAAAGGCAGTGATTGACAACAATACCCCTGACCCCAATAAGTGGTTAGCAAGCAAAAACGTCCATCATTATAGTCACATGTCCAGTGATTGTGAGAGGCACATGTACACTACATCCCACAGGCTTGCCTACATGACCGCTGTATACGCAATAAAGAGCCAGTAAACTTACCTTTGTACACAAGCTGAGATTTATTGTATTTTATATGCTCTATGTTATCATCCAGGCTTGACTCCAGTAAGTTGCAATGCCAGGCTGCAGTAAACAAAGCTAGCAGAGTACTGTCTTGTATTAATAAGGGAATGTACTGTAGAGACAAATCTATAATTTTGCCACTTTATAGATTGCTGGTTCGGCCTCATCTTGAGTATGCGATCCAGTTTTGGTCACCAATCCACAGAAAGGATGTCCTTGAGCTGGAGAGAGTCCAGAGATGGGCAACTAAACTAATTCAGGGGCTGGAAGACCTAAGCTATGAGACAAGGTTAATAAGCGTAAACTTGTTCACGTTAGAAGTTAGGAGACTAAGAGGGGACCGGATTATGATGTACAAAATGTTTAGTGATAATGGCAACATCAGCAATACATTTTTTACTGTAAACTCCATAACAAAGACTAGAGGCCACCACCTAAAACTGGTGGAGAAAAGATTTAATCACAGGGGGTGTAGGGGCTTTGTTTCAGTTAGAGCGGTTAAAATCTGGAACTCGCTGCCACAAGCAGTGGTATCAGCAGAGAGTATTCTCATACAAGACTGTAAACAAATGAAATATATACAATTTGTTTTACACAAATAGAGATTTCTTTTGGTGCTATTTGATCGACGCTGATTTTTTTATTTATTTGTTTATATATAAATGAAAAAAGACCAAAAATTCTGGGCAAAAAATTATATTTTCTACTATCTGTTGTAAAAAATGACAGATCAAATCAAATTTCTTCATACAGTTAGGCCAAAATGTATTCTGCTAAATGTTTTTTGGTAATAAAAATCCCAATAAGTGTATACTAAGCGTTTTGTGTGAATTGGTAGGTACCAATTATAAGTCTTTTTAAAACATGGTTTCTATCCATATGGTGTCAAACAACAAACTCGGTATCACTCAGGATAAAGGATTGGTTTAGAAAGGATATGGCTGGTATATTTATTTAAACCCTGGTGTGTCTGATAGATAAAGTCTTATAATTTGAGGAAGCTAAACCTCTACCGCCCCCCCAGGAAAAAAAAAAAAGTATCTACAGCCCTGACCTCCAGGGCCACTTGTGGCTGCGTTTTCTACAACCCCTTTTCCTACCCCACTGGCTCAGCGCCTACACTTGCCTTATAGGAAGTCATTCCTAGGTGTAACATGAAGATATGATTGTATACATATCATATCTGTTATCAGCAACGAATGTCTCAGTTTATACATGGTGTAAGGGAAAAGTATGGAGGAGTAGGAACGTGTGAAGGAAAGTTGGCTGAATGATGCAGAACATTTGTAGAGATATTAAATTAATTTCCAAATATTTATATCGTGTTTTCGCAACTGCTGGTCGAATTTGTTATGACTTACTATGACACTTCCCATCATTGTATGTTCTCCAGGGACTTTCCAGTCTCAGGTTTTAATGATTACCAAGCAGCTATATTATAAATCCCCCGTTTTTCTAGAGAATTGACACACGTCTTGAAAAGACCTTTTTCAACCAGGGTGCCATGGAAAACTCGTGTGCCTCCTGGCCTCCTTAGGGGTACTCAAAATGTTGTGGTAGTGGGACTGTGATGTGAAGGGGGCAATGAAGACTGATGTGAGGGGGGCTAATGATGCACAGGGTGACTGATGTGAAGAAGAGGGATCTTAATTTGAAGAGGGCACTTTGATGTGAAGGTGAAAACTTTTTTGTGTGGTCTTCCGTGGGGTCTACCTTAAACTCTACAACATTTTAGACAGGGGTGCCTTGAGATTTTGCATACTTTAAAGGGTGCTATGACTTAAACAAGATATGCTGCTATCACAAAATAACTTTATTGTCAAGCAGTGTTTAAAGCCTAACTCCAGGCAATGTTTTTCTTTGTTGTGAAGGTTTCTGTTGAGATGATTTGACCGCACTTCCTGTGACACGAGGGCAAGAAATGGATGGTGTGATTGGCTCCAGGACAGGAGTGCACAGACAGTAATAAAAACATTATCAGGAGTTGTAACCTTACCCGACTGTACTGAAAACCTGTTTTTGTTATTAGAGAAATTACCTATCACTTCCTGGTTGGAAGTAAGGGTGAAATCTCCCCTAATGCCCCCCTGCACTGTGCAGATGCTTGTTGAGCACAGACTGCGCTCGATCAGCTCCTTCCTCAGCCAGAGCAAATGGGATTTGACACCTGAACCTGGAAGTGTTCACCGCGTAGTGCTTCTGGGTTCATACTACCAAAAGGAGGTCAACAAATGGATGTTTGCTGATCTCCTGCCACTCTCCATTGCTGATATACAGCCTGATACCTGCCATGGAGTTTCCAGACTAAACCTAGGACACATTACAAGGGGTGGGGGGCAGGTTGGTGGGGCAGAACCTTACAGTGTTCAGAGCTGAGCGCTTCCGGGTTCATGCTACTCAGAGGAGATCAACAAATGGATGTTTGCTGATATCCATTCTGATACCTGCCATGGAGTTCCCAGACTAAGCCTGGGACACATTACGAGGAGCGGGGGGTGGGGCAGCACCTTACAGTGTTCAGAGCTGAGCACTTCCAGGTTCATACGACCCAAAGGAGGTCAGCGAATGGATGTTTACTGATCTCATTCCACTCTCTATCCTGGTACCTGCCATGGCCTTCCCGAACTAAGCCTTGGACACATTAAGAGGGGCAAGAGGTGGGGCAGCACCTTACTGTACATGTGGAAGTGATGAACTGTAAAGGCTTTTAAAGCACCGCTTATAGACAATTTTGGGTACCATAGTTTTTCACCGTTTCATGGGCACATGCAGTCTTAAGGCTTGACATACTTAGTATCTCTCACTTCTTATTTTTTATCAAAAAATTGCATGCTGTTGGGATCATTGTAAGTAAACAGAGTCACTATTGTATTCTTAAACATTACCAGAGAAAGTGGTGTCACCCTCCTGGCTGTGCTGCCTAGCCAAGGTCTATGAATCTCAAAAGTAGCTGAACAGAATTAGAAATCCTTTGGCAGATTGGACAGTCCACATACACTATATTGCCAAAAATATTGGGACGCCGGCCTTTACAAGCACATGAACTTTAATGGCATCCCAGTCTTAGTCCGTAGGGTTCAATATTGAGTTGGCCCACCCTTTGCCGATATAACAGCTTCAACTCTTCTGGTAAGGCATCCACAAGGTTTAGGAGAGTGTCTATGGGAATGTTGGACCATTTGTGAGGTCAGGTACTGATGTTGGAGGAGAAGGCCGGGCTCGCAGTCTCCACTCTAATTCATCCCAAAGGTGTTCTATCGGGTTGAGGTCAGGACTCTGTGCAGGCCAGTCAAGTTCCTCCACCCCAAACTCACTCATCCATGTCTTTATGGACCTTGCTTTGTGCACTGGTGCGCAGCATGTTGGAACGGGAAGAGGCCATCCCCAAACTGTTCCCACAAAGTTGGGAGCATGAAATTGACATCCAAAATGTCTTGGTATGCTGATGCCTTAAGTGTTCCCTTCACTGGAACTAAGGGGCCAAACCCAACCCCTGAAAAACAACCCCACACTATAATCCCCCCTCCACCAAACTTTACACTTGGCACAATGCAGTCAGGCAAGTACCATTCTCCTGGCAACCCGCCAAACCCAGACATGTCCATCGGATTGCCAGACAGAGAAGCGTGATTCGTGATACGCCTCCACTTCTCTAGAGTCCAGTGGTGGCGTGCTATACACCACGGCATCCCACGCTTTGCATTGCACTTGGTGATGTAAGGCTTAGATGCAGCTGTTCGGCCATAGAAACCCATTCCATGAAGCTCTCTACGCACTGTGGTTGTGCCAATCTGAAGGCCACACGAAGTTTGGAGGTCTGTAGCTATTGTCTCTACAGACAGTTGGTGACTTCTGCGCACTGTGCGCTTCAGCATGCGCTGACCCCGCTCTGTCATTTTACATGGCCTACCACTTCATGGCTGAGTTGCTCTTGCTCTCAGTTGCTTCCACTTTGTTATAACCCCACTAACAGGTGACCGCGGAATATTTAGTAGCAAGGAAATTTCACGGAACACCTGAATCCAATGATTTGGAGGGGTGTACCAATACTTTTGGCACTATAGTGTATGTGTATTTTAGCTTTGCATTTAGCTGTTTGGTTGGAGGACGATTAGTACAGATCTCTATTATCAGCTTGCTGCAGGCTGGAATGTCAGGGCTCCATAAAAGGTAACGGAGGCCATTAGGGTTCATGCGTCTTGTTTGCTTTTATAAGAGTAGAAATATGAAGTCATCCAGCATAACTCTGCCAGGGAATGCACAGAGAGAAGGAAGCAGCTTCATCTATCCGCCACGTCTGATAAACAATTCCATCTCTTCCTTTCTCACCCGATTGGCATCCTGCTATTAACCTTCACCAGCTCCATCCACCTAAAATGAAATTTTGTTTTGGACAAATTGTTTGTGTAGTTCATGTGATGTTTCATAACATCGTTGTAAAATATTCTGAAACAATGTAAAAGTCACTTGAACTTTTTATGGAAGTAAACCACAGAGGAAGATCTGCACCTTCAATACAAGAGCTGACTCTTTAGCAGAACACTGAATGGCATCATATGGCCATAGACGCATTTCGATGTCGATAATTATTTCGATTGACCGCCCTTAGATTGAAAGTCGCACTCAACAGATTTTATTTTTCTTTGGAACCCCCCTCCCCCCCCCCAATTTAAAAAAGAAAAGTTTTTACTTAGCCTTTCCGTGCTCTTTGCAGCAAATCTACGAAAGCCTCACTGCCCCGTTATGGCCCCTCTGTATAGGGTGGTCCCTAATCTAACAAAACTCCCAAACTGGAACATACACAGCAATCAATAGATTAGAGGCAGGTATGTCTGGAAGAACATACACTTTAGAAGCCCAGCACAGCATACAGGCAGCTGAGGACCTCCAGTGTGTCCCGTTTCCAGCATACTTATCAGCCAGTCAACAAAGGAATTCAACACTGTGTCTAACTGTTGTCAACAATGACCCCAAATACCTCATGCTAAGTGCTAATGGGCCACAGGTTGGGCACAAGGGATATAAACTACACCTGTCATGAGCATATGATAAAACATTTCAGTGCACACCTTTTCATCTCTCTGTATTCCTGTACCCCTGCATGGTATGAATTGTCACTGATCTTCGCTTGGAAATTCCTTAAAAACCCTTTCTCTCTCTCTCACTGCGCTGCTCAGAGCTGGCAGAGCTGAGTAACAACCACACCCCTCAGCACAAGTGTCATCACACTGACATGTATTGCAGAAGAACAGAGCGGGCGTGTCAGACAAGGTCTGTTACTGAGTGCTGATTCCTGAGTCTAACTATGGTGCCTATTGGGCTGCAGTATTATATTTATTAACCTTGCACAGCTGTACCAGATATATGGAAGTGTTATTACAATGTCTATTTGACTCTATATTCATTTCTGCAACTTCAGCTGGGCTTTAAACCATAGACACCCTATAGACTTCCATTACAGCGACTAGATACATTCATAGAATAGCACTGACCAGAGGCAGTGAGCTAATGGCACAGCATGCTCTGACACAGTTCTAGCAAAGCCCTAACTCGGAAGGGCGAGCACCATGGTAGGTGTAATTAATAAATCCCTAGCGTTGTCCTTTCCATTTCATGGAGAACTTTTTTAATATTCAATTTCTATAAATATCAGAATTTTCAGATATGCTTGCAAAAAATAGTAACAGTACACTGTGTATATATTTCCAGTCCCACTATCCATGTGATATGCTTTTTTCCAGAAATCTGCATAGAGCAAGAGGTAACATATTAAACATCCTCAGCCAATGCTCCCTACAGCTCACAGCATAGTTACATAGTTACATAGTATTTGAGGTTGAATAAAGACACAAGTCCATCAAATCCAACCTATTGTGTGTATGCATTTATGAGCTGGTGTGTGCGTGTATATGAGTCCATGTGTGATTTTTCTCTTAGCTATACCTGTACCCCTGTATGTTATGCTCTCCCAGGAACTCATCCAGGAGTCTCTTGAATGACTCCACACACTTAGCTGAAATCACTTCCTGTGGCAGCGAGTTCCAAACCTTAACCGCTCTAACTGTGAAGAACCCCTTGTGCCCTGTGTGGTGAAATTTTTTTTCCACCAATTTTAGCTTGCGCCCTCTGGTCTTTGTTACAGAGCTGACCGTAAACAGTTTGTTACTGAGGTTGCTGTCACCCTTGAATAGTTTATACATAAACTATTCAAGGATCATTGTTTGCTTGGCGGTGTTGGCTCACAGCATAATTGTTTGTTAGGAAGCTGTCAGCCCACAGAGTCACTAGTTGTTAGGATGCTTTCGACCAACAGCGTTACTGGTTGCTAGGATGCTGTCGGCCAACAGCATCTTTGGGTGCTAGGACACTGTTAGTCTATAGCATCACTGGTTGCTAGGATGCTATTTGTCTACACTATCACTGGTTGCTAGGTTACTGTTGCCCCACTGCGTCCTTGGTTGCTAGGATGCTGTTGGCTCATAGCGTCACTGGTTCCTAGGACGCTATTGGCCTATACCATCACTGGTTGCTAGGACGCCATCAGCCTACACTATCACTGGTTGGTAGGATACTGTTAGCCCACTGCATCCTTGGTTGCTAGGACACTGTTGGCCCATATCATCACTAGTTGCTAGGATGCTATCGGCCTACACCACAACTGGTTGCTAGCACGCTGTCTACACCATCACTGGTTGCTGGGATGCTGTAGTCCCTTCGTGTCATTGGCTGCTAGGACACCATTGGCTGCTAGGATGCTATCGGCCTACACCATCACTGGTTGCTGGAATGCTGTTGGCCCTTAGTGTCATTGGCTGCAAGGACACCATTGGCTGCACAGTGTCCTTGGGTGCTAGAACAGTGAGGGCCACACAGCACTATAACATCTAATGATTCTGTGCAGGTGACAACGTCATAGTAACCAAGGACATTGTACAGCCGGCAGCGCCATAGCAATCAATGCCGCACAGGGTATGAACACACCAGCCTCAGTGCCGCCCCTCACCGTGCCTCTATGCGACAAATGGATGTACCGGTTTCCAACACTGACAGGCACTGACATTTGTCATGCAGAGGCATGACAAAATTCTGCACAGTGTCTGTGACACTTTTTCCAGGGAGTGTCTTCTAGCTCTGAATTTGAATTCCTAAATACGTGGTGTCAGCCATGCCACCTTCATTTCTGCTGGATTACAAAGAACACAGACCTCTCCTCATCTACATAACAAATCCTCATCTCCTCCCCCTCCTTGTTTACAGACAGAGAGCACAGGAAGTTATTAGCTTGCAAGGTTTTTGGCAGAATCAGCAGGTCATTTTAACACTTATTGAACAGATTTAACTTTCAGTGGTGTATTTAACAGACCAAAACGGAGCAAATAAGTTAATTGTTGCGGGTTTACAGACACTTTAAGGAACTTTCTGCAATGTCCTGTCCCAGTATCTACATATCAAAAGCAGGTACGGATCTTCAATAAATGATATACAAAAACACTTGCAATTAGGGAAGCCGAAAATGGCACTTTTGCCAAAATGCTGAAAGTGCCATTTTCTGGCCGAAATAGTGGTGCATCCATTCTTTCTCTCCTCCCTCTGTGTCCCAGTGGGGAGGAGAGAAACTGTCACAGGAATCCGAGCGCTGCGGGAGGAAAGTCCTGTGAGCGGCTGGCGTCTCTCCTCCCCGCACCGCTCAGCCTCCTGTCACAGAGCGGGAGAGCGGTGTGTGGGTGGAGAGAGCCATTGCTGTCACAGGAGGCTGAGATCTCCTCCCGCAGCGCCCCACCCAGTCTCCTGTGACTGCTGTCAGTATGGAGAGCGGGTACAGGCAGTCAGTAATCGATGAGTGTTTGTAAATAATAACTATATCCTCAATTATGAATGAATGGGAAGTGATCTCCAGCACTTCCTGTTCATTCATGATTGTGGATATAGTAAACATACTCTGTCCTCAAGTTATGAATGGACAGGAACACTCAGTATAGAGGATTCCTGTTCATTTATAACAGGGGCTGCAGAAAAAAAAGATTGAGGGCTATGTGTCCTCAATCTCTTTTTCTATTTTAAAAAGGAAATATCAGGGGTCTGTTTAGACCCCAATATTTCCCCCGAAGCCCCTAAAAGTAAAGTAAAAAATAAATAAATAAAATATAAAAAAATTAAAACGTCTATAAAAAATAAATTAAAATTAAATTAAAAAAAAAATAGAATAAAAAACATATTCGGTTTTGGCCTGACATTTCTTTTCATTTTGGTTTCGTTATTTAAAATTTTCATTTGGTGCACCTCTACTTGCAATGTATAGAGGTGACCCAAAGAGCAGTTTTTTTTTTTTTCAACAAATGGATAGTAGGACTATACTATGCATTACAGGACATGTGGAATCATTAGCCTGACGACGTCCTTATCCTTGTTTTCTTTTAGAAGCACAGAAGCCATCATGAAGGTCACGCAGCCAGAAAAGACGCTCCTATTCAAGAAGGAGTCCAACGGCTCTGTCTTCCGCATTCCCTCTCTCATCTACATCAAAGAAGCGAACATGTTTTTGGCATTTGCTGAGAAGCGCAAAAGTGAGAACGACGCCGCGGCAGAATACCTGGTGATGAGAAGAGGAATCTACAAGACAGGATATGTGACGGTAGGTCCGCAGAAGTTGAGTTATAGCTTAGGATTTTAGGGAGAGAGTGCGCTGCAGACGTCACTTCCCGAAGGTTTGGGCTTCTAGAAGATGATGAAGCCATTTTCTGACAACAAACTAGTCATTACCTCCAATGGGGGGGATTTATCAAAACGGGAGCAGACAAAATCTGGAGCAGATTTGCACTGCAGTCAATCAGCTTCTCTGTCTCATTTTCAAATATTACCTAAGCAAACTGAATAGAGAAGCTGATTGGTTGCCATGTGCAACTGCTCCAGATTCTGTTTGCTCCCGTTTTGATAAATTCCCTTCAATGCAGCAGCCTACCCACCCATCCACACAGCCTATGCACTTGCTGGAAAACAGCCAGTGATCAAACCTCCCAATCTTTTGAGATGGAAAAAAGGGACACCTTTTAGCACAAAGTAAGTAGGCAAAGGATACTAGGGTTGCACCGATATATCGGCCGCCGAAACATATCAGCCAAAAATTGCACTTTTGGCTAAATGCCGAAAGTGAAATTTTTCTGCCGATACAGTGGTGCATCCCTGCTCTGTGTCCTAGCGGGGAGGAGAGAAACTGTGACAGCCGCCGAGCGCTGCGGGAGGAGAGTGCTGAGAACGGCTGGCGCCTCTCCTAGGAGTCTCCTCTCAGACTCCTATCACAGTCCGGCAGAGCGGTGTGGCCGTAGACAGCCAGCGCTGTCACAGGAGGCTGAGCTCTCCTCCCTCAGCCTTCTGTGACAGCGTGTCAGGATGGAGAGCGGGTACAAGCAGCCATTGATCAGCGATCGCTGAGTGTTTTTAGAAAATTGAGGACATAGCACGTTGACTATATCCTCAATTATGAATGGGAAGTAATCTACATCACTTCCTGTTCATTCATGATTGTGGTTATAGTAAACATACTCTGTCCTCATGTTATGAATGAACAGGAACACTCAGTATGCAGGGGTGTCAAACTCAATTTAATCGTGGGCCGCATCAACATTATGGTAGACATTATGTAAGACTATATAAATGTATCTAATCTTTATCATAATTGCCTCTGCATTCGATTATCACTGGTTTTAGTAATAACTTAACTAGATCTTAAAGTAGAAGTCTAGGAAATGGCCTGGTGAGCCGGATTCGGCCCCTGGGCCTTGAGTTTGATACATGTTACAAATAATATATATCAAAAAATTAAAATTAAAAACATTTTCGGTTTCGGCCTGACAATTTTTTTTTATTTTGGCTTCAATTTGGTTTTGAAATTTCCATTGCATTCCATTTCTAAATCCATTTCTAAAGGATACACCACTAGATACTTGAACCATAAAGAACTAATGCACAAGAAATGACTGGTTAAACCCACAAATGGGGGGGGTGGGAAGGTTTGGTGAAGCTCACCTTTCCGATGGGCATGGGCTGCAGGGGTCTGTGTCCTGATGAAACAGCGGGCTCCTGCACAGAGCATTGATCGATTAGTTGGTTGCAGCCCTAAAACACACAAAAATGAATGCAATTCACGATGAAAGCCACTGCACACCTATATCAATATATCCATTTTATTATAAAGATGTTCTCTCCTGGGCCCAAGACCTAATGCATCTCACCCCCAAAAATGGGCCTAATCATAAAGATACCTGGATGCAGGAAGGGGTTGGGACTTACATACCAGTCAATCCATCTGAATCATTGTTGCATATGCAGGGGACTGGTATTTAAATCCCAGCCCCTTCCTGCATCCAGGTATCTCTATGATTTGGCCCCTTTTTTGGAGATATGGACCCAGGAGGGGATTGTTACTCTATCATCCTTTAATAAAGTAGATATATTGATATCAGATTGCAGTGGCTTTGAAAGTGAATTGCATCATTGAGGAGAACAGATGGGCTTGCTGTACAGATTCAGCACCCACAGCTGTGAAGGCAGATCGGTAAGGGCAGTGTTGATAAACTCTTTTATACATAGAATGTCCTGTTTTGGCCTACTGTCCTTATCACTATGGGACTTCTCTAATAAGTATAATGGCATTGTCTTATTTTTCTTGCTCCTAGTGGGAAGGTACCCAAAGTCTGCAGGATCTCTGCCTGAAGAATGAACACATGATGAACCCGTGCCCCGTCTATGATGAGACCAGCCAAGTTCTCTTCTTATTCTTCAACTCTATACCCATTGGGGTCACGGAAAATTACATGAAGAAGTGGGGAAACTCCTGCAAACTCTGCTACGCCACTAGCAAGGACTGTGGGAAGACATGGAGCTCAGTGATCAATATAACAGACATCTTAAATGGCATCAATAACATGGCTACTTTCTTCTTGTCCCCTGGCCATGGCATCCAGACAGATTCTGGAACATTGGTGGTCCCTGCTTATGTCTACGTCGCAAAATTCTGGTGTATTCAGTACTGTTGCACAAAGTCCCACTCGTTGTACCTCTATAGTAAGGATGGGGGTGGCAGGTGGAACGTATCGGAAAGAATCGAAAAATTTGAGTGTGGCGAATGTGAGATGGCAGAAATAGTCTGCGAAGGTGAACAGAAGATGCTCTACTGCAATGCACGAACCCCATCCAAGTACAGGGTGGAGGCACTGACACTGAACGCCGGTGGTGAATTCAAAATGTCTGACAAAAGTCGAAAGCTGAAAGACACCGCGGATGGAGGATGCTCCGGGAGCATTGTAAGCTTGCCAGCGATTGTCCAACAAGGTGAGGAAGGCGGTCACTGGCTCCTGTATTCTCACCCTGCTAAGAAAGACCGCAAGGAGCTTGGCATCTTCTTAAATAAATCTCCTCTGTCATCAGAAGCTTGGTCCAAGCCGTGGGTGATTCATGATGGCCCAGCAGCTTATTCTGATCTTGCCAAGTGCCACGAGGCCAACACCTTCGCCATCTTGTTTGAGAGTGGGACACAGAATCCTTACGAGGAGATCAATTTTTGTCTTTTCACTGTGGAGGATGTTTTGCAGAACATCAATAAGAAGAAAAGCTTCTTCTCCCGATTTACGAAATAAATGGAATGTCAGGCAAACATGTTTTTTACTCACGCTTTAGTCTTGAAAATTGTAAAAACAGGAAGTCTTGGACTGATGTCTTATCAAAAGATTGCTCAAGTATTTCCCTATGTTGACCTTTCATATATTAATAGTGATGGTCAACAATTCTCAAGACATGATGGAAAGTGTCCATGTAAAGACAAATTCTAGGTTTCCCATGAAAACTGGCATATTTGATCATCTAGAATCCCTAAAATGTAATTTTGTGATCTTTACCCATATGCTGAACTAGAACACGGCAGATGTCCAAACTATTCATGAGGACAGCTTCATGACTACATAAATCTATTGTTACGTGCAATTTGTTATTTTCTTTTAGGCACGTTTCCCTACTGCTGTCAAACAGCTATCTTCTGATGTACATATGCAACTCCACTATCAACTCCTGATTTGCAGCAGTTGCAAGATGCACACATACAAGCAATGGAAAGCATCATGAAATTTCCCATCATAAGTCACTTGCAATGAGTCATGTGATCTCCCGTCAACTTAAAGTGACACTAAACTCAGGAGTTAATCTTAAACATTCATTCAAGTACCTCAACTATTAACATTAATGTATCACTCGGCTGTAGATCCTCAAATCATCTTTGAATTGGTGCTGACACTGTCCTTCCTTCTGGAGGGGGGCTACTTTTGTTCCCCTTGGTCCCTGTGTGTGTTGTAAAGAAGCCACCGCTCCAGGCTGGCTCCTCTGATGGACTACAATCTCATGTTTCGTTTACAAATTAGTATTGAGATTGTAGTCCATCACAGGAGTGAGCTTGGAGCGGTGGCTACTTTACAACACACACAGGGACCATGGGGAACAAAAGTAGCCACCCTCCAGAAGGAAGGACAGTGTCGGCACCAATTCAGAGATGATTTGAGGATCTACAGACGAGTGATACACAAAGAAGATACATTTTTGTTAATAGTTAAGTACCTAAATACATTTCTAAATTTAACTCGTAAGTTTAGTGTCACTAAGTCTTAATTGGGATTCTCATTCCATGAAAAAGTGGGCTGGTATTACTACCAAAGGTCATCCAGAGCTGCCATATTGACTGATTGTTCAAAGTTCACATGTATAAAACAGCTCCCCCTAGTGGACAAACGAAAAAGAGTGTACCTATGACTTCAGCTGGCTGTTAGGGTGGATTCACTTGGACATTACTATCAGACAGTTCAGTTTGTGCCAGAGTAAACAAATTTACCTACTCACATAGGTTGGGGCTGAGCATTTGAGTAGCAGAGTACTGGGCAGTGGGCAAAAGCCTTCTCCTGCATCATGCGGCAGGTTGCTGGGCAGTCGAGATACAACAGAAGTCAACAGAGCCAATTCTCAATTGCCTTAGCAGCATTTAATTCATGGCTGAAGCAAGTTGAAGGGCATTCGTGTAAAGTGTGGCTAGTCGTACCAAGAAGAAGCTTCAGGATGCATCAAAATGAACATAAAAACATATTCCTTGTCCCAATACATGGCGCAGCCCTAATCCTGTGCCAAACATCCCTATGGGTGTGGGCAAAAGCCTTCTCCTGCAGCATTCGGCAGGCTGCTGGGTCAGTACAAGTCAACGGAGACAATTCTTACCGTAATTGCCTTATCAGCATTTAATTAACGGTTGAAGCAAGTTGAAGGGCATTTGGTAAAGTGGCTATTCATACCAAGAAGAGTCTTCAGGATGCATCAAAATGCACATAAAATCATATTCCATGTCCCAATACATGGTGTTGGCCTCATCCTGTGCCAAACAACCCTATGTACATTTCTGGGGGGTGACTCTTACATAGTGACAGGTCTTTCAGCTGTGGTGTGATAAGATTTAGGACCATGTCACCTATAACAACATACCAGTGGTAGAATCACCGACATTCAACTGCCACCTTCTTAATGGACGTTGTTTCCTTGCTATCCAAAATCATGAAGAGTTTATTGTTTTAATCTCTGGTGATGGAGTCTTGGTGGAGCAATATCTCAATGGTGCAGGTAGCAAGTGATCAATGTCATAAGAGGTGAGTCAAGTCTTAGTGATTCGTCACCAGCAACTGACTCACTAGTGTGACATAGTCCTTGGTGAACACTTGCCAACTGCATGCCAACCATTATACAAGCAATTGTTGAACATCGTGTGTTCATTAGGCCTGTTGGATCTTGGAGTTCAATCACACGTCCGGGTATCTCTATGGTGGACGTTCCATTGTCTTCCTCAGCAATGAATGATATCTGTATGAATCATGGGCTAGGCAATATTTTTACATAATGTGATTTATATTACAGTATTTTCTGATTTGTAAATCGATTTTATATGACTGCATGCTAATTATTTCCAGAGCAGTACTGGCAGTAAAATCCTGGAGAAGGTTCCATTACTAATAAAAAGCATCTTGTTGTTTATAAATGAGGAACTCTTGGAATAACTAAACACAACCAGTTACCACCATTAGCCTTTTCTCTTACACTACAGGAGATGTAAAGCCAATTACTAAAATGTCATCTAAGCTTTCATGTTATGCGGTATGATGTCATTTCCATATTCATTTTAAATCTGCAGCTTTAATTAAAATAATAGGATTTTGTACTCACCGTAAAATCCTTTTCTCTCCGTTCATTGAAGGACACAGGCAACAGATCGTAGATCCTGAATGGTAGGGTAATATCGCCACCTGCAGGAGAAGGACGCTAGGCACAAAACTAAAGACCAATTACAGCCTAGGGGCGGCCCCTGCCGGTTGGCCCCAACCAGACCGGGGCCTCGAGTAGCGGCCGCGGCCGTCCAGGGAGCGGCATCCACCACGTGGCACCACCCACCCACCACCAAGTACCTCCAAGGCCCAGGTCCCCCCAGAGGGGGCCTGTACAGGAGCCAGCCAGCACCATAAGGTAGGAGGGAGGGAGGGAGGGGAGGGAAGAGGGAGAGAGGAAGACACAGGAGCCTGCAGCTGTGAGACAGTGCAGCCTGCAGCTTACCTCAGATGCAGGTCCTCAGGCCATCCACCGGAGACCCCACATACATACCACCAGGGAAGACAGGAACCATCGCCAGGATCCAGGAGGAGCAGGGCACCGGCAGGAGAACGCCCCCGACCGAAGCCGCGGCGCCGCCAGCCTGCGGGGAGAGCCGCGACCGGTGGGCCGGAGCCCCCGGTCAGGAGCCCCCCCTGGGACGAATCTCATAGGCGTCGGGGAGGACCACCCGTCGCAGCCGACCCACCGTAGCAGAGTCTGCATGCGCTCGTCGGTCACCCAGGGGAGACTACAAGGATCTACAGTCATCCAGCCTGTCGCCCTGGGGACACTTGCTAGAAGAAAATCCAGTCAAACGGAAGAAAGGAAAAAAATTCTTCAGAGACATTTTTTTAGCTCCTTACTCCTGACGCTAGGCAAAAAACTGGAGACTTGTCAGCAGGTGGGGGGTTTGGCCACCGGCAGGGGCCGCCCCTAGGCTGTAATTGGTCTTTAGTTTTGTGCCTAGCGTCCTTCTCCTGCAGGTGGCGATATTACCCTACCATTCAGGATCTACGATCTGTTGCCTGTGTCCTTCAATGAACGGGAGAGAAAATACCAAATGATCCTGCCATGAAAGTCCTTTCAGGTACTTCCTGTTAGAGGATGACAACCAAGGATGTGCGGTCATCGGATGTGCCGAGCCTCACCTAGTATTATGGAGGAAAAAGCTGTCAGCTTCAAGTCTGAAGCCGACAGCTTTTTCTCCATTCAGATCGGCTTGTAACAGGTTACACAGCAGGGAAATCCTCCCCGCTGTGTAACCTGTCATGGATGGAGCGCTGCCTGTTAATTACAGGCGGCGCGACACCCGGGTTTTGACAGGTAGTTAGGTTACACAGCAGCGGGCTTCCCCACAGCTTGTGTAACCTAACTATTGAGGAAAGAGCTGTCACAGCCTCTACTCTTTGTAAGAGGCGTGAGCTCTGTGGATGGCATAGACCAATGGCAAAGCGCCATTGGTCCAAGATGTCCAATCAAAAAAAGAAAAAAAAAACCACTGAGGCCATCGATCTCGATGCTTCAGCAGTGACGAGCAAGTGAGGAACAGGGAGGCTCCACCCTGTCTCCTCCCTTCCTCCTTCACACTAGCTTGGGGACCGGGTTGGAGGCAGGGTTTCGTCTGGCGTGGGGCTTCGGCCGGTGGGGGCGTGGCAGGACGTGCTGGCCAAATGCTTCACCCGGAACCAGAGGTACTGCATGGCACTGATGACAACGCTCTGTCAATGTCTCTCAGTCCTCCTGCAAAGTCATGCTTCTGATGGAGATATACAGATGTGTCCCCTGCACTCCTTACGGCATTCACGGCCATAGATTTAAGAAGTGGTGCTCGTAGCGATGATCACGGATGGCGCCGTGCACAACAGACTTGTATAGTAGAGAGATCACCAGCACTCAGAAGGTTTTTTTTATCAAATCCTTACATTAATTTATTCGCTGCAGCATCACATATATCAGTATATCCAACGTTTTGGATGCGCAGGGTCCCTTTATCAGGGCGACATAGTGATGCCTTGATGATGGGACCCAGCGTGGGCCCAAAACATTGGATTTACTGATATATGTGATGCTGCATCATAATAACTGAATATAAGGATTGATTGAAAAACCTTCGGAGTACTGGTGATCTCTCTTCTATGCAATGCTTCTAATGGAGACTGCCATTGTTGATATACCTTTAAACAGCAGGCATGGCCCACTCTTATCATCATCAGAAAACCTGCCTGAGAAATGCCATGCATGTGGACAAAAAGTGGCTGCAAGAGATCAGCACTACTGAGATGCAACAAAAGGATGAAAAAAGGTGAAAACAATATTCTATTACCTAAAAAGAATTATAGCAATTGTTGATGATGTACGATTCTTTAGCAAGCACAATGCCATTCAGTAAGGCTTTACCTCTACATTAAGAGAACCTCATATTGAGTCCCATAACTGACACCTTCTGACTGTATCCAACCCCATATCAAGCAGGTTTCAACAGTACACAAAGCACAACAGCAAAATCAAATTAAATCCATTTGCTGCATCTTTGGTGCCCTTTCCAGTACAACACCCCTTCCATAGAGATGAACAGCGCTGCATGTAAACTGTGCATACAATACACGGAACTGCATTAAATGAAAGATGCAGAGATGTGAATGTGGCTTGAGAGACATGGAATTTCCAAAGACATTTTAATTTTGAAAGGCCCTGATGGTGTGTGGGGGAGGAGGGGGGATGATTTGAAGAGCTGGAGGGACGAATAGACCACAGACAAATGTCAGAAAAATATAATAGATGTGGAAGCAGAGGGGGTCCCAGACCATAAGACATGAAGAATGCTGATAGGACAGAGGACCAGAAACACTAGAAGATCTGATATAGCTAGAGATCTCCGATGCCCAATCTGAAGCTCTTTGGCACTCATTATGTGGCCCTCGGGCCCTAGACTGGCTCTCTTGTGCTAGTTAAATGGTTTCATCTAGTTCTTTCACACTTTCTATTTGCTGTCCATTCTCCTTCCTGTCTTTATGTATATTTATCCTCTGATCTTTACTGGTGAGAGGCATATCGAATGTGGTGCGTCATTTTTAAGGAGGCTGTAATGGAGCACTAAAGGTGGGAACATTCATATTAACAAGCGATGTAACAGAAGTGATCTCTGATACTCTCACATACAATGTCCTGAGTCCCTGACTGTATACTGCAGCATGTTCCCAGTCTCAGACCACTCCTGTAGTATCACATCAATCTCTAACCATCTCTGCAACTCTGACCATCTTCTGTAGTGTGCCTGCAGTCTCAGATCAATTATTAAAGCATGTTTGTAGTCTCTGACCATCTCCTGTATCATGTCTGCAACTCTGTCTACTGTTGCATGCCCTGTCTGTGACCTTCTAGTTCAGCATGTCTGCAGTCTCTGACCGTCCTCAGTGGCATATCTGCAATCTCTGACCATTTCCTGTAATGGAATAATGGTCTCTCCCAAGCGCCTGCATACTTGGGTTTGGTAAAATGATCATTTGATCACGGATATACACTGAGTTGGCAGATTATTATAACCACCTGACGTTTGTAGGCAAATTAGCTATAATTTTGCACTGAAGTTGCTAGAGGGCCAGACCATTATAAATAGGGAAGCAGGTTGTTTACCACGACAGTAGAAGTGATTGTTTTCTGAAGATACGGGTAAACAACGCGATTTAACAGCCTTTGAACGTGGGATGATTGTTGGCGCTCGGAGCCATGGAGCGATTATCAGCAAAACAGCAGAATTCATTCAAGAGCAGCTGTTGTTAAAGTGTTTAAAGACTGGACTGTCAGAGTGAGAATTTGGCGGGAACAGCATGAAAGCATGCACCCCACATGCATGAGAAAAACCCTTCAAGCTGGTGGGGGCAGTGTTATGGTTTGGGGCATGATTTGGGCCCTTTAATTCGTGTGGAACAATGTCTGAATAGCACAACATACCAAAGTATCGTTGCTGATCAAGTTCATCCGATCATGTTGATGGCGTATCCCAATGGAGATGGCTTTTTCTAACAAGACAATGCGTCATGCCACAGTGCTCGTATTGTGCAGGAGTGGTTTCAAGAACATGAGGGAGACTTTACCTTGCTTAGGTGACCCCCACAATCACCAGATCTCAATCCAATTGAGCATTTGTGGGACGAAGTTGAAAGAGCCGTCTGCAAGTCCTAAACATCTCTGGTAGCGTGACTGCAGTTTGTGACAATCTCCCTTGTATCATGTAAGTTGGCCACCACTGCTAAAGGTAGACAAAGTCTGTGAAAACTGCATGAAAACCTTTTTTTGTAGGCTGGAAAATAAACAAAGCATCTGAAACTTGCGAGAACCCGAAAGTACAAAAAAGAAAGATGTCTGACCTCAGGCAGCATTTATATTATTCCTGCTTTTGTTTCTGTGGAAATATATAAATAAATAAAACGTAGAGTTATATATTTAGAAAGCACAGACACTTCCTTTCTACGAGCCAACATCAGTGTGGATATGCGGTACGCATACTTCCAACCATCCGTGTTTACTTCTAGCATATAATCTGAGGAAACGCTGGGTGACCCCGCGGGGTGAGACTGGGTGACCCCGCGGGGTGAGACCGGGTGATTTCCTTCTTATAAATAATAAGGTAACACAAGGTGATACAATGATGAGGGACGAGTTCAGTAACCAACAGAACGCACTCTAGCCCATCCGCATTCAACTATACTACACTGAAATCTCTTTGCTTTGACTTGTGGACTTTGTACTACGTGCTCAGGTACAGAAGAGTCGGTCCACCAAATATTTTGCCTCTAGGTAGTTGCTGTCATTTGGTAATATATAAACTGCTATTGCTGGCCTGCTTCCCTCCGTACTGTGAATGCAGAAGTGATGTGTATTAGATCACTTCCGCATTCACCTGTCAGTCATCTGGTTGCTATAGCCAGATAGAAGACGCTGATGAAGCAGATCTGTGCTTCATCAGCTTCTTTGGGGGTCTCCAGGTGACATTAGGGGTCTTAGAGACCTAATGTCTCCATAAAGAGGACCTGTCACATACTCTTTGCTATTATATACGAGGGTTGTTATCTCCCTATGTGATAGCAATAACAAGAAATGTAAAAAAAAAATAAAAAAAATAAAAGTCACATTATACAAAGTTATAAAAAAAAGTTTAAAAAAACCCCCAAATTTTTAAGTCCCCCACCCCCATGTTTACGCACATATAAATGTAAATACATTTACGCGCGAAAACGACAATTGCGCTACACAAGTTACATATCACCGCGAACGTAGGAGTGAGAGCAATTATTTTAGGGCCATCAATCACTGACACTAAACTGATAACCGGTAAAAGCTTTTAAAGCGTCGCCTATGGCCAATTTTGGGTATTGTACTTTTTTGAGGTTTCGCGCATGCGCCCAATTTTAAGGCTTGACATGTTTGGTGTCTTTTTACCCGACGTGACCCTGTCTTATATTTTACCAAATAATTGGGTAAATATAAATGTTTTAACATTTAATACAAGGGAAACAGTTTTGTTTATTTAAATTTTCGGTAATTTTCCCTTAATATAGTATAAAAATAAAACCCCCCCGTGGTGATTAAATACCACCAAAAGAAAGCTCCATCTGTCCCTAAAAAATTGTATAAAATTCATTTCAGTACAGCGTTGCACGACGGAATAAATGTCAGTCAAAATACTGCAGCACTGAATACTGAAAAACGTCCGGGACAGGAAGGGGGTTTAACACACCGGACTTCAAGTGGTTAAGTCGAGACTCAAGTTGCACTGCAATGGAACGCACGGCAGTGTGGGCTGCTGTGATGGAGCTCCATCCATATGTGCATATGGAAATATGGATGGATCTCCCTCGTGGCCATAACCCCACCCCACCCCAAGTTGACACTTGGCACCGAGCAGCATATTTTAAATGGTTGCTTGGCATGAGAATGGAGAAAGGCTGAGGAGCCTCTCACCTAGAAAAGTAGAAGGCATGCGGCGACCCACTAAACATGGGTTTGCGACCCACTTTTGGATCACGACCCACTAGAACCAAGAACCAAGGATCTAGATTCAAATTTTCCATGTCCCAGACCTGGAACAAGCATGCTGCAAATGAAAGCACCTTTGTACTTGTTCTGGGTCAATGATGCAGAATGTATTGAAGCCAAAGCCAGGAAACAAGCATTCCCTTTATTGTCCTCCTTCTGGATCCTTCACTGACTTTACTACTTCCTCAGTCACTGACCCAGAGCAAGCATGCAGCTACTAAAGTCATAGTGTGGTCAATACTTAATGGAGACTGCCATTGCTGATCTCTCTTTATGAAAATGTTGGTTCTATGGGCTTCATGCTGATGTTTTGGCTTTAGCACTTTCTGAGTTGTTGACCCATAACAGGCATACAGATAAGAAAGTGAAGAAAACTTTGTGGGGAGCAAAGACCTCTGAGAGTTGCTCATAAATCCCCGGGGGGATGTGACAGAGATATGGCTTCACTGGATGCTCAGATAAGGCATTGCTACACCTGACTCAGTAGGTTGTATATTGTATGTGCAGAAAAAGCAAATTAGACGATTGTCAAATGTTCTGTGATGTGTACAAAATAAACCCATCTGAAACCAATTCCACAGTCGCAAGATCACTGGCAACCAGAAGTTAGGATCTGTCAGGGTTTCACCCTGACTTTACTGGTTTGCAGCATTCTGGCTTGGCTGCCATTTTACCCACCTGTGTTTCCTTCTTTGCCTAAGCAGACTCTAGAACAGGGGGGACCTTTTACACACCAAGTGCCATTTTTGAAACCATGGTACAACCGAGTGCCAGTGAACAATAGCACGCTTTAGTGTTAGTTACAGGTACATTTTTGCACTAATGGCTGTACTGCTAATAGTAAGTTAAACTCACTAATTATTTTAATGTGTTTACTAGACATGTGCGATTCGTTTCGTTCCGAATCCGAATTGACTTTCACACCCGAATCCTGAAAAACGAAAAATAACACAAATCCGAATTTAAAACGAAACGAAACTAAACTAATTTTTTGGTAGTGCACATGTCTAGTGTTTACCTCTCCAGTAGCAGCACAACTATAAGGGGGAAAAAATTGAATAACTGGTGCACACACAAAACATGTTCATATTTACATTTGCTGAAAAGTAAACTGGACTTTTTAGTGTGATCCCTGTGTCTTTATTTCATGGTTCAGTTGTGCAATCTCTGGCTTGTAGGATGTTACTGTCAGCTGACCTTAGACCAGCACCAGTGCATACTTTGAATGCCAGACCTCAGAGCAGCACCAATGCCCTGCAGACCTCAGGCCAGCAGCACCAACGCCCTGCAGACCTCAGAGCAGCAGCACCAACGCCCTGCAGACCTCAGGCCAGCAGCACCAATGCCCTGCAGGCCTCAGGCCAGCAGCACCAATGCCCTGCAGACCTCAGGCCAGCAGCACCAACGCACTGTAAATCACATACCAGCACCAATGCACTGTAAATCACAGACCACCACCAATTTACACATTGTCAAAGCCCTGCGTGCCAGGCTGGGCACGCGTGCCGGGGGGTTGCTGACCCCTGCTCTAGAACGTTGCTCACTACTCACAGGCTCCCTCTTATGGCCAGACAGGAGAGCATTATCTGAGTGAGTCAGATGGGAGTTTACTGTCTCCGAGTGATGATGTCACCCCACTCTCTATATATAAACCACTCAGTCCAGTCTGACCTTGCATGGTCTTCTTGCTCCGAGTCTGTGTATGACCCGATCCTGGCTGGCGATCTTCTCTAGCTTATGGTTTGTGCCTGATGATGCTTATCTCCGTGTCCTGACATGGCTTGAACGATGACCCACTCCGGCTCCTGATCTTGGCTTGTTCCGGTTTATGATTCTGCTTGCTCTTGTGGAAGCTGTTCTTAATAAATGTTTTAACTAGCACCTTTTACTTATCTGGTTTTCATTGTGCTCTGACAGGATCAGGATAGTGACACTCGGCTATGGAGCATGGGAGAGCACGCAAAGAGAATGTATATGAGGCTTGGGGAGCGCAGGGAAAGTCTTCCAGGTAATGAATTGAACAGCAAAACATGAATAAAGAGGACAATATATTTCAATGTCTAGTATAGCGGTCATTTATGTAAGGGGAGAAGTGTCTCAGGGAGGTGAGTTCATGTTGTAAGAAATAGCCTCATAATACATGTAAAATTCAGTTTAGAGTCTCACTTGTTAATCAAGTAAGGTGGGGTATGTATGTAACTTTGCCATCATCCGGCCAAACCAAAAACAGGTAGGCAGATTTGCTAAACTTGCACAAACAGTACAACAGCCCTAGATTGGGATGTCCATTTAACATGAACCGGACTACAGAGTCATAGTCAAAAATTCCAACAGTAGACTTATCTGTTCCATGATGGGGGTTATCCCATGTGGAGGAACAGGCTGGATGAGAGGGATGATCCATGGAGTGGAGGTATAAGGTGTGTTCAACCAACACGTGCTGGTCTTTCAGATTCTGTGGTGAAGAGGTCATCCAGGGTTGATCAGCAAGCCAGGTAGAAGCTTAATCAATCTGGTAACTTGAACTGAGGTATCTGGTAAGTGCCTAGAAGCTTTAGTAGGTTTCCTAGAGTTTGGAAAGAAATCGCTTTACCAACCTTTGGGAAGCAATCGTTCAGAAATGAATGTCCATATCTATACTGCACACCATGACCCTTCAGTGATTCTAGAACAGGTTTCAGTGTCCCTTAGAGTTGTAAAGTCCATCTACAGAGAGATCAGTGAATAGTAAAATAGGTGTACAGTTGAATTGGATCTAGTTGTAGGAGCTTCTTTAACACTACAATAGTTTATTAAGCATATTATATCACTCAGCTTACTGAGGTCAGTGAGACGGGTGCACAAGGTGCGATGGGCAGGATCTAGTTCTAGTTCAGCTTGTCTTTGTTGTGCAACTGACTGAAGTTAGATTTATGTAAAAGCAGCAGATCCTTATTTACAAGTGTTTCTGGCACACTGTAGACTCCGAGGTTGTTACTGAGGGAGAATTTTTCCTAGCCATCCAACTGTTATATAGCAAATGTTTGATCTGTATTGTGTGTTCATTAACTAGCTGGTGTTGAGACTTATAGGGCAGATTCCGGAGTCTTAGCCAAGTTGTCTAGTCTGGAGCTGATTTGCGTTACTTCGGCCTTGAAGCCCAACATCACTACTGAGTGTATCTCCTCTATTTGTGATATAGAACATTCTAGATCTATCCTTGTGGTAAGTGGGCACATAGAGGCTTGGAGATCTGTGTCATCCTCAGCTGTGCCAGGCTCTGGTGAGCGTTGGCCAGAGATTGGAAGGGCTGGGGAAAAAAAAAGCAGAAACATTGGGAAAAAACACAGGTTTTCATATGTTTTTTCCCCCCCAAAAAAATTGAAAAAAAAAAAAAAAAAAAGTGTGGAATATGTTTTTTTACAATGATAACTAATATATCTTTGACATGGTATTCAAACTATATATCATGAAGACCTTTTGCACCCATGCTATATACCACATTTTAGACCTGACATTTACTTAAAACCCCCAAACATTATATATTTTCTGAAAGCCAAGATCCTGTAGAATAAAATGGTGGCAGTTGAAAATTTTTATGTTGCACGATATTAGCGCAACTCCTTATCAAACCCCAAAATTGAGTAAAAAATGTACTTAAATGCCCCAAAATACTATAAAATACCCATTTTGTTAATAAAATATAAAAGATGAGGTTACAACGAGTAAATAGATACCCAACATGTCCAGGTTAAAAATTGTGTGGATCCGTGAAACAGCAACAAACTTCAGTAACCCAATAGTCCATAGACGACGCTTTAAAAGCCCCCACAGGTCATTAATTTAGAGATACCCAAAAATACTGGCCCTAGAATTATTGCTTTAAACATTTTTACAATTATTTTTACCTTCATTTTATGTAATGTTAATTTTAAAAACAATTTTTTTTTAACTTTAATTGCTATCACATAGGGGGGATTACAAGCCCCCATGTGATATCAGATGGTGGTAACAGGTACTCTTTAAGGTGACTGGGGGTCCAAAAGACCCCTAGTGTCACCTTTACACTCCAAATAAGCTAAGTACAGATCGCACTTCAATAGCTTATAGCTGGGCTTCAGCAGCTCATCACTGACAGCTGTGGGACCGGAAGTGAATCTGCTGGGAGGGAAATCGACGAACGGAGGTGCGTCCATCTCCTCCCCGTCTTCCTGCCAACACCAGAGAAGCCGGTCCCAGGCCCGTAAGAGGGGCAACGGAGCCTGGGAAGCACAGCGGGGTATCGGGCGGGGGACCCCTTCACCAGGCTGTACAAGCGATCTGGCGACAGCTGAGACGCCAGAATGGCTTCTATAGTAAAGCCGACAGTCTGCTTTACAACTTTAAACAGAGTCCCGGTGGCCCCGATGCTAGCGACGTACACTGTAGGTCGTTAGATGTGAAGGGGTTAATGAAAGATTTCTGAGACTATGTAAAATTTTGTTGCCATCCAATACACGCTGCTGCGAATCTACGGCAGTGATGTTGCGAGTGATGAGAATACAGCGGCTGCATTTGACTGGATTACAATACAAGCTGCACAGTTAGGACTTGGTGTTGGAAAAGGACTTTCAAATGTTGCAGAATATAGAACATGTTCAGGGATTTGGGCCAGGAATCCAGTCTCGGATTCAGCACAACATATCCCTCCTGCAACATGGTGGCAAAGTCTCTGCGCAACACAACCTCTGACACCTCTTGCATCTCGCTTACTGCACATTCCTGCGTCTTCTGTGCCATGTGAAAGAATCTGGTCTAGGTTTTGATAATGTTGATACCAAATCAAGAAACAAACTGACCTGTGAAAGGGGAGAAAAGCTTGTTTCTATCTGTGCAAACCTGAGGATTTTAGTCCATGAGAAAAGTGACAAATATGGGAAATGAGAGCAATCGTTCAGAATGAGAGATTAAATTGCATGTATTTGTTGTGTCTTCTTTCCTTTTCTCAATTAATTTTTTTAATAGCACCACGCCAAAGTTGAACCTCGCTATGGAGCTTAAATATTGAGGTTGACCGCAGGACACAATCTCAGGCCAGCAGACAGAGCGATAGTCACCAGGGTTGGTTAACTCCGCAGTTAACCCTTTACCCACCAAACTTCCACCATGTGTTTTTCGGAACACAACCCGTGCCCAGCAAATGCTGCGACAATTTAAAACACTTAAACAATGCCTGTGATACTGCTGTCCTCTCAGACAGGAATATGACAGGATTTACTATACAGTAGCACTCTTCTGAGAGGCAAGGATACGTTTAAGTTCGTATTTAGAGCGTAGAGATAAGCTTAACGATTTTTAGGATCGTCCTTTAATAAAATAAATGGTGCAGAAAATATACAGAAAAAAGATTTAATAAAAGAGACACAATATATATATATATACACAACAGCAAAATAAAAGGGAAGAATACTTAACAGTCCCGGAATTGTGAGTTCTGACAGAGTTCAAGAAGCAAAGTGGAAGTCTGCAGGGCTCTTCTTCAAGCAGATAATGTCCAAAGATGAAAGGGGAACTCTTCTGCGATGTTCAGACTTCTAATTCCTTGATGATCTTTAAAACCAAGAGCCACTCTCGTTGCCAACACAGAATATTTTATAAGCCCCTCTTAGGGGTGTCCCGAAGCCAGCCCCTAGGCAGGGTTGGGGCGGGAAAGCAGGCGGAGGATGAACCTTTAGTTTACCTATCCCCACCCAACTCCAAATTAATAAAATGTAACTTGCTTTTCAAGGTTCTATGACTTTTAAAGAGAATGCGAGGTCACCCCCTCTCCAGACCTGATTGTTGATATAAATTGTCCACTCGTAATATATGGAGGGCCTGGTGCCATGCCTTTAATTACGACAGCCATAAAAGGATTACCAGAGATATGTTTGAATTTCACGATCACATCTCTTCTGTGGAATGTGGAGGGACCTGTCAGTTCTAAATGAAGACCTACAGGTGCTCTGACTGGGGAAACAAACAAATTCTATTCTGCAATATTCAGACTCAAATCCCCATCATTGTCACAGACCTTAAACTCCCCAATGTCCATATCCTACTGGCACAAATAATGCCAGTTACTTACCTTTTTATTTGCTATTGGTGCTAAGGGGCAAATCTGATTCTTTTACATAACTAATCGATTTTGAAAATAATCGTTAGCTGCAGCTCTAGTTGAAATGTTATTAACATATACAGTCCATGTTATTCCATTTGTAATAAAAAAATAACATATTAAAAAGCAAGTTTAGTTTATTTACTGAACAAGATGTACTTTTATTTCAAGCATAATATTTGATATACACTGCATTTCACCTTCCTAGTGTAACACAATTACTTTCAATTTGTAAAAATACTCCACACTGATTTTTTTTTTTCATGCCTGTGAGAATCTTGCAATGCCTCATGGGATTTGTAGTTCCACCACAGCTGGAAGGCCGGAGGTTTGAGACCCCTGGTCTAGACTATGAGCGGATGAGTACCCTAATAGTTATGGGGAACGATGCCTGCGGCCGTGCTCAATAAAAGGCGTGTAGCTTGCAAAGTGTAGATCCCGCAGGGTTGAGAGTTGATTTGAGATTCATTGTTCCCCTGAGTGAGCAAGTGTAAGGCCAGATTGGGTCTGAAGACAGGGAGCCAGGTCAGGCTGGCGTCCTCCTGCTCCACCATTAGCTAATCATGCCCCCCTGGCTCACTCAGGTTTTGACTTTGCATACCATGTAATTGTCCTGTGCTCTGCATTATATAAAATCCCAAGATTTGTCACAGCATCTTGAAAGCCATCTGCCTTGCTGAGCTCCAGTATAGATATAGAAGCAGTTCAAGGATTTCTAGTACAGGAAGGAAACTTACAGAGCATAGCCCAAAACACCATCTATATATATATATAGGAAATGTTTGCTTTATTTTTCATTGTGCCTGGGAGTCTTGTAGTGGAGACATGACACTCAGAATTCGTACGTGTCATAGAAAGGTTACACATCGCTAAGCACAAACTACAACCCTGAGAAAATACTGAATGGATTAAAAATAGCTAACATATGTCAGCTTATATACAATGGCTGTGATAGACAAAGAGATATACCTAGAGATAGGCCTGCTTTATAAGCCTCCACATCTACATAGCCTGCTAATGAAGTTCAGACACTTGAGTAAAAACTGGAGCACAACAATTGAAATGTATTAGGTACAGTTAGGCCCTATACACACTTGTGTGCATGAATGCAAGGTGTTGGTGAGCTACCTGCTCAAAATTTTGGACGGCGCAAAATGTGAAGGGGTTACCAAGCTCCCTCAGGTCAGTTTATGCGCTACAAAAGCAGTCAACCACTATTGTTCACGCCAGGGGTATTGAATTAAAATTCAAGGAGGTCCAGTCATTCATTTTTTTTTTTCTAGCAGAAGTCCAAGCTTATGCTTTGACTCCGTCCATTTCATTACGGGTCCCTATCAGAGTGGCACCTTTCATTAGATGTTCCCATCAGTAATTAAAAAGGAGAACTATGGGGTCAGGGCTTTTCCCCATAGTTCTCCTTAGGGTAACGGGAGGACAAAAAACTAGCGTCCTCCCGTTACCCTAAGCTCAGTATACCGCGAGCTACAGCTCGCGGAATACTGAGACGCTGCAGCGGATCCCGACATCGATGTCGAGATCCGCCCAGCTGCGTGAGTGACAGCTGGCTCTGCCTATCTAGAGGCAGAGCCAGCTGTACCTGCCCCCTCATCATCCGATCCGCCAGTCAGCGCTGGAGGATAGGAGCGTGGAGGGGGGAATCAAGCCCCTCCCCTGTCACGGCAGAGGGCCGTGACAGGATCGAGAGGTGAGCGAACCCGGTATATGTTCGCTCACCTCCCGATCTACTGAGCCGACCTGTGACAGTCTCATTGTCACAGGTCGGCTAGAACTGTGAGGTGAGTGGAAAGCACTCACCTCATAGATCTCATTTAATGTAAGCAGCCCCTCTAATGGAGACACCTGATGTAAGGGAGCTCTCTGATGGTGAAAACGAATAAAAATGCTCTCATAAATTGCCTGTCATTATGGGAGAACCACCTTACATTTTCTCAGCGGGCAAGAGCTGGGAGGCGTAGCAGGCTGCAGGTGTAGGCAGAACTTTTGCGTCTGCGATGGTGGGGCACGCATGTGATGTTGTTGCACAGCTGGCCATACACCTATAGAGTATCTCCAGATTTTCTATGGTCAGATGGAAAAAGTGCAACAGATTTGTCCATCTACGCTAAACTGTATATACGCTAAACTGTCCCGCTGGGCTAAGCTTCAGTATATTGCTAGTCGGCCCCACTGGCATCCAATCAGATTGTTCAGGTATTTAGACAGCCAGCGGGGCCGACGAGCAATATACTGAAGCTTGGCCCAGTGGAAGATTCCTCCATCCAGACAGTTTAGCGTAAATGAAGAAACCAAAATTAAAGATAGGGGCTACTGGCCCCCCACTGAAAATTGTCTCAACTGTGATATTTACATATGAATGGGCTTCGCTATTTACATATGAATAAGCCGCGATTCATTCTCCCTATAGATTATCTGCAGATTTTCTATGGTCAGATGGAAAAAGTCCTCAGATATATAGGTGTATGGCCAGCTTGAGGATGCTGGTGATCCTAGCAAGCAATGACTGCAGCGGAGAAGGCATGCAACATCATTGGTTGTCAGAACGTGAGGGCTCCTGGCAATTAATTAATGCGTGGGGAGGGTGGCTATGGGGGACCTGCACTGGTTTATGACTGGCGGGCTGGCAGTGAATGCACCAGCCTCAGACAGTCTCCAAGTTTGCAATATCCTGTCAGCCAGATAGACATAATTCTGTACAAATGAAGGTTCTGTCTGAGGTTCAGACAGAACCTTCACACAGTCCAACATTTCGTGATCCCTGTTTTATGTAAACAAGGGTAGGCTTTGAAGTTAATAGTTGGAGAGAAGGAAAGGTTGCTCCCATTGTTTAGATAAAATAATCTGGCACTGACCTGACTGTAGGAATTCTCCCAGGTCGTTGTCTTTGCTTTAGCACATCATCTGAAACTAACTGAACACACCCTGGCATTTGTTTCACATTCAATCATTTTTAAATCAGATACAAATCACGACAAGAAAGAACAAGTAGAACATAAAAATGTGTCGGCAATGAAAATAATTAGTTGGATGAAGGTCATCATATGTACTGTTCAGCCAGTTTCCTAACCCAGACACATAATAGACAGCACTTGCCAGGATCTGACCTCATTTTTCTCTATGAATGTTAGTGGAATGAAAGGAAAAATCAAAAATGATATATATGATGCAATTTGTCACTAACAAAGCAGTCTTTGTTTTTTGAGTCCCCCTTGAAACAATGTTTTATTGTCTGTTACAGACCAAGATGTCCAGCAAAAAAAGTGGAAGATGGAGTGTTGAGAGAAACCATTGAGAGACACTATTTAAAAAGGACAAAAGGTCTCCCTGCTGCTGCTGTTTTCCCCATTCCTGACTTACCATGCCTTGCTCTGTACTATGTCTTCGGGTGGAGGCGGCCATCTCTATAGAGGCAAGGTTTAAATTTCTCATGCGAGAGCCTCCAGCAAGGTGAATAGGGAGCAGCACATTATTGCCATCACCAATTTTCACTCCTAATCTCCAGTCAGAAGCAGCAGCCTTAGATCTCACAGCTATGAGGCTATAGGAGGATGGAGTAGTGACTAGATACCCTTACATACCAAGAGGTGGACTACTATATTTTCAGAAGGAATTCCAGACAAAGTACTTTTTCAGGGTATTGCTTAGGTAAAATTAACATTTCTAGATGTTCCTTATAACATAGAAAGTCCTTACTTTTTGAGTTCAGGTTCCCTTTAAGAATGCTTGCGTTTGTAACTTTATTATCAGAGCCCAGTACAGCGGTCCAGCCAGTCCCACATATGTAAAGATCCATCATTCGCTGCCGATATGAGAGTCCTTTCTTTCCATGGGTGCCAGGTGTGACAGGTGACTCGGGGGACGCTGTTGTCCTTGCACACCCCCATGACAGAGTGGCCCCTGTGAGTGAACAGCACATCTCTCTCCTGCACAGTCTCATCCCAGGATTCTGTGTTATAGATCTGTATGTTTCCATCAAAGCCTGCAGTGGGGGGAAAAAAGAGACAAAATGTACACAATGCGAAAGACGTTCATTATGACCCAACAATATGGTCCATAACAAAGAGGACAAATTGTCAACTTTGACCTTTTAAAAAGGCACTCTATACAGCAAATTACATTTAGGTCCAGTTCACACACAGAACTCTCTGGATCATACCTGATATGGAAATGCAGTTATCTAGCCTTGGTGCCCAACAAATACACATGAAGGTCTCTGGCGTACAGGGTTCAGATATTCTTCCTTTGGCACATTTTAGAGGTGCCCCAAGGTTCCGGGAGTCTGTGATGGTGATGTGCCCCCCTGAGGAAAGGCTGGTGATGCCCGAATGTTCAGGTTTCACTGCTGCAATCCACTGGCTGTTACAGGAGGCAGAGAGGGCCAAATTTTGTTCGATGGCAATTCCGCTTTGCCGGATGTCAGCAAGCATTAGTCTCCCGCTGAGACTGCAAAGTAGGAAAGTATTCACATCCAGGAAGGAGAGCGAGCCAATCGCTTCGTTGCCTGATGTAGCTGGAGGACAACATAGAATAAACAAACCTTGTTATATAATTCAGGCCATTTATAGGGCTAACATGTTATTTCTAAACAAAAAGGCATGGGAAGCCAGGTACTGCATGGCATGGGGGG
>NW_017306382.1:1668904-1688833 GCF_000935625.1 Nanorana parkeri | reverse complement strand
ACCCAAAACTTCAGTGTAAAAAAAAAAAAAAAAAAAGTCTCGCCGCAGACAAAATTATAAAATGTATTTTTTAGTATGTTTGGCAATATGGGTCCATGTATAGTTTCCGGTTATTGGCAGAATTTCCCAGTAAGAAACTTTGACACATTCACAAAAAAGACAGTTCATTAAAGAGGAACTTTCCCCATATCTTCAAAATAACAACAAATACCTTTAGAAATGTTTAGTAATGACAATCTACACGCACATACTTCTAGATAATTGCCGGCTTTGTATTCTTTGCATTCCTTATTTCCCTTTTCCTCTCCATTCTTCTCACAGTGGCCATTTTTCCTAAGGGCAGAGAAATCCAACCCCCTTTACTTCCTGGAAATCTGGCACATGTGACTAGGACATGTGACCATGCAAGGGGAGGAAAATTCCTTTCCCCGAGATCTCAGGAGAATACGGATGAGATTTCCCAGTAATGCACTGCTGATGTAACCTTCCCAGAATCCAACGCTTGGGCACATTACATAACTTGTGCCAAAAAAAAAACAGTAAGTAGAAAACAAGAAATTGTAAGTAAAATAAAAATTAGTTGTTTAACTGATGAATGTAAGATGATGTAATATCAGCATGCTGATGTGATTATGGCCAACAAGGGTAAAGGTCTACTTTAAGAAAAACTGTATACTGCACGGTGTGAGAAGATGCCAAACATACTGAAAAATACATTTTGGGTTTACCTACACAAATTCTGCAATTGAAAACTGAAAAAAAAAAACCCCAGAAGATTATATAGCGAAAAACATTTTTTTTTAAAATCTAACATCGCCATCTACAAAACAATCTTGGAAAAGACTTATTGTTGGTGTCCATTACAACTGCATATGTATTTGTTTAGCAACATCTGTCGGGCCTGTATAAGGAAAATGAGAGGTTGTGATGGGCAGATCACTGCAAACCGTGAAAGGCGGACCACTCTCTTTATTCAGTCATGATTAGAGCTGCAGCTAACGATTATTTTCAAAATCGATTATGTCGATTAGTTGTTGCAGCCCTAGTCATGATTCAGTCTTCCAGCAGAAAGCAGTAAAGTACGCTCACTCAATGGAGGAGGCCAGTAGGCAAGGACCTTATGAAAAGGAACTCATAGCAATTAGATTTCACGACTGATTGGTTACAGTGGCTTACTGGACTCAACCCTCCTCATTGTTCCTGACCCTGTGTTGGTACCTACCAAGTGTATATATTTGCTTATTGGACTCGAGCTCGGTGAGCTGGACGTTGTTGATGCGAGATCCATGGAGAACCCGAGGAGATGTAGCGGCCGTTGTAGCTATTTTTGTCCACGTGTCGTTACCAACATCCGACTGAATGGTACTTGTGGGCTTAATGACATCTACAATGACACAAAGAGTTTAATTTCATATGGCTTTCTTTTACTGACCTTACATTAATTTTTACTGGATGTGTGTGTGACAAATCAACTACTATGTGATGGATGACCCACTGAAATGAATGCATTTCAGCACACTGGAAACCATATGCTCCTTTCTGATGAACAATTCTCTGGCTCTGACTCACTGGAGGTTATGTTAAGACTGCTGCGGAGAGACTACTGCTCACACACAGATAGCAGATGCCCCCCCCCTGTAGCATGCTAGCAGGGAAAAGGCCAATAAACAAAATAAGACGTTTGCATTGAATTTAATAGATAATAAACACATGTTCAATTCCACTTTAATGACCTCTTGTACCCTTCTTTTGGGAATACTGTCTTGCAAAAATATTTTCTATGCAATCTATATATGAATACGTAAAGAAAAAAAATGAAGACATTTTTCTACTTTGATCAGTGTTCGTTTTGAGAAAAAAAAAAAAGGGTTACTGAAGATGAAAACATACATTTTATTCTATAATTAGTAGAGATGCACCGATACCGATACTATTATCGGTATTAGTGCCGATGCCGAGTATTTGGGCGAGTACTCGTACTCTCCCAAATGCTCTGATGTCTAGCTCGATACCCGAATTTCCGGTATCAGGAAGCCGGGCAGCGTGTAATGACTAGCCGCCTAGCTTCCTGATTGGTCGGGAAACTGACCAATCAGGAAGCCGGACGGAGTCATAACCCCCCCCCAGCTGCCCGGCCACTCAGGTAGCTGGGCGCCGTGTAATGACTCACTGCCCGGCTTCCTGACTGGTCGGAATGCCGGCTCCATGCCTTCTCATCACCTGGTGACGAGAAGCATGGAGACTGCTTCCCTGCTAATCGGGAAGCCAGGTGGCGAATCTTTACATTCGGCCCGGTTTCCCTGATCATCAGGAAGCCAGGGGTCATTACATGCCGCATGGCTTCCTTAATGGGATTTCCGGTATCGGTATGTACCGAAAAAAAGAAAAAAATCAGTACTCGATACCGAAAAACCAGTATCTGTGCACCCCTTATAATTAGTCTTAAACCTTTGATTTTCATCTGGTGACTCTTCCGGTAACATATGCTCCATCACTGGGTCTGGAGAAGAAGGGTCATCACCCTATGAAAGTAAGGGTGTTAGAACTAATAAACCCCTCCACCTCTCTATAATATAAAGGGGAAGTGTTATGTAGACGACGCTAAGATATTAAGAGTGCAGCACAGACAAAGCACAGGAAGTGATCAGATTTCAGGCAGGTTCAACAGTTATTTGCCTTCCTCTGGATCAACTGTGGGTAACTGTAGGCACAGGGTTCCATTTATGAAGGTTTTTCTCAGGTCAGCTTTCTTTATGCAGCTCATTTCTTGGCAAGGTCCTGTGCCGAGATGAAGTAACCCCTATGGCACAGGGAGTTACATAACCCTTATCAAGCCAATTAGGAGGCCAAAGATGTCAAACCCAGAAAAAGACTGGGTGAAGATGGAAGCGCTGGCGATGGAGGAGAGTCCTGGCATTGCAGCGCTGAAGGGGATCTCCTACAAGGCAAGTTGTCCATAATGTGTTAATATGCTCTGCATGCTAGCACATCATGGCTTACACCTCCTGGGGGCCCAAAATTTCAATGTTGTGTTGGTGGTTTACTATTACTTTAAAAATAACCGTTTATCTTTTGCAATGAGAAAAATAGGACATCTGCCACTGCGGACCACCTCCCGACATTACTAGTCGCCTCAGTTATACCAGCTTCAGTCATTTGTGAGTCACCAGCAGATCAGACATCTCACAGAAAGTTTAGAAGTCCTGATTCGCATACTTGTTGAGGTCAGCCATATGTTCAGCATGACAGCCAGGCAACGGTTGGAGGACAACAATGGCAGAAGTCTTTGTTTTGTGATACAACAGGCTCTTTTGAACTACGATTTCTAAACATGGCATTTTTATGTCCTTGAAGTATTTCCTGTAAAAGGTCTCCTTTGGTAAGTGTTCCTGAGTGTAAAGCACTTCTGGACAAACCCTGCAGCTCACTGACCGGAGGTAAAACCACAGGGTGCAGCTTTCTGCTGCTAATGATCAAAGATGCTGAATGATTCTGATGGAGACCATGAAGTAAGGCTTTCCTTCAGGAAACACACAGCTGAAATCACAGAAGAGACGGGATTCCCAGGCTGGATGCACCCACAGTAGGAACATTAGGCGTTGATCCTATGAGCTCCAAGGAGGACGTACTCTGTATATGTGTGCCAAACAAACACTCTTCCCCACCACTGAGTGGAGACCAAGTCAATGCAGGAAATCAGTTTTATATTGTGTCACGTTAAAGTGACCTGGTCGCTGTACAAAACATACGCAGCAAAGATATACCAGTTAATGAAGACCATAAATATTTAACTTTCCAGCTGCTTGTGCTACTGAACTTTGCTTCAGTGCTGTGAAATGGTCCCCTGTGTTCAATGGGAACCCAACACTTCCAGAAGTGTCGATCTCCTGGGTCACACCTAGCTCTCACTGGCTGATCCTCATTACTACTGTCTTACGCAATGAGTGGAGGTTCCAGTGAGAATTGCAGGTCACCCACAAGATCAGCATTCCCGCAAGTGTTGGCTCCCCAGCTGACTTTGGGGGACAATTTCACAGTATTGGAGCAACGATCAGCAGCGTGGGTAGATGGAAAGGTAAATCTCAACACTTGTTACCTTGTCTTTTGCTCTGTTGAAGAGATAAAGCTGTCTGAAATGATTATTCAGCCATCATTGCAATATTAATTCTTCACTCTAGCTCCACGTAACTAGTTAATATGAAGTTATTTTGCAGGCCCAAATAAACTTTTCCCTTTCTGAACTTGTCTTCTCTGGGTCACTCTCTGTGGTGCTTCCCCGAACGGCAAGCGAGTCTGGACCGTTTCCTTTGTCCTCTCTTAACATGTTTTTTTAACCCACAAAATGATTATAGACTCAATTTGTTTATGCCATTATAAAACTCGAGATTGCAGTGCATACAATTATCAGAAGGTCAGCAGGTTCTGACACTATGCAACCACCAAACCTGGCACCAAGAACAAGTCCACAGTCAGAGCTACAAAGATCACACCTATATCCTGTTATAATGTTCAGTCAAACAACAGCAGAACGTATCCATGTCTGCCGGCTTTATGTATTGAAGTTTAGAGACTTGGCTCACTGCTTGTCCAAACTGTTTGCTGTATTTCAAGGCTGTACTGCATTTTTGTTATAGGTCCCTGTTTAAGCAGACCTATACCCATATATTTAAAAGGAACACAACCACCCACCCACACCTTTAGAATTTTTATGTAAAGACAATCTACACACGCATACTTCTAGATAATTGCCGGCTTTGTATTCTTTACATACCTTATTTTTATTTTCTTCCCCAGTCTTCTGACAGTGGCCATGTTTACTAAAGGCAGATGACTAGCTCCCCATTTATTTCCAGGATTTCTGGCACATGTGACTAGGACATGTGACCATGCACATCATCTCAGGTGAGAAAAATGCCTTTCCCTGAGATCTCGTGAGATTGCAGATGAGATTTCCCAGCAATGCTCTGGTGATGACAAGGCGATCCCAGTGTGCATTGCTTTGGCAAACTGAAGTCATTTTGCCCTTTCAAAGCAGGAAGTGAATGCTCTGCGAGTGTAAGTATTTCACAATCACAGCATTTTATACCTGACATGTCTATGTTATTATTAATCATCATACATAGAGGGATGCATTGATAGAATTCGATTTTTGGGCGTAAAGGTCCGCTTTAACAGCACAAATGGTGATATGAATCCAATTCATGTCCATTATTCAATTACCTTTGTCCTCTGCTCCTATCTGCCAGACTTGCACCAGTGCCGAAGCTGGGCCGGTCGTAAGAATTAGACTGAAGAAAAAAAAAAACAAAAGCAGATGTGAATAGACAGGAGATACGCACTGATTAGCATTCATCTGCAGGGTTTCCACTTTATTGCTCTCGGCAAATCTCACATTTGAAGGCCAGAACAAGATGGAACTACAGCATGACTGGGGATACAGACACCCCACACTACCGGAAGTGTTCAATGAAGATGAGTCTAGTGGAGGAAGCAGGGCTAGAATGGAGGGGACACAGGCTGCCACAGTAGAAGGACTGGTCCATACCAGTAGTCTTTTGGCTGTATTCCCTAATGTCCTTATGTGTGGGTTTAGTCTATGCAAAAAAAAATAAAAAATGTTGCATTGTCTCTTAGCATATTGTGACGTGCTATAATAGGTCATATGTAAGCATACAGTAATGGACAGTAATGGAAAAAGGAAAAAAAAACCCCAAAAAACCATTGCAGCACAATAATGACCGTATGCCAACAAGCATATGTTATAGATGCACTAACATATGGTGTGTACAAGCCTTAAGGCTGGGTTCACACCTGGGCGTTCCTATAGGTGCGTTTTACGCCCGTTTTTTCCTTCAATGAAACGCGCGTTCAACACTTGTTTTTTTAAACTCCCTGGCGGTATGATTTTTTTTTCCTCTATCTTTTTTCGTTTTTTTAAAACTTTTAAACTTCCCGCCGGTTCCGCCCCCCTGCGACGAAGAAGGCAGCGGCCGGAGGACACAGCGGGGATCGCGGACAAGGTAAGACCTACGCTGTATTCCCGAGTGTGGCTCTGGGTTACCGCTTTGTTAACCCCGAGCCACACTCGGGAATACCAATGGCTTACGAGCGGAAATCCGCCCCAAAGAAGCTCAAGTACTATTTTGAGCGTTGGGCGTTTTTCAGCGTTTCCATCAGTGCTAAAAAACGCCCAGGTGGCAACCATGCCCATACCAATTAATAGGATTTCACTTGCTGAGCGTTTTTCAGCGCTTCCATCAGCACTGAAAAACGCCCAGGTGTGAACCCAGCCTAAGGGTTTCTTTACTTGGATTTTTGTAAAACTGGTCAAAATAAAACATTGCTGAAAAGGGTCATCATCTTAAAGAAACACTCGTTAACCCTCAGGTACTCATTTTGTCTAAGGGGTGAAAATAAAGAAGAAACACTCCCCCAATCCTTGGTCCCTCCCGGCTGCTAGTCCAGGCCCCACAGCCTATTCTTCCCCCGGGCTCCAGTGGTCTGTGATGTCATCACGTCTAATACAGGTCCATTAGATGTGATCCACAGCCGGAGTGGAGGGGGGGTGAGCGGGAGTGCAGGACTGAGCATCAGGTGAATATTCCTTCTGTACATTTGCCCCTAGACCAAAACAAGCACTTAACCCATGCAGTGTTGAAGTAGCCCCACGGCAAGGGTAAATATTTTTTCAATCCTAAAGTTCTCCCTTAAAGCATCTGTCATTCAAACAATGGAGAATAGATCTAAACCTTAAGTGGATGACATTTCGTTTCCTCTGTGCACTGTGTATTATAAACAAACGTCATGCTCTTCCTTGCAATAAAACACAATTTTCACCGTCAGTGCTGCCGTCCCCTTGCAGCTTCTTTCAGCCACTTCCTGTCTACATGCATTTGTTCCATATTTTTGCTCTGAAGCGGCTTTCTGATGGTGACAACACTGGACCATGCCCACACATCAGGTGTCAGTACAGTCACTTGTAGTTTCCACCAGGGGGCGCATGTGACAGGCTGACAACACAGAATTACAAATGAGACAGTTGTCACTCTTTTAAAGTGACAGTAAACTCAAGAGTTAAATCCTACAGATGCATTCAAGCGCCTCAACTATTATAAAAAATGTATCTTATTTGTGTATCACTCGGCTGTAGATCCTCCAATCATCTTTGAATTGGTGCCGACACTGTCCTTCCTTCTGGAGGGGGGCTACTTTTGTTCTCCATGGTCCCTGTTGTGTGTTGTAAAGTAGTCACCGCTCCAAGCTCGCTCCCGTGATGGACTACAAATTCGTAAACTAAACATGAGAGGACGTGACTACTTTACAACACACACAGGGACCATGGGGAACAAAAGAAGCCCCCCTCCAGAAGCTCACTTCATGATGGAACTACAATCTCATGTTTAGCTTACCAATTTGTATTGAGATTGTAGTCTATCACGGGAGTGATCTTGGAGCGATTACTACTTTATAACACACACCGGGACCATGTGGAACAAAAGTAGCCCCCCTCCAGAAGTAAGGACAGTGTCCGCACCAAGTCAGAAATTATTTGAGAGTCTAGTGAATGCAGGACACCGTGGTGACCCTCTTAGTTAGCCCAGAGGTGGGCTTTAAAAAAAAAAAAAAAAATGTACACCCTGGCTGATGCCCTACTCATTAAAATGCTTCTTATGACGATTCTGGAACCAGTACCCCCGACCACTTCACTTGCCTGCTTTTATTGCCGTCTATGCTCCATTGGCAAGATTTACTCTCACTTCCTGTCTTGTTGACAGCCTGACACACACACACACACACACACACACACAATAGGTACAGACAGCAGTAAAACCCCAATATATGTTCTAACTCTTTCACTCTCGGCTGGCCTTGAATATATTATTCATTTCAGATTCTGAGTATTTGGAACAACTCCACATAGGGCTAAAATATCTACATGAGCTGACCATTCCCTTCCCATAGTACAAAGCCAGGTCTGTGGCTGACCACCCCTGAATGTGACAATATAAAGAGAAAGGAAAAGGAGTTTAATAACAGGAAGGGCTGAAGTCCGGAACCATTCCAGATTCCTGAACAAACAATCCTGTACAGCCATCAAGAGAAAATGTTTTATGGTTATGTGACTTTATAAGACAAGAGCCATAAAACAAGTCAAACATTTTAGAGGGAATCAAAGGACATAATAAAGGGAATCTGGAGTGGTTTAGTGTAGACAGTATTTGCCTTTTAAATATGTCGTCTTTTTTACTTACACAAGTATAGAATTATTGCATGGGATTATTTTGTATTCTCGTATGCACCCAAAAGGTGGGGCACCAGGCTCCTTTCCCATTTTCCAGGTTAACCTCACTGCTTTGCTGTTGTTTATAGAGCTCAGTAGCTTAAGATGAAATTTATACATGCAATTGATTAAATTAGAGTGGCAACACCTCCACCCATGCCCTCTCATGTGCATATGAAATAATTAAACAGGAATTTACTTTTCACATGATATAGTGTAAGGATGCCTGACTCCATTAGTAAATCAGCCCCACAGGCCCTAAAGGCAAAGTGCATTTACTAGGGATTGTCAGGGATCACTAGGGCACTGGGATTGTCAATGCTTGGCTTTTATCAGTGGTCGCTCTCCTCCCCCCTTCTGACATGTGTTTATATGATCTACCCCTTCTTTACGCTGCTCTATTTCCTGCTCCCTCCATTTCTATGGTTCCGTATGTGCCCCCTGATAGGAGACTGACTAACGGCATTATACTATCATACCAACTACGGCCTCATTAAAAGGAGAACTATGGGGGTCAGTGCTTTTCCCCATAGTTATCCCCAGGGTCACGGGAGGACATAAACTAGCGTCCTCCCGTGACCCAAAGCTCAGTATACCGCGAGCTACAGCTCGTGGTATACTGAGATGGCCGCAGCGGGGACGGATCCCGACATTACTGTCTGGATCCACCCAGCTGCGTGATTGACAGCTGGCTCTGCCTATCTAGAGGCAGAGCAAGCTGTGCCCGCCCCCTCCCCTGTCCGTTCCTCCACTCAGCTCTGGAGGATCGGACAGGGGAGGGGGGGGAATCCCCCCTCCCGTGTCCGACGATTGATAAGTGAGCGAGCGACGGTATGTGTTCGCTCACTTCCCGATCTATTGAGCCGACGTGTGACAGTTTCATTGTCACAGGTCGGCTCGAACTATGAGGATGAGTGATTTTCACTCACCTCATAGTTCTCCTTTAAGATGAAATTTATACATGCAATTGATTAAATTAGAGTGGCAACACCTCCACCCCTGCCCTCTCATGTACATATGAAATAAAACAGGAATCTACTTTTCACATGATATTGTGTAAGGATGCCTGACTCCATTAGTAAATCAGCCTCAGAGGTTCTAAAGGCAAAGTGCTTTTACTAGGACCAGCACTGGGATTGTCAATCCTTAGCTCTCATCAGTGGTCGCTCTCCTCCCCCCTTCTGACATGTGTTTATATGATCTACCCCTTCTTTACGCTGCTCTATTTCCTGCTCCCTCCATTTCTATGGTTCCGTATGTGCCCCCTGATAGGAGACTGACTAACGGCATTATACCATCATACCAACTACGGCCTCATTAAGACGAGTGTCTGGGGGGCAGTAAAATCAGACATTTGATCCATGGTTTTACCACTCCTCAACTGCCCGCTGCAGTCCTGTATACATTGCCACGTCACAGCAAAAATGATACGGCATGTGCGTTTGGCAGGGGACACCCCATGTCAAAGGTGACTATAGACACAAATAGGGCCGCACTTGTAGCGCAGTAGTTCAATGGAAAATGCCCCTTGGGATCCAAACACCAATGGCATTCAGGAGGAGGCAGTGTTGCCTCGTGCACGCTGGAGAGCCGCTGCTTTGCTGCTCTCCGAAAAGCAATCCACCTATGTATTTTTGTCCATTTGTCATTAAAAACATCAGCAGGTGTTTTTAATTAAAACTAGGGATGTCCCGATACCATTTTTTCAAGGCCAAGTACAAGTACTTACCCTCAGGTACTCGCTGATACAGATTCTTTTTCTTAAAGGGATATGTGACATTTTTTCTAAAACCACACAGACTAATGATTTTAGGGCAGTTTCTTTATAATTGATTTATTTATTCATTTATAAATGAAGAACTGTAACTCAATCCATGATAATACAGCAATGTAGAATGGCAACCAGCAATAGAGGACTACAAATCCCATCAATCCATGATAATACAGCAATGGAGAATGGCAACCAGCAATAGAGGACTACAAATCCCAGCAAGCCATGATTATACAGGGCTGCAGGCAGATCTGTACAGGGGAGTGCCGGGCTGTCCAGTGTTGTGCCTGTTGTACAGAAAAAGGAGGAGATGTGCCAGCTGAGGTCCCCAGCAGGCTGCCTGAGGTCCCCAGCAAGTGCGGGACCTCAGGCAGCCGAACTTGATTAAAAATGTAAAAGGCCAGTATCGGCATTTAGTATCGGTATACAAGTACTCGTGAAAATGCTGTGTATTGGCACCGATAGCAGTATTGGGGTATCGGCGCATCCCTAATTAAAACAATTACTAAATAAGTCTTAGATGTCGGTGAAGAACTCTAGGCTAAGAAAAACGTACCCTCCTTCAGTGGTACTACCACCACACTGCAAAGGTTAACTGCTTGTTTTCTCTAGGGGATTTAAATAAAGCTGTATTACTCACCCGATCTTTGTCCCAGAGCGGCCAGCGCTTACCTTTCTCGCCCTCCACTCCGGCTATAGAATGGCACTCTGCATCCTCACGTCTAAATGCAGGTCACTGGGCCTCAGACTGCCGGAGCACAGGGAAGAAGAGGCTGCAGGTCTAGCGGCACAGAAGGGGGTGGCGGGACCGAAGATCACTTGAATAAAGCAGTTTTGCGCCCCCCAGACAAAATTAGCAGTTAATTCTAGCACTGCGGAGGTAAGTTTTTGTTTTGTTTGCCTGGAGTTCTTGAATGCTGGCTGCGCGCTTCTATATGGTGGCACAGCTGGCATCAACATTTTGTGCTCAGAGTGCTATCAATGGCACACCCCCAGGACAATGACTGAGCCGTCACCACGATCTCCAAGTCACTGTTTATAATTGTGAGCTGGTAGGGCAAGCACCTGATCACGTGACCACTATGGCAGCCAATCACACCATTAGGAAGCCCAGGAAATGCCTCCGGATGTCCTTAAAGGGCTGGGCCCTGGCAGTGGGAAGGGGTGTTACATTTTTTTTTAAACATTTAGGCCTCATTCACACTGTAATCGGCCGGCACGTACAGCTCCGTGCTGCGCGCACGGCCGAATCAAGCAGCTCCCAGGAAGGACTGGTGCTGCGTGTGATTAGCAGGCAACCCCCATCCTTATCTATGGGACTATGTAGCTGTACGGCCCCCTACGCTCACCTCAAATGCAGATCCGTAGGGGTGCGCGTTTCCTGGCTCGGACGCAGACAGGATCCATCCCGTCAGCGTACGAGCACGCTCACCAGCACCCGTACGCACGTGCAGGGCGGGTAAGCGTAGGGGGGGGCGTACGTCTGCGTATTCACATTATCCCAAAAATCACACGCAGCACCTGTCCTTCCCGGGAGCTGCCTGATACGGCCGTGCATGCAGCATGGAGCTGTACGTGCCGGCCGATTACAGTGTGAATGAGGGCTAAGATTGACTAATCTCCCAGAATGACTGTCCTCTTCACTGACACCGCTACATTTGTTTTGCACATCTAGGAGTCACTGTCCTCTAGTCATGTAGGGGTTAAGCAACAATACCTGTGCTCAGGGACATGTTTCAGGCTGTATACAGGATACTGTGTGAATCCGCCATGTTCAACCTTCAGATCTCTCTCGGGACACAAACCCTGGAAAGGAGACATAAGAGTGAAAGTAGATTAATGAATGGTGTCTACGTGGAAATTTACAGGCTGGAAAACAGCCAGCGAGCAGGACAGAACAATAGCAGACGGGAAGGTCGCATGGTCAGCCGGACAGACCTGAAACGGGAGCAACATAAACAAACCATTATGGTCCGTGGCCCGTGTACTAAGCAGCTCTCCATCACCCACACTATGACAGAGTGGGTTCAAGTGTACTCTGAAATGAACAGGAAATTATAGTCTGATTTAGTGTTATTTAAAGTAGGTCTCAACTCTAACTGGATGATATTTGGTTTGCTAAAGCAAACAAACGCCATATGTTTTTTCCATGAAATACTGTTTTCAACTTTTTTCCTTCTTGGTTACATCTTAGTGCTGCAATCACCTGCAGCCACTTCCTGTCCACATGCGCCCACTCTGCAGATCATTTCTCAAGGTGGGCTTCCTGATCATGACAACAGTGGAATGTGCATTGAGCCTTGGCATAGACACCAAAGCTGGCCATACACCGATAGAACATCTCCTCAGAACATTCGATCATTCCATCAGAGACTTGTAGAATGTCAGTCGAAAATGTTGTTTTGTTTTAACTAGGGATGCCGTTTTTTTTGTATCGAGTGCAAGTACCGACATGTATATTTTGGTACTCGCCAAAACCGAGTACCGATACTTCCGCTAGCATTGAGCCAGCTTCCCGGGCAATCAGGAAGCTGCGCGGCATGTCATTACCCGCCTTCTTGATTGACCGGGAAGCCGGTTCCGTGCTGTTTGGCCGGCACAATGCTGACTGGCTGGGAAGCCGGCTTTCTGGCCACTCGGCATCGAGCTCGCTTCCCAGGCCAATCAGGAAGACGGGAGGCAGGTCATTACCCACCACTCGGCTTCCTGATTGGCCGGGACGCCAGCTCCCTGCTGTTTGGCTAGCTAGATGCTGGTTGACTGGGAAGCAGGCTTCACGGCCAATCAGGAAGCTGGGGTTATTACCCACCGCTCTACTTCCTGACTGGCCAGCTCAATGCAGATAGGCTGGGAAGCGGGCTTTCCAGGCCAATCAGCGCCGAGTTGGCCAAACAGCACGAAGCGGATCAGGAAGCCGGGTGGCGAGCAATCAGTCTCCATGTTCCCTCGCAGAACTGCCGGAAGTTCCGGCACCGAAGCATTCGGACGAGAACGAATACGCGTCCAAATACTCGGTATCGGTACTGATACTAGTATTGGAGCATCCCTACATTTTAGCACTTGATTCTGAATTAATTCTGAATGGAGTTTCTCAAATGAAAACCACATTCCCTGTTATTTGAGGAAAAGTTTTTGCATCTGGCTCTTTCTGTTCTGTGATCACTAGCGCTGAAAGTGATCGCCGCTTTGACCCCATTAACTATTATAAAATTGAATGAACGTTCTGAAACCAATTTTTTGGAATGGCATTCTAGTGGTGTATAGCCAGCTCTGTAGTTTCCACTGGATGTGCATGTGACATGGTGACAGTGTAGGAGAGCAGTTGAGATAATGAGCATTGTCAATAGGAAGTGCCTGAACAGGGAGCTCCATGAACGGAACAGCAGGTATTATTTTGAATGTTTAGATTGAAGATTGTGAATGTTGAACATGACTTTTGAATTTACATTTAGGCCCCATTCACACGGGGCTTTTCGGCTGCAGCTGGGGATTCCTGCAGTAAGAACCTACGGATTCAGCAGTAATCCCAGGTGTGTCTGTACAGATGCGGCCGCTGTGCCCGTTCAAGTTAATGACAGGCTGACGGTGGCCACATCTGTTCGCATGTAATTGTACATGGAATGATTACCTGTGCTTTGGGTAATATGCTTGTCCTTTTTCTGTCCCGAACTGCAGGTAATCGTTCCATGAATGATTACACGTGGACACCTTCTAGCAGAACCTACCAATTCTTGCGTCAAGAATCCTAGGTGTATCCATACAGATGTGGCCGCTGTGCCCATTCAAGTGAATAACAGGCTGAAAGCATCTGCTAGCAGCTGTCCGCATGTAATTGTTAATGGAACGATTACTTGTAGTTTGGGATAGAATCTGTCTGTGTCCAAGGGCAAGCACATTTCCCAATGCACAGGTAGTCGTTCCATGTATGATTACATGCGGACAGATGCGGCCGCTGTCAGCCTGGTTTTAACTTGAACCGGCACAGTAGCTGAATCTGTACAGACACACCTGGGATTCGTGACGCAAGAATCCACAGGTTCGTTCTGTAGGAATCCCCAGCCACCCCCGTGAATGTATTCCAACATGTTCCGTGACTCTAAGCCACTGACTCGTAATCAGTATCAGTGTTGTCAGCCTGCCGTGCACACTTCAGTTGGATATTGAGCTGTCTATTTGATATACTTGATAGGCAGCACAAAGGCCTATTGTAGGAGTGTACATGACAGGCTGACAAAGCTGTTGCCAGCTGCAAGGTAGTGGCTTAGCCTGGTCATCCTGCAACAAGAAGTGTTGTTACTGGCAGGATCTCCAGGTAAGAAACAAACTTAAAAAGGATTCACTCAAAAAAAAACAACTTTATACAGTTGAGACAAAATGCCAAACAAAATGTAAACAGATTTTCAATGTACATGCAGTATAGATCTACAGCGGTCTTTAAAAATAAAAGGCAAACTTGCCGTAAAGATCCTTGTTCATCCACTATATGCTATCGGGTGACAACTTTCTGTCCTCGTTTTCCAACTGTCTCTAGAGACGCCCGATCGCTAGTATTAGCAGTTGTCACTGCCGTTGCCGGTCCCGAGATCCGATGTGCCCAGGACGGCTCTGTGACAGGAGATCAAAGGGAGTTCAGTATACGGTCTGCCTTTGATCTTCTCTCAGTCCCCGAATGCAGGAAGTGATGTATATTACATCACTTCCTTCATTCAGTGTCTCTCTCCAGCTACAGAAGCTGATGAAGCCGATCTCTGCTTCATCAGTTTCTCTGGGGGTCCCTAGGTGACATTAGGGGTCTAGGAGACCCCGGATGTCTCCATAAAGAGGACCTGTCATGTAAATTGGGGGGCTTCTTAGCCCTCCCATGTAATAGCAATAAAGTTGTATGTGTAAAAAAAAAAAGTAATACAAAAATTAAAGAATCATAAAAAAATAAAGCATAAAAAAAATTAAAAAAGAAAACATTTTTTTTTAAAGTCGCCGCCCCCCACATACTCACGCAGATATGCGTCGGGTGCGCCTACATGCGAAGACGACGATTGCGCCTATTGTGCCGCACATGTTACATATCGCCGCGAACGTCGGAGTGAGAGCAATAATTTTAGGGCCATCAATCACTGATAACACTAAACTGATGAGCAGTAAAAGCGTTTTAAGCGTCACCTATGGGTGTTTTTTTCGACTTAAAAAAAAAACCCCCCCCCCCCCCCAGGTGATTATATACCTCCAATAGAAAGCTCTATCTGTCCCCAAAAAATGTTAACATAAATTGCAAGGCCATAGTCCGGTCATGCTGGCTGGTGACATTTTTTACTGACTGGTGAGACACCCAAAATTTTTTCAATATATATATATATACACATACACAGCTTTAGCAAACAAACTGTCATTCAGCTTGGGTTTACCTCTACTTAATGTATGACTCTGTTCAGTGTCTCATGGCATCAAGCCGATTATCTGCATGGCGATTCCCAACCCTTGACCGCCATTTCTTTCAATTAGGTTTCTCCAACCCTTGCTTATGTCAGCTTCTTATGTACCCTTGTACCACAGACACAAGAGGAAAGCATCTGTGGATAGAGGAGAGTTGTGAATCTCTGAATAAGGGTCACTATTCCTTAGTGTGTGTCCACATAACACAACCCTGTGTTTGATACTATTATGGTTACTTAGGGGCTGGAAGACAGCATGTGTTATAAGCAAGGGTTCAGGCAGTTTAAAAGGCACTTTATAGAAGTGAGTGGTGGCAACAGGGACACCCACAGGTCGAGTTTTGGCCGAGTCAGCAGGAATAGGCTGAAACGCAACCTGTCGGTGGCCAGCTTTAAGCTAATTATAAAAAGGTAACTATAAAAGTTTAAATCAGAATTATAACTTTAGACTAAAAGTTTAGTCTTCAGAAGCCCCGACATGGCTGGTTCCCTAAGTGTAGGAGGAGGCAGGACATTTAGACAAACACAGGTAGAACATACAAATGTCCCTGCTGGGACCTGAACAGCGGACTCCACAAAGCCGTGGTGCTGATAATAATGAAAACCTGCATCTTACCTGGTTTTCTTTTATTTGCAGTTTCTGTGGAACAAGCAGCTGCAGGATTTCATTTGATTTAGTGTCATCATAGCCAGCTACACAAATACCTGCAAGTGTATAAAGGAAAGAGAATGTAATAAACCCGGGAGTGTTTTTACTAGGGATGCACAAGTACCGTTTTTTTTCTTTTTGTGGTACTCGCGGATACCGAAAGTCCCATTAAAAGGAGAACTATGAGGTGAAAGATTTAGTCGCTTGCTCACTTCCTGATCATCTCCCTGCAGAGAGTGGTGACTGTCAGTTACCGCTCCCCGCAGGGATTCCCCTCCCTCCCCTCTCGGACCCCCAGCGCTGACTGGAGGAATGGAAAGGGGAGGGCACAGCTGGCTCTGGCTCTAGATAGGCAGAGCTCGCTGTCAATCAGCCCGCTGGGAGGATCTTGACAGTATTGCTGGGATCCGTCCTGGCTGCGGCGCTCTCAGTATATAGCGGGCAATAGCCCGCTATATACTGAGCTTTGGGTCACGGGAGGAAGTTATTATAGAAAAAGGTTACCCCATAGTACTCTTTTAGGGAAGCCGGGTGGCGTGTAATAACTCGCTGTCCGGCTTCCCGATTACCTCCATGCTCCCTCGTCACCTGGTAACAAGGGAGCATGGAGTCGGCTTCCCGGCCAATCAGGAAGCTGGGCATCGTGCAATGACTCTCCGCCCGGCTTCCTCATACCAGAAGTTCCAGTATCGGGATAGGCATTAGGAGCATTGGGGTGAGTACGAGTACGCACCCAAATACTCAGTATCGGTACAGCCCTAGTTTTTACCTTTAGTAATGTTAGACAATTGCTGTGATGAAAACATGCCTAAACAAGGAGGGACTTAAAGTGCATGTATACCCAAAATGTTTAATTTGGATAGAGCAGGAAAGGATTTAAAGCCCCTGTCTGTGCACTGCTAGCAAGATTTCTCGTCACTGTCCGACTTGGAGATGCAAAAGGAGAGAAAGGAACTCTTGCCAGAACTAGAGGAGTTACCATCTTCGACAGTCGTCACCCCACTGACGATTGCGCTCAGTCTGCTGGCCTTAGATTGTTGTCCCACCAGCTGAAAAATCTCTGTGCTGGGTAAGGCTACGAGTGATATTGTCACGTCTTGGTGACAGCACAGTAGGAGAGGAGTGGGTAGAGACTGGGTATTGTCACTTATTGGTGGCAGTGTGTGGAATTGGACCTGCTGTTCCGTCACACCCACCCCCTGTTGTTCCTGGGATCCTCTGTTCTGTTGGTTTCTTGTTATATTTTGAAAGGGGAAGTGATAGAAGGGTATACATGTGCACATGGCTGGTGCTGGAAGTGGCTAGAGGCACTCTGTGATTGGCAAAGGTGGCAGTGTGCAGAGAGGTAGTGGTAGCCAGAGCTGTGCTGTCCTCTCAATCATTTCCCAGTGCTTTCTGGGATTTCAGAACCTCCAATGACTCTCCCCCAGTGCCTGAAAAATGCTTCTCAAAAGCGGAGTAACCACTATAGATGCGGCTGCAGTGTGCTTCAAAAGACATGAATGGAGGCAGTTGCCAAGTGGCCAAGATATAATATGCACCGTGTCACAACACAATGCTAGCACACATGTGTGTATGGCACTGTGCCACAGATGCTTCCACGGGCTTTAAAAGGAGGATTATGGGGAGAGGGAAATGCACTCATCCCCATAATTAGAGCCAACGTGACACTGAGCTGTCATACGTCGGCTCCATTGGTCAAGAACTGAGCGATCACATACTGCTGATCGTTCAGTTCCCAACCATCTCCCTGCAGAGGACAGTGACCGTCAGTCACCACTCCCCGCAGGGGTTCCCCCCTTCCCTCTTAGATCCTCCACCGCTAACTGGAGGGACGGCCAGGGGAGGGGCAGGCAGAGCTGGCTTTGGCTCTAGAGAGGCAGAGTCAGCTGTCAATCAGCCAGTGGGGTGGTTCCCGACAATATTGTTGGGATCCCTTCCAGCTACAGCACAGTGCTGCCAGCATATAGCGGGCAATAGCCTGCTATATGCTGAGTTTTGGGTCAAAGGAGGACGTTAGTATATGTCCCCCGGTGACCCTAAAGAGAACTATGGGTAAAAAAAAGTTGGGCCACAGTTCTTTTCTAAAAACACTTCTCTATCACCTTATTTTAATGCATGTGTGAACTAGGCCTACGTCTGCCATTTATTAACACAACAGTCAAACATGTAAACGGAGCAAACCTAAAGATTTACTTACTTTTCTCACCAATCCATTCGATGACTCGGGTCGGATCTTGAAGTTCAAAATCATGTAAATCCTTATACCTTCAACAAAGCAGCGAAGATACAAAGTGGATTACAGGGAATTCATTTTCTTTTTTATTCATTAGTCATGCTGAATTATCATTGTAATGCTTTCATAATCAATGTGATTTTTTTTTCATTTTCACTATATATCACCATTACTGCACATACAGATTTGGAGCTGCACGTTTTACTGACTATCCATATATCAGACCGTGCAATCAACACCTTGCTGAATGCATAAAAACCATATATAGAACAAGCTATACAGAGTTTTCAATGAATTACAACAGAGGGACAGACAAACAGGTGTATGCATGGCACTGTTGGAATGCGCATGTATGTGTTAAGTAGACATAGATCCTCCTGAGCTGGCTAGGGGATTTTTTGTTTTACTGAGAAACCATATGAGCAAGCTAGAACAATTATCAAGTGCAATGTTTGTGAACTTACAGATAGCAAGAGGAACTGCAACTCCCAGCATACCCAGAGCATCCTGGTTGTCTGGCAAGGCAAGCTGGGATCTGAAGTCCCTAAGCAGCTGAACCCTGGGCTGCTCATACCTGGACAGGAAGTGTACATATAGCGAAACCTGTTTAGTAACGACATATTAGCATTCTCTTCCCTCACACCGACTCACAGCTTTATAGACTCCACCATCCACTCTTCACACTCCTCGCTGTCCATGCTGCAGCTGGGAACCCTGTTCACCTGTACACTTCCTGTTTCGCTTTTCCCTCGGTGGCCATTTTGTTTTAGGGCAGCTAATTGTCTTCATAAACTAACCAAAGTAGCTCAGCTCACTGCACACACGCTTTTAAAATGTCTTTTCTTAGAAACCGAAGAACTGATATCTTTGCTTTTTAAAAAAATACAAATACTTTTCTCTATTGAACTTCCTGTTCTTATTTGCGCCTTATCGGCCATTTTGCTTTTGGGCAAAGTAACATTTTGAAACTACATTGCCTTGGGAATGTACACCAGGTCTTATCACTCAGATCCCTGTAAAAAAAATATGTTGTTCTCCCAAAAAAATAAATAGAGCTGTTAAGCGTTCGTCAAAAAGAAAAGAAACCTGAGAAAAGGCTCGTTGCAGGGGTTTTCTCACCGGCAGCCATTTTTTTTACTGGCAACTTTCCCTATTAACAAAAACTTTCACTATTCAAAAAAATGTTTGAAAAATTATTTCAAACATTTCTTTAATGCCTTAAATCTATCAGAGGCATAGCTCCTAAATACCCAGGGCGTATTTTTATAATACTGAGTACACAGTGCAGAAAAGTGCTAGGTTTCCGCTGCCTAGCAACCGCCAGATGAAAGCAGGGATCCGCGTCCTCTTGTCGCGTGGGAAGGGTTGCGGAGCTGTGGTGAGGAGATTGTCAGGGTGGTGAGTGTCCGGAGGGCGCCATTAATCCTGGAACCATCTACCTGAGCTATTTACAAGCCCATACTATGACAAATGGTGTAGAAATTGCAGCCTGTCAGTTCGGATTGTGGTTTTCTGAAGAACAATGCTACTTAAGGAGAGCAAATCAACTATATCATATATATG